>NC_133158.1:20000-373500 GCF_040802235.1 Manis javanica
TATGGTTTCTCAGAGGTGAAACCAAAGTATGAGCAACCAGAGAAAGAATAAATTAATTTCCTCCAAATTAAAATCTTTTCTGCATCAAAAGATACCAACCAAGAAGTGAAGTCAGTCACAGAAAAGAAGAAAATATCTGCACATTGTACATCTGACAAGAGCCTGTTATCCAGAATACACCACAAACTTGTACAGTGCAACAAGACACCATCCCAATTTTTTAAATGGATGAGAGACTCCAAGACATACAAACACTCAACAAGCACATGGAAAGGTGTCACATAGAATTCCCTGCATACACATGGGAATGGCTATAATCAGGAAAACTGAAAATCACATGTTGCCAAGGTTGCAGAGGAATTGGAGCCCCTTACCTTTGCTTGGGGTCAATGTAAAATGTGCAGTCTGTGTACAACAGCTTGACGTTTCCTCATAATATATAATACAATTACCTAATTGTGGGTAAACAGCCACTCCTAGATAATACCCCAAAGAAATGACAATGATGTTCAAACAGAAACTGGCCCACGAGTTCTTGGCAGCATTGTTCACCACAGCAAAAAGTCAGGAACAACTCAAATGCCCATCAAGGGATGAATGGATAGATAAAACTGGGTGGATCCATAAACTGCATTTTTCTGCCATATAAAGAAACAAAGGAAAACGGTCCACAGCCTTCTTGAAAACAGTATGGGGAGGAGGGAGGGCGTCCCCAGAAACTTGAACATACAGTAGATGTATGAGCAGCAATTCCATTTCAGGGCATCTGCCCAAACCACATGACAGCAGGGACCTGGATATTTGGACACCCATGTTCACAACTGCATGACTCACAATGGTTAAAAGGTGGAGAAGACCCACGTGTCCACAGACAAATGGATGAACAAAGTGTGGTCTCCACATAGTGAACAAGGGAGTCCTGGCACCTGCTGCATGGATGGACCCTAAAGCCATTTTGCTCAGGGAAATGCACCAGTCACAGAAGGATGAATACTATGTGATCCCACTTATGTGAGATCTGGTGGAGCCCATCTGAGCTAAAATCTCTGGAACAGTTCCAGAAAAAGGAAATGGGATCAGAATGGAAAGACATTTGCACACAGCTGGGGTAAGTGGAAACAGCTGTGTGAGGTCTACACACTGCATTATCATGTACAGACCCAAATACTTCCCTCATTTAGGTTCAGGTGGTGGCTCCCTATTTGGGGTAGAGGCCAAGAGCATTTTGTGTGAAGTGGTGGGTGTGGTAAAGTGGGACCATGGAGCACTTAGTGTAAAGAGTGTTTGTACTGACACTGCAAGTTTTCTGTGTGCTTGAAATGGCTGGAAAGTAAATGACTTTGCAGAACAACCATGTCAGTCCTGCACCAGAAAAGCAGAGCAGACATCACACCTGGTCACAGAGGCCAAGCCCTCCCCATTCGGTTCACCCGAAGTGGACCGCTACTCAGCCTGCGGGAGTCACTACAAGACACGTGGTAAAATTCCCTTGCAGACACTGGGCTTGGTTGTTGGGACGACCTGGAGTGGAACAGTGGGATTTTTTAATTCCAATATCCACACCACTCCACCAAAAACCTGTTACAGCTAAAAATAAAATCAATAATCTTACAGGATACAAAATCAATATACAGAAGTTGTTTGCTTCTGTTCACCAATAACCATCAGAAAGAGATTAAGAAAACAATGCCCTTTACAACTGCATCATAAAGAATAAAGTACCAAACAACAAGCCTAACCAATGAGGCGGGAGGCTTGAGGTCTGAGCTCTGAACACTGTGGACACTGCAGACCTGGACGGGAGGAGTTAGGTTATTACAAGTTCCATCCACCCACAGCAACCTGCAGACACTGTGGGACCCCCCACCGAAATTCCACCGCACTTCACACAGAACCAAACACCCAACAGGCTGAATGGAACCACACAGGACCCCATCCCCACAGCCATCCTGAGAAAGCACAGCCCGAGCATCATGCCCTGACCTCCCACTACACTGTGGACCTGTAGCAACCAAGACCCCGTGTGGCACCCAAGCAGAAGCAGGTGTGGAAACAGGACACAAGGCACCCTTCATCCCCCAACCTGCTCAGCCCGAAGAACCAGCTCAATAAGGCCCCCAGCGCAGCCCATGGGTGGGGGCCGCCCTCAGGGAGCCAGGCTGGGTCAGTGCCATGCTGTGCCTGGGGGGCCTCCCAGGCAGATCCCACCTCAGGGACCCTTCCCAGGAAACTGCCTCATGTGCTGGGTGCACAGAAAGGGATGCAGCCCAGGTAAGTGGGCTGCTTAAGCAGCCAAGTCCCCTCTGTCCCCATTCCCATCACAGAGTCTCATTAGGAAGGACACCTGCAGCCTGGAGCCCGAAGTGCACAGCGCGGAGACACGGACTCCAGGGGAAGCGCTGGACGCCACACACCCGCCCCGGCCCAGTCTCAGCCCAGGCCCAAACTTGCCCTGAGTGCCGCCCGCCACACCCTGAACTCAGCCACACCTGTCTAAGCCCAGGCTCCACAAAGACCCCGTTCCCCATCGCAGGCCTTCCTCCCCTGGCCCCTGAAGAGGAGCGCTCAGCAGGCAATGCACAGAAAGCTTCTCCTTACCTTTCTCTACTGCAGGTCCTCAGGAAACCGACCTGTCACTGTGGACACGGCCCACGGTGTCATGGAGCCGCAGGGGAGCCAGAGCAATTCCAGCACCAGTCAGAGCCAGGAGAAAAGGCCTGCGTCCTGACCAGGCATGCACCCCACTGGTCCACAAAGAGGGCAGAGGCATGGCTTGTGGGTCACGGTGAGTGGGGCAGGACAGCGCTCACAGCTCAGGAAAGGTGGTGCCCCCTTGTGGCTAAACTGATAAACCACAAATCTTTGGAAATTCAAGCCTCAATCGGCGCAAATTTCCTGTGTCTTCTCCACTTTGAGAATAAAAGGAATGAAATGAAGTAGACACAGGCTTTACAACTTACACCAAAAGTAACTCAAAATTCCCTATAGGCATGTTCCTTAGAAAACTAAAAATAGAAATACCAATTGACCCAGGAATTCCACTCTTAGGAATTTACCCAAGGAATATAATTTCTCAGATTCAAAAAGACATATGCACCCCTATATTTGTTGCAGCACTATTTACAATAGCCAAGATATGGAAGCAACCTAAGTGTCCATCAGTACATGAATGGGTAAGGAAGGTGCGGTACATAAACACAATGTGCCGGAATCCAGCTCAAGCAGGAGGGTGTGAAGCTAAAAAGGATGAGACGAAGTCAGTGCATGGAGAGACAAGACACACAGTAAGAGGGAGGTGGTCTCTCGACAAAGTGCTGATGACAACTTTATTCATACCATTTTGCACAAGGATATGATTATTTTTTATTGTTCTGTTGATTAATTGGTATAGGCAGTTGATTAATAGGTATAGGCAAGCTTTACTCTTTTCTCTTCTTTCTAATCTATTCATGGTTGGTCAAGTGTTAGGTGATCGTTTTCTGTTCCTTGACCGAAACTTTTTCTGGCAACATGCACTCTATTGTTTTATGTTTCTATGCTACACAGTTTCTAGGTAGTGCATGTGACCACAGGAGCATGCAGTATGTAGCAGTGACTATGGAGTCTATCAGCTCAGGGTGAAAGACAGGTCACTCACTACCACAGTAAGCTAGGCAGGTATGATCATCTATATTTTTAATGCAATGGGTACACTTTATCTTCTCAGAATATTTATTCTATCATAGGTAGATGCAAGATAAAGATAGAAAGCATGATTTAGAACTGTAAGAGGGCAAGTGTAGATGATCGGGTTTGTGCCTATAGACCAGGTATTAATCCAAGCCAGACAAGAGCAACAAAACATCCACAGGTGTAGACGATTTCTCTCAAAACTGGGGAGTGAGGTTCTAGGCCTCATCTCTGTTGGCCCCCATTTTCTCACCTGATGGCCCCCATGTGACTGTGCCTGTCTTAGGTTGTTCCTCCCTTGAGGAATCTTACCCGTCTCTGGCTAACCAGCCATCTTCCAGGGCCATACAGGGAGATGTAAAGCTGGTAAGTGAGAGAGAAGCAATGTTCTTTGAAAATGTTAGCTTTTCACTTCTTTGCAGATTTATGCCCCATGGCTTCTATGCCCAGCACTTGTCTTGAGATATTCTTATCACTTGGAAGAATTATGGTACTTGGTAATTTCATGTATGAGGCACAAATTCTAGTAAAGGGCTGTAATTAGGAAGGAAGAAGAAAAACTATAGAAGTAGCAGATGGAAGAAAACATGAGAAGATTAAGTGTCAAACAGGGTTATTCCATTCAGTATTCCCCTATAACTCTATTTCTCTAATTTTCCTATAAAACTCTTCATCACTAATTTCACTAGCATTACAAAAAAGAGGGGCATTCCCACTTAGGTGGAGATGGGGTAGTCAGTGTTTGACTAGCTACCTGCAGGTTTTGGTATTCTATGCCAAGATTGCCATCTGGCCTCTGTGTGTTCTATTTTTCAGGACCACTATCCTGAAAAGCTTCTGGGAAGTTTATCTTCTCCTTCTTTCCATGCAGCTTAGCAAAGGTTAGCTTAGCCCTTGGCAACAATGCAAGCAAACACAAAGCCAATAGTATAATGGAGAATAACAAAATCAAGGTGGGTAATAGAGGGAGCCAGCTGTGAAGGCCCTTGATTTGTGGGGGGTCTTTCTCCAGCCTGAGCTTTGCTACACAGCTTGAGTAGCATGGCTCCCATCAAAAATGGAATACTACTCAGTTGTAAGAAAAAAACAAATCCTACCATTTGCAACAACATGGATGGAGCTGGAAGATATTATGCTCAGTGAAATAAGCCAGGTGTAGAAAGCCAAATACCAAATGATTTCCCTCATTTGTGGAGTATAACAGCAAAGTAAAACTGAAGGACCGAAACAGCAGCAGACTCACAGACTCCAAGAAGGGACTAGCAGTTAACCAAAGGGGAGGGTGGGGGAGGGCAGGTGAGGAGGGAGGGAGAAGGGGATTGAGGGGTATTATGATTGGCACACATGATGTGGGGGATCACGGGGAAGACAGTGTAGAACAGAGAAGACAAGTAGTGCCTCTGTGGCATCTTACTACACTGATGGGTAGTGATGGGGTACAGAGGGGACTCAATAATACAGGTGAATGTAGCAACTGCAGTGTTTTTCCATGTGAAACCTTCATATGAGTGTATATCAATAATACCTTAATTTTAAAAAATTTTGTAATGGTACACTCATAAAAAAATTCTCCATAGGCAAATTTTTTATGCAAAATTATAAAATTTGTAGGTAAAAGCAAAATCTACACAACCTTGAAGACTTTCAACACCCAAAACCAAAGGCCTATCCACAAAAGAAAAATAATCACATGGGCTTCATAGAATTATAATCTGTACTCTAAAGGATCTTGCACAGAGAACCCAAACACAAGACACAAACTGAAAGTATTTTCAAAATACATATTTGATAAAGGATTTGTACTAAAGATATACAAAAATCCATAAAAGAAAAATAAGCCATTAAAAATATTTTACAATTTAAAAAAAGTCTCACCTTAACATCCAAAAATTACATCACCAGTATTTACACAACTGCTTTGAAAAACTATGCCCCAACAAAAGCCACCATGCAATTTTACACAATAGCTCTGTTCATAAAGGCTAAAAACTTAAAGAAATCAGGATGTGTTTCAGAAGATGAATGCTTTGGCAAATTGGGGTACATCCATTACATTTCACTACAACTTGTACAGTGAACTGTACAGTGATTTGCCCAATGAAGCTGGTGCCTTGATCACTGGAGGTTAAAGGTCTACCCCACATGAGAAATGGTTTCTAACAGCTTCTTTGGGATTATGAAGGCATCGGCCTTGGGCCAGCAGAAGGCTTCATTCTTCCCTGTGGGGTTGGAATGCATCGCCCTCCCAGTACACGGCATGGATGCATTCACCAACCTGGAAGCTCTCCAAATTCCAGGTTTTGAGACACTAGTATGACGTATTATTAACTCCATTTTTATCCCCTCCCCTTTATCTGGAGAATGGAGGGGTGAGGCTGAAAATCTCAAGCTTCTAATCATGGCTTGGGCTTTCTGCCTGTCAGACACCCAGAAGAACCCACTCAGAACCACCTACTTCAAACAAAAGATGCCACATTTACTCAGGAAATTCACAGAGCTTTAGGAGCCCAGGGTCAGAATTGAGGCACAGACCAACATACATGTTTTCTACTGTACTTCCATGTTCATGGTGGTTAATCCCAGGGAGAGGGTTGGGAAGTCATGTTTCCACTATCCCAGGAGAAGGATTTAAAACAGAAACTAAGTTCAGTTATACAAAAAATATAACGTATAATGTGTGACCCCAAGATGTACAGACTGAGATTCCAAATAAAAGGCCGATTTAGCTATAGTGACAAGTATCAGCTTCCACGGCTATTTGAGGGTCTGACAGGCTGTGTCTCTAACTGTCCGTTTGCAGCTCTGGGTGGGGAGTAAAGGCCCCTCCCCCAGGGTGATGGAAAGAGCCTTGTGCTCAGAGGAGAAGCCTGTCTTTTTAAAAATTCCACATTAAATAATGTGAACATTAATAAAATACTAAGAATAGACTTAGGTGCAATACTTGTGCATTGAAAATTATAAAACATTGATAATTTAAAAACTAAGAAAGATTTAATACATGTAAAGTCTACTCATGTTGATGGAAAGACTTAAATACTGTTAGGGTGGCAATGACACAAATGCAACCTACAGAGTCAATGTGATTTCTTTGAAAATTCACAGGCTTTAATGTACCACCTCATCCTGACACGTGGAATTTCAAGGGAACCCAAAGAGCCCTTGAAAACAATCTTGACAAAGAAAATCGAAGCTGAAGGCTCAAAGCCCCCAATATCTTATCTTAGTACAAAGTAACAGTAAATAAAACACTGTGACACTGGCATAAACATACACAGTTGGCCCATGGACAGCAGGGGTATGAACTGCCCAGGTCCACTTGAGGGGATTTTTTTCCACAAGTATATAGAAAAAATGTTTAAAGGCTTAAGATTTGAAACATTTGCTTTTTTCTAGCTTACCTTACTGTTATAATACAGCACAAAACATGTATAATGTACAAAATATGTGTTAATTGACTTTATATTATTGGTAAGTCTTTCAGTCAAAGTAGGCAATCAGATTTAGGATAATACTTAAGTTTGAGGGAGTGAGATATTTTATGTGGATTCTGACTCTGTGGGATGTCAGCTACATAAAACCCCCATGTTGTCAAAGGTCAACTGTATGTATAGATCAACAAAACTGAGTGGAAAGCCCAGAAGTGACGCCAACCATCTACAGTCAATTGCTTTCTAACAATAGTGGACAACATTAAATTAGGGAGAGAATGGTCTTTTCAGCAAATGGTGCTGGGAAAATGACTGTCCACGTACAGAGGAATGAAACTGAACCCTTAAATCATATCGCATACAAAAATTAACTCAAAACAGACAAAGGGCTTACATAATAGGTGAAATTATAGACTCTATAAGAAAACATAAGGAGAAACGTTCATGACCTTGGATTTAGCCATGGTTTCTCAGATCTGACACCAAAGGACAAGCAAAAGAAGAAAGCATAAATTAGAATTCCCCCAAATTAAAAACTTTTCTGCATCAAAAGTCACCAACCAGGAAGTGAAAAACAGCCACAGAATGGAAAAGAATATCTCCACATTGTACATCTGACAAGAGCCTGTAACCCAGAAAACACCACAAACTTGTACCAGGCAACAAGACAACACCCAAATGTTTAAATCGGATGAAAGATTCCAAGCAAGACATACAAACGTTCAACAAGCACATGAACACAGCATTACTTGCTATGGAAATGCAAATTAAACCACAGTGACCACCCCCTGCAAGCACACAGCAATGGCCGTCCTCAGGAAAATTCAAAATCACGTGTTGCCAAGGATGTAGAGGAATTGGGGCCCCTAACTTTTGCTTGTGGAAATATAAAATATGCAGCCTGTGTACAACAGCTTGGCATTTCCTCAAAATATATAATATAATTACCTAATTGTGGGTAAACACCCACTCCTAGATACATATACCAAAGAAATGAAAAAGCTGTTCAAACAGAAACTGGCCCATGAGTTCTTGGCAGCACTGCTCACCACAGCAAAAAGGTAGAAACAACTCAAATGCCCTTAATGGGGTGAATGGATGAATAAAACACGGTTTGACCCATAAACTGCATTATTCTGCCAAATAGAGAAATAAAGAAAAATGGTCCAAAGCTGCTTTTAAAACTGTGTGTGTGGAGGGCGTCCCCAGAAACTCGAGCACAGAATTAACATATGATCAGCAATTCCATTTCAGGGCATTTACCCAAATGACATGAAAGCAGGGACTTAGACATTGCACACCCATGTTCACAGCTGCATGATTCACAACAGCCAAAAGGTGGAGATGACCCGGGTGTCCAGACAGATGAAAAAAATGTGGTCTCTACACAGTGGAGTAAACAAGGAGTTCTAGAACCTGCTACACACATGGACACCAAAGCCATTATGCTCAGTGAAATGTGCCCCTCAAAGAATGACAAATATTATGTGATCCCACTTATGTGAGGTCCTGGAGAGCCCAACTGAGGTAAAGTCTCGGGAACAGTTACAGAAAAAGGAAACTGCATCAGGACAGAAAGACGTGTGCACACAGCTGGGGCGGGTGGTGACAGCTGCGGTGGGTCTGTGCATTGGATTATCATGTGGAGACCCTAATACTTCCCTAAATTTGGAGTCAGGTGGTAGTTTCCTGGAAGCATGTCCCCGTTTGGGGTGAACTCTCCAGCATTTTGTGTTTAGTGGCAACTGTGGTGAAGTGAGACGCTAGGAAATTCAGTATAAAGAGAATCTGTACTGACACTGCAAGATTTGTGTATGTTTGAAATTGCTGGAAAGTAAATTACTTTGCAAAACAACCATAAGAAAAGCAGAGGAGACATAATACCCTGTCAAGAGATGCCAAGCCCTCCCCATCCAGTTCACACGAAGGGGGCGCTACTCACCTTGCAGGGGTCCAGGGATCTTTAGAAGGCATGTGGGATGATCCCCTGTAGCCACTGGGCCTTGGGCGTTGGGACGACCTGGGGTACAAACAGTGGGATTTTAGAATTCCAGTTTCCCAGCCTACTCCACCAAAGACCAGTTAGAACTAAAAATGAATTCAATAAACTTGTAAAATACCAAACCAACATACAAAAGTCGGTTGCTTGTATTCACTAAAGACTAACATCAGTGAGATTAAGGAAACAATGCCCTTTACAAGTGCATCATAAAAAATAAAGTGCTGTGGGTAAAATTGCAGCATTTCCAGAATCTCTCACCTGGCCTTAGTCAATCTCCACATCAGCAGGTGTTTCCAAGGGGTGGAGAGAACTAGTCCATCTCTATATCAACAGGTAATTATAAGGACTAGCGAGGGCATATCCGGCCTGGATAAGTTCAGCAAGGCCCCTTCTTCCGCAGCCAGGTTTTGAGAGACACTGGCGAGCAGAAGTGGACTGATCTCGGTTCAAAAGTATTTTACCCCGGAATTTTCCCCGGAAGTTACAGGTACCTAAGAACAAACTTAACCAAGGAGGTGGGAGGCCTGAGCTCCGAAAACTGTGGACACTGCAGGCGTGGACGGGAAGAGTTAGGTTATTACAAGTCCCCTCGGCCCACAGCAACGTGCAGACTCCGGGCGACCCCCACCGAAACTCCGTCGCACTCCTCACAGAAGCGGAGCAAACACCCTGCAGTCGGGATCTAATCCCCACACAGCCATCCTGGGAAAGCAGAGCCGGGGCGCCGCACCCTGACCTCCCACTACACTGCGGTGCTGCAGCAACTGAGATGCCGCGTGGCGCCAGAGCAGACGCGGGTGCCCACGCCCTCCGCCCCCCAAACCCGCTCTGCCCAAGGAGCCGGCTCACGAGACCCCGGACCCAGGCCGCGGCCGCCCTCGGTCGTCGGGCTGGGTCAGTGCCGCGCTGTGTCCCGGGGGCCTCCCAGGCGGCCGCCACCCTGGGAAGCCTTCCCAGGAAATCTCCCCGTGTGCTCGGCGCACAGCAAGGGCTGCGGCCCGGTAAGCGGGCCGCCTCAGCAGCCAAGTTCCTTGACCACACTCCCGTCTCAGAGCCTCGTTTGGAAGGAGGCCTGGAGCCGGAGGGCGTCCCACAGGTGCTGCCAATCCACCCGCTGCACGGGGCCCGGGGCACGGGGCGCGCGGCGCAGAGACACGGGCTCCTGGGGACGCGCTGGCCGCCGCGCACCCGCCCCGGCCCCGCCGCGCCGCCCTCCGCAACCGGAGCCCAAACTCACCCGCGCCCCGAACTCGCCCCGAGCACCGTCCGCCGCACCCGCAGCCCAAACTCACCCGCGCCCGCCTCGCCCCCAAACTCCGAGAAGACCCCGTTCCCCGCCGCAGGCCTTCCTCCCCCGGCCCTGGAGGGGAGCGCTCGGCACGCAGCGCACAGGGAGCCTTTCCTCTCCTTTCCTTCCCGTGGGTCCCGAGGAAACCGAGCCGTCACTGCGGACGCGGCCCACGGGGTCCCGGGGACGCCACGGAGCCGGACGAATCCCGGCTCCCCTCAGCGCGAGAAGCAAAGTCCCGCGGGCTGAACGCACGTGCGCTGCGCGGGTCCACAATGAGAGCCCAGGCTCCGCCTGCGGGCCACGGGGGGCGGTACGGGAGGAGCGGCCACAGCTCAGAGGAGGTGGCGCCGTCTCGTGGCTAAAATGATGAACCACAACACTTTGGGAATTCAAACCGCAGTGGGCACGAATTTCCTACGTCTTCTCCAAACAATTTGTTGGAGACCATACACAATGAAATTGAAGGTAGACACAGCTTTACAACTTACACCAAAATTCACTCACAATTCTCCATAGGCAAATATTAAATGCAAAATTATAAAATTCTAGGTAAAAGAAAGAAAATCTACACAACCTTGCTGACGACTTTTAACACCCAACAGCAAAAGCCTATTCACAAAAGAAAAATAATAAATTTCGTGGTCTTTATAGAATTAAATTTTCTACTCTAAAGATCTTGTTCAGAGAACCCAAACACAAGACACACAATGGTAAAAAATATTTGCAAAATACACATTTGATAAAGGATTTGTACTCAAGATACACGAAAATCCATAAAACAGAAAAGAACCATTAAAAAATATTTTACCAGTGAAAAGGTAAGTCTCACCTTAGGATCCAAGAATTGTGTCACCAGTATTTAGACGACTGCTCTGAAAAACTGTCCCAAAAAAATACACCATGCAATTTTTCACAGTAACTCTATTCATAAAGACTAAAAACGTATGCTCTCCAAACTCCATATTTGGAGACACTGGTATGACCTATTATTAACTCCGTTTTTATCACTTCCCCTTTCGCTGGAGAATGGAGGGGTGAGGCTGAAAATTCCAAGGTTCTAATCATGGCGTGGGCTTTCTGCCTGTCAGACACCCGAGCAGAACCCTCCCAGAACCACCTACTTAGTATAAAAGACACTCTTACCCAGGAAACTCCCAGGGCTTTAGGAGCCCAGGGTCAGGAATGAGGCATAGACCAATATATGTTTTCTGTTGCATTTCTGTGTTCATGGTGGCACATCACAGGAAGAGGGTCGGGAAGTTCTGCTTCCACTATCCTAGGATAAGGAGGATTTAGAACAAAAACTAAGTTGACTTATTAAGAATGTTATAATGTTTGACCCCAAGGTGTATGGATTAGATTCCAACTAAAAGGCTGATATGGCTGTAGTGACAAGTATTAGCTTCCACAGCTATCTGAGTGTCTGACCGAGGCTGTTTCTATAACTGTCCATTCACAGCTCTGGGTGGGGAGTGTGGGCACACACCCCCGGGGTGGTGGAAAGAGCCCTGGGCTCAGAAAAGAAGCCTGTCTTACACTAGAACTGGGACTTTGGTCTAAAGTTGCCAAATACAAGTTAAATTTGAATTTCAGAGAACAAATAATTTTTTGGACATACCTATATTAAAATATTTTTTGCTATCATCTGAACTATATCCTGTGTTTTTACCCCGAGTCTGGCAGCCCTACCTTAGGCCAGTCATGTAAATGCTTGGAGCTTCAATTTCCTCATCTGAGTGATTGAATGATGCCCACTGTAGAGTGCTGTGCTTAGTATCGACTGGGGCCACTGCAGGGGGTGGGGAGTTGTTCTTGACCCTCTGAGGGTTGCTGGATTTGAAAACTAAACTGACAAAGATTAACCAGAGAAAAGTGCACCCATTTATTCATAGCTTTTATGTGATAGAGGAGACTTCAAAAGGAAGTGAGGACCCAGAGAAGCGTTTGGCCCTGAGCATTTTTGTGCAGGTTTGATAAGAAGTGGGCAGCTGTGGAGAAACAGGACGGGGTAAGGAGCAGGAGGCAGCGCAGTGAACAGGGGGAGCTTACCAGGACCTGCTCGTTAGGGTTCTTCCTTGTGTCCCTTTGTCTTCAAAGAAAAGGATTCTCCTCTCTTCTGGGTATAGAGAGGGTGCCTCTCACACAAGGGGTGTATGATCTGTTTCAGGGGGAAAGGATGTGGAGAAGGTCAGAGTGAACTTCTTGCTTCTTTGATTTTTACCAAACTCCTTCGGCTTTAAATATTCAATATTCCCAGTTACCATCGTTTGGGGTAGCATATCCTGGACCCCATCCTTACAGTGGTTGAAATGACATAGAATCTGTAGTCTTAGGCACTCCTAGAACAGTTGTGCAATAGTTATAGGTCTGTGTGGAGTAACACAAATTTATGTTTAATTTTTCTACTTAATAGATATTCTTCTTGGATATCCATAAAGTGAGGTAATAATAGTATCTACCTCAAATTATATTTATGAGACTTAAGTGAGTCAATGAATGTAAAATGTTTAGTCCTGAGCATGGTACATTATAAATACTTAATAAATAATGCCTAGTTACCCTGCAGTTGTACAAATATGATGTAATATCATCCAAATGAATTGAGGAGACTTTGAAATGAATCATTCAACTGAGGATGATTTACTGAGTCATATTTCAGCACTGAGTGCTGATGGGCAGTACTTGTCCTTCCCATTGGTTATGAGAGAGGGACAGAAATGGCCAAGTTTAGATGGGGAAGACATTTACAAATCTTCCTGAGTATGTAAGAGACAAAGATAACACCTTTGTGATACTTTTCAAAGGATATAAAAAAATTTCCTGAATCTTAGCCCATTCTTTAAACTCAGAAGGAATTGACAGCTGATGCCTGCATTTTACCAGAGGCAAAAACATGCCTCCTCAGCAAACGGTGGGTTGACTGCAGTCTAAGGTGTACTAGCGGCAGAGGCTAAGACTCTCCCTGCTTATCAAATGAAGCTGACCCAGTCTTGGTCACAGCATCGCCGAATGGAAAGCTGGCCTTGCAGGATTTCCCTAAATCCCTGATGGCAGAAAAGAATGAATTAACCAGACAGCCCATCAGGGCATTTCAGGAAAGGCTCTTAATAGAGGAAAGCATTAACATGTAACCACACCGAAAGGCGGAAACACAGCTAGATATTAGTGGCAGCAGTTTCAGTTTGTAACATTTCTTGAGCTTGTTTAAAAAACATGGATATTCGTTCAGCTGCATCTCCTGTACCGTCAGTGCTGACACGTCAGGGACCTCAGAGATTTAATGGAAAAGTGAGCTGAGATGCAAATGGCAGCATCAGACCCGGCAGCTATCAGACAAATGGAAAACCCAGCTTTCCTCCCCAGCCCTGAGCCCATCCTGATTTGGGTTGCAGATTTTTTATGCTCTTTTCTCTCTTTCTCTCTGCTGTTTTCTTTATCAACTTTCTCCATCCTAAAACTTTCACGACCCAATCTCCATGTTGCTGCCTCCTAACTCATTTCTAACATTTGGTAGGTGTACTTGCAGAAATAACTGTGCCTTTCCTTGAACTGATGTGCTGGGTGTGGAGCGGAGAAGTATCTGTTTATAGCACTTCAAGGGCAATAGGCAGACTCACGTCAATCAAGTGACTCAGTATGAACTGACATGTAAGATACCCCTTGGGAGTGATTTTTTGCTTTTTTGATCAGTTGAAGTGCTTGTCATTTCCTTAAATTTCATATTTCTTCAGATGCAATGGAGGTATTGTAGTGAATGTAAAATGCACAAGTAAAACATTTATTTGAAAAGCAACAGCCTTGAAACAGTATAGCATTCACAAGTCAGATACAGTTTCTTATTCCATGGTAAGCATTTGCTAATGTGAAGCTTTATTGTGTAAACCCACCTGCATATGCAATGGTACACAATTCCCTGACAACATTGGTTGAGTCATGAAATAGTCTTAAAGCTGAAAAATGAGTTACATTTTCTGGTAAAACCTAGGGTCTTCTGTGAGACCTCAGGGGTTTGATTTCCCGTGAACCTCTTTAGATTACCTTGTGGTTCCCAAGCCTGTTTTGGTTCTTTATCATTTTCTCTTTCTTTCTCCCAGAAAAATTCAGAAAGTCATCATTACTGAACATGTGTTCACTGTTTCCCACCATACTCTCCATGTGGCTTTGCATCCCAGAAGGGGGCAGCTAGGCAGTGGGAGTGGCAGTCTGGGGGGCTGACCAGCTGAGCAGGCTGATAGAACCAGTCTGTCACCCTCATCTCCCCTTCTCCTCACTTCCACCCTCTGCCTTCCCACCTCCTCCCACTGTCCCCAGCACTTTAGACAAAGGCAATAGAACATGAGCTTTGGGGTCAGGCACACCTGTCTTTAAATCCTCCCTCCTCCCAAGCTGTGTGACCTGATAAGCTGCCTGCTCCACCACGTCAGTGTTTCTTCACTTGACATGTGGCCAGGGTCACCATTTGCCCTGCTTTTTCTGGGCCAGTCTAGGTGTATGCTTTGTGTCCTGACATACTCATTAATATTGCCTCTGTTCAATGTCTCAAGTATCCTGAATAGACTGTAAATATGAGGCATTTTAGATGTCTACTATAGTGCCTAGTACATAGTTTCTTGAGATGGTAACTTCTGCTGTTATTCATAATGATTTGAAGTGATCCTCCCACCAGATCTCAGTGGATTACTTGATGTGGTGAGCTGGATGTGAGCTTAGAAAAGTCCATTTTGTTTTTGAACTTTGTTTTAGAAACAGTAAATGCCCACCTAATTTTTTTATGATCTCAACTGAATGTAGGGCTCACTGGAATAAAGTAACCAAAGCAAGAAGCGGTAATGACCAGTTCAGGCTGGAAAGGAGAAGGGAAGTTGGGCACAATTTCATTGTGAACAGGAAAAGTGACATTTAAAGCAAAAACAAAACAAATCAAGCATTTCAGAGCAGGGTAGAATAAATCTCAGGCATAGATGGCTTTTCCAAAAGTAGTTCTCCTCAGTGAGGTCTGTGGGTAGAGCCTGAGCGGAGCAGCCTGCTAGCACAGGGCCTTGGGAAGACAGGTGAGGCGTCTCAGCAGAGAGGAGGGGGCCCCAGTGATGCTCAAGGTAAAGCATCATCTATAGTGGAAATAGCAGACGAATCCACAGGAAAACCTCTGTTAGGGAGAAAACCAAGAATTGGCCTTGTCTTAGTTTTTCTGAGTCATAAACCCACTGCCGGACTGATTAACTGCTCAAAGTTATGTGCCAGACCCTGAACTACACCCTGGTCATGTGGGATGTGACACACAGTCCCTGTCCCAAGTAGCTCATACTACAGACAAGGAGAGATACATGGCAGTGACAGCACTCTGTACTGTGGAAAGGCATGCTGTGTAAGTTGGGAAGGGTAACCTCAGTAACAAAGGGCCCCAAGCCCTGTCGCTAGCCAGAATAGACGGCATTCCCCACTGGTATTGCAGAATAGTGCAGGAGTTTGCAAGATAGTCCTCATGTGGCTCTGACTATTCCCGTGGCCTTAGAGTTCTCTTTTGGATACTTCACATCCAGTCAACAGGTAGAAGAAAGAGGAAACTAGAGGGTGTCACAGGAATATTTTTTGGGCTAGGTTTGGAAGTGGTGCCCACAAGCCATTTGTCAGAGTTAGTCACATTGGCCCAACATAATGCAGTACCTGGGCAGCCACTTCCTGGTAACAATTCTACAGGATGAAGGGGGAGAATTAGTCTTTTCTGAACAGCCAGCTGTTCATGGGACTTATACATGGAGGAGTATGTGAGGGAAGCTCAGAAGAGAGAGAGAACCCAAACGTGTGTGTGTGTGTGTGTGTGTGTGTGTGTGTGTGTGTGTGTGTGTGTGTGTGTGTGTGTGTGTTTTTCTGGAGTGAGGGATAGATCCTAGCAATGGCTCCATGGAATAATTGATATTTTAACCAAGTTTTACAAGAGAAATAGTATTTAACTCATGAAGGGCATTAATAAAAGACAGTTTAAATAGAAGGAACAGCATGTGTAAAGGTACTGGAGAATTCATTCCATCATTTATACAACAAATCCTATAAAAGTGTCTTTGAAGTGCCAGAAATCATTAAATATGTTGGGGATGCTGCTGTACACAGAACAGACAAGGGCTCCGCTCTCCTAACCCAATATTCTAGTGGAAGGAGACAAACCACACAGAAGCAACTAAGTACACAACTCCAAACATCAAGGAGCATGTTGGGTGGAAGAACCACATAGCTGTAAGCAGGGCTGGAGCAAAGAGTTAATGTTGAAAGTGCGGGAAAAGGAAGTGAGAAATGATGAGACTGGAGAAGATGGAAAAGGCCAGCCAGGAAGTAGCCTTCATGCATTAACAGGTACCAGCAAGAGGAGATGGGCAGAGCTGTGAATTATGGAAGGTCCCTGGCTTGTGACGGAAAGACTCCAGGTGTGGCTGCAGGGAGACTGATTATAAGGCTGTCTGAATAGCCTCGGTGTAAAGTAGGAGCCATGGTTGCAGGGGTGGAAATGTGAGCGGGTGCAGTGCACACAGGGGGCTTGCCCCTCCTTCCAGGTTTCAGGCAGAAAATGGGCAGAATGTGTTTCCCTAACCCAGTCCAGTCCTTCTGGTTTGTGTAAATTTTTACTTTTAAAATTTTGTATATATACCATCACAGAAAAATCTAAAACTTAAAATGTTACCCTGTGTTATTAGACAGTGCTGGGTACAGAGGAATACATGTACATGTCTGTGTGTACACAGACACATATATATTTATGTCTATGTGCATATATTTTGTAAACTCTGCTCCACCTGTGTGTACACAAGCTCCCCCACTGTCTCTGCCCCTTTCCCCACTGCAGATGCTCTCCTCTCCCCACATGTACTCTGATACTTGCATCAGGTGGAATCACTATGTGGAAGCCCACACCTTGCTGGGGCTCCAAGGTAGCCCCCCCTTGGAATTCCCTCCACACCCTGCTCAGGCTCTGACTACCCATCCCATGCCATTCTACCACCTCCTGAGGCTGCCCTCTTTACCCTGCCTGGGCTCTGGGCCCTGCCTCAGTCACCACAGCATTCCCGCACTCTGCCACAGCCACCTACCTCACTCAGACCTCTTGAGGAGCTCTACAACAACACCATTCCAGGGGGAAAGAACAAGGGCAAGACAAAAAGTTGAAACACACAAATTTTTTTTGAATCAGAAAATGGAGTTGACAGAGATGGAAGCAAGACTTGTGTGTTTTTATTTAAAGTTGATTTTTTGACCAAGTAAATCCTTAAATATTTAAAACAAGAGTTCCTAAAATTGAAAGTAAGTATACCTACATCCCTAATTGGTAACAAATACATCAAGAAAATGATTGCTGCAATGCTTTAAGGCAAATATTTTAACATGCTTAGAGGGATGTGTTCTCAGGATGAAAGAGATCTAAAGTTTAACTCAGAAGTTTAAAGTAATAATACTGATATTGTTATCTTAGAATATATGTATTAAAAGATATAGAAATGAATATGTTAATATTAGCAACTGTTTGCAGTGTAAGAGAAAAGCAATGTAAGTATAAATTTTTTAAGTTAAAGTAAAACTTCACTATTGTTAAATTTGAATAGAAAATTTCAATATGAACAAAGAATTTAAAAGTACATACATGTGTGTTTTCCCCTACTTTTGCCCACTGAAGGACCTAGAAGCATTGATGACCCAGTGGCAGTGAGCACCCTCAACAGCCAGAGTTATGTCTCTAACTAGTTTCCCCATGAAAGGAACTAGGGCTTTTTAGAGAAGTGGCTGGTTTTGGCTCTGGGAGAGGGGGTGCACTTGGTGAGCCGGGGACACCTTTTTGTGCCAGGAAAAGAGGCAGTTTGAAGGGGCTCTTACTGGCCAAAGATGGGAAATTGCAGCTTCAAAATGAATGAAATACACTGACTATATGCAAACCTGTAAATCAATAAAATGATATTCAGAAAAGAGAAAAACAAAGATAAAACAGGCAAAACACATTTGAGGTCTACTCCTTACTATTAAAGGGACAATTCAAATACATAACTATATACCTTGCCTTTCCAGAAGAAGCAGTTGATGAGCTAAATCTCTCCCTCACTCTTTCTCTCCAACAAAGACTGCCAACTAATAAACATAAAGGGAATGATGAAAATAGAGAAATCAACATTTTGCAACCCCTGGTGAAGTCACTGCTGGAGGCAAGAATCATCAATGGATGATTAAGCCATTAGGTGATACACTGACGGAGAGCTGGATCCCCTAGTACTGCTCAAGTCTGACTCCACAGATGATCTGATGGTTCAAAAAGAGAAATAGAACTTTATGAGGGAGAGATGAGGCTGTTTGCTACTGATAAAGAGTCAGTTCGATGTACCTCATGAGGTAATGTAAAATCATACAGCATCAATGATGATGTCTTGCCTGAAATGTTTAACCTCAGTGTAATCCAGCCTCTGTATCCACACTCCAGATTACAGAGAATTCATGGGTAAGTGAAATAAGGTAAATGCCACCAATAATTCAGAAGCTGGACAAACTCAGAAACTAGGCCATTCTGTGGGACAGCTGGCCTAGTCACTTCACCAAGTTAATGTCATTCCAGAGAAAGGGGCAGGGGAGCACCATTATAGATTATAAGTGACTTAAGACATGTAACAACCAAACACAGAGAGGAGTGGATCCTGGTATGACTAAAATAGGGGTAACATATGTTTTTTTGGAGTGATTGGCAAATTTTGAGTATGGATCAGGTATTAGATGATGATAATAGAAAAGTATCATTAATTATGTTAGCTATAGAATGGTATTGATTTTAAGAAGAAAAAAGTTCTGATTTTCATGGTGTTCATTTAATTTAAAATATTTTGGCTAAAAAATTGATGATGTAAACATGGCAAAACTGTTGATAACTATTCATCTAGGTAATGAATATATAGGCAATCACTATACTCTATTTTCCTGTGTGTTTGAAAATATTTATGATAAAAAGTTAGAAGTAATTCTGATTCCTAGGCCCAAAACCAGACCTACCGAATGAACCTAAAGCCTTGCTGGCATCTGTATTTTATCAAATATCCCATCTTGATGAAGGAATGAGTGAATGAATGACTTTTTCATCCATTGTAATCTTTTTCAACAACTATTTATCAGGCCCCTACTACAGGCCAGGAACTTTTCTAGGTGCTGAAGATTCAACTCTGAACAAAACATACACAAAGGATCATAAACCTGTGGAGCTTGGCACCCAGCCTTGTCCACAGTAGGCCTCTTTTTAAGTTAAAGTAAAACTTCAGTATTGTTAAATTTGAATAGAAAATTTCAATATGCACTCACCCTCACCTGGACAGGAGGCACCTCTTTAAAGCAAACCAACTTTTTAAAACTGTTAAATATAACACAAACCCAGAAAACTGCCTAAAACAGATGGACAGATTAATGAATTGTTAGGCAGTAACACCCCCACCTCCCACAGAACCCAGAACCCTGCCAATCAGCGGGGAGTCTCTCAGGCCCACGCTCACCACTTCACCCTCCCAAGAGCAGGGCCTCAGATGCCACTGTGAGGAGCAGAGGCAGAGTTCAGAACCCAGCCCCCAACATTCTTCTGAGCATTACCTTGCCCCACAAAAGGAAGATCCTACATTTTCTTTCCCTTTGGTTCAAAAGGACCTATTTACAAACTTTTACAGAACAGCACAACTCAGACATGTGTATTACACACGTGACTTTCACTTTATAATATCAAGTAAATGCAGCAGCTCCAGGCAAGCTTATACCTGATTCACAGCTAATTTCAAGAACATGAAGTCATAAAAGGTACAGACGCATAATTCTACCATGGTGAGGTGAAGAAACTAAAGTATTATTTAGAATAACCTCAGTGTCAGCCTCAAATGGTAACATCGGGGAGGCTGTCTGCAGTCATGTGGAGTGATGTTAAGAGGTGACCTGAGGTGTTGCTTGTTACCTAGGCTAGTTGAATCAAATGAGAAATAAGCTTTTCTCCATTTTTTCTTTTTTAAAAAAACAGAGAACTTTAATCTTCTCTGCATTTTTTTTTGAGAGGGCATCTCTCATATTTATTGATCAAATGGTTGTTAACAACAATAAAATTCTGTATAGGGGGGGTCAATGCTCAATACACAATCATTAATCCATCTCAAGCCTAATTCTCATCAGTCTCCAATCTTCTGAAGTATAACGAACAAGTTTTTACATGGTGAACGAATTCTTACAGAGTGAATAAATTCTTACATGGTGAACAGTACAAGGGCATTCATCACAGAAACTTTCGGTTTTTATCATGCATTATGAACTATAAACAATCAGGTCAAATATGAATATTCATTTGATTTTTATACTTGATTTATATGTTGATCCCACATTTCTCCCTTTATTATTATTATTATTTTTATTTTTAATAAAATGCTGAAGTGGTAGGTAGATGCAAGATAAAGGTAGAAAACATAGTTTAGTGCTGCAAGAGGGCAAATGTAGATGATCAGGTGTGTGCCTATGGACTAAGTATTAATCCAAGCTAGACAAGGGCAGCAAAACATCCACGGATGCAGAAGATTTCTCTCAAAGCAAGTGGGGGGTGAGGTTCTGAGCCTCACCTCTGTTGATCCCCAAATTCTCACCTGATGGCCCCCCTGCGACTGTGCCTGTCTTAGGTTGTTCCTCCCTTGAGGAATCTTACCCGTCTCTGGCTAACCAGTCATCTCCCAGGGCCATACAGGGAAATGTAAAGTTGGTAAGTGAGAGAGAAGCCATATTGTTTGAAAAGTTAGCTTTTTACTTCTTTGCAGATTTATGCCCTGTGGCTTCTATGCCCAGCACTTGTCTCGAGGTATCTTTACCACCTGGAGGAATTATGATACTTGGTAAATTCGATATGAGGCAAGAATTCTATTTAAGGGTTGTAATTAGGAAGGAAGAAGAAAAGCTATAGAGGTAGCATATGGAAGAAAACATGGGAGGATTGATTATTTCTTTGACATATCTTCTTGTAGAGTACCTTAAGTATGTATAGGTTTTAAACTACTAACTAATTTGCACACACATATTAACATAATAGGAACACGGTGACATAAACAAAGCAAATCTATAATTACCATCCATCTCCAGTGAAGCCAAGAAAACCATTTAGGCACCCTAGGCATTTGTGAAAATTTATCTATGATATGATGGATATTGTCCAACTGTACTTGAACAGTCTGAGAGAAATCAGACAAATTAAAGCAGCCCATTTCTGGGATCTGTTCACATCCCATATGTTCTTTTAAACGTAGATAGTCTATAGTCATAAGATTTTGGAGTGCTACAACTTGCACCCCTCCCAACTCCTGGTTGAGTTCCAAATATTCTCTGCATTTTATATGACTTTTTTTTCCTCCTCTAATCTAGGTCTTTCAGACCCAGACCTGAAATACTGTGAAAATGGACAATGTGTCCCCTGCCTGACTGTTCTCAAAATGCCCAAACCTCGGAAACGATGCAAGGATGGAAAAGTAAAGAGACTGCATTTCATGCGGCAGTCTCAAAGCTCTGACACTAGGTGACTGTAAATGCACAGTGACACACTACGTAGGCAGGCTGCCATGAGCATTAAGTAAATAATAGGCACACAGTGCAGCTTGGGGCATATCCCAGGAGAGGGAGAGTTCAGAGGCAGCTGATGAGAGTGGGCTGGTCTCCCCTTCCAGCAACTCCATTTCCTGCCGATGCGGCCTAAGGCCCATGCGGAGCAGAAGCCTCAGCCCCTTGTGAGCGAATGGGGAAGATGCCGATGCCTCCCAGGGATGCCGGGAGGACTGATGGCAACTCCCATCCACCTGGTGCCCCCAGGGCCACTCTGCTTCCATCCACTACCTTGCACCTCCTCGAGGTTTCTACCCCCTTGCTATTCAGGAGCAACTAGAAAATGTAGGAAATGCATGTCTTTTTAAAGGGGGCGCTTTTGCCATTTCCACCGTCACCTGGACAGGAGGCACCGTGATTGCGTCCTGAGACATCTTTCAATGGTTGTAATCACTTTCAAGCTATGTAATCCCTCTAAATCTCAATGTCCTCACGTACAAAATGGGGATGGAGAGGTCCTTACAAGGGGTCTGAGTGAAGAGTAAATGAGATAGGGAATTTTTGTTTCTGTTAGTGGTGAGTCTGCGATGTTTCCCCAGGTCCCCTGCGCAGACAGGACCCACATCATCCCTCCTGGCATGAACGCGGCCGAGACCGCGGGCCTTGAGATGCAGCAGCGGGGGCTGCAGGGTGACAGACGTGGCCTCGGGGACATGATGCGAACTCCTGCCGCAGCCCGGGATCCCCACAGCCAGACCTGGAAAATGTCAGAGAGAGAGACGGTCAGGGGCGGTCGCTCTCCGCTTCTCTCCGCCTCTCCCTGCCTTTCCTGGGCAGTGAGTCTTCCGCTACGGCCTCAGCATCTTCCTTGGGGTTTAGACCTTGGCACTCTAAGTTTTAACGAAGAATAATAGCCACATTTGGCTCTTTTTTTTTCTCTTGTTCAAAGCCTTATATTTGTTTGCTCTCCAGATGAAAAATAGAAAGGCATTATGTCAGTCTTGGGCTGGACATTAAATGAAAACTCAGACAGAATGGAGTGTCGGCAGTGGAGCAATGGGATTTATCCTTGGCTCTGGGCTTCAGGGTATAAGCTTCCTGGCCCCTGAGTCACTGGGGGGTGGGGTCTCTCCTGGCCCCTGAGTCACTGAGGGGTGGGGTCCCACCAGGAGCCAAAGGCAGAAGCCATTTCTTTCTGGAAGCTTCTTAAAGGGCCTGTTGTATCACAAGGCTGCTGGGCTGTGTTCTCAAGCAGCCCTATGTTTTCTCTCTCCTCATGTGCTCATGTAAACACAGGGTGCAGGCCAGGACCAGAGGGAGTCAGGCTGCTCCTGGAGCACCAGAAGACCCGTGCATGCCTGAAGACCTTCTTTGCCCCTGGCCTGAAGCTCTGTCCCTAGCCATTGCCTCCAATAGGCCACTGCTGAAATGCCACCATCAAGAAGCTCTCACAGGCCAGGAGGCCTGAGGCCCGGGCCCCCTGATGCAGGGCTTCTCCACAGGTAGCACAGAGGTGAGAGGTGGGTGTGTGCCGGCAGGCCAGCTCCACCGGTCAGCTTGTGCCACACATGGGCAACACATCCTGCTTTACTGTCCTGCCAGGAAATACAGAACCAAACAAGACTCGAGTGTAGCCATAGCCTCATCCTTCTGGCTTGTCCCTTACATAAGTCCCTAACCCTGGGTGTTCACCACCTATCAGGTTTTTTGTCCTAGCCCTGATTCTTTGTTCTTACTACAGTATGTTAGCATTTTTGTGTATGCTTTCTTGTAGCAAGCTGTGTGGAACACGGCACAGAACGTAAATACCTCAAATATATCAAGTGACACTCCCTGCTTCCCGTGTCAGTACTGGCTTCCTCTCTACGGAGGGTATGAGCCTGCATCTTATGAAGGACAGCACCAAGACAGGGCTCGGCGGCAGACCTCTTATTACCTCGTCTATCTGCTTCAGGACATTTCATGAGCTGCTGTATGAATTCTACACAGAGACCACCTCATCTATTACTCAAGACACCCCATGAAAAGAGCAAGTGAGAGAGTGTGGTGGGTGAGCCAGAGGGTGCTCCAGCCTAGTCTTGAGAGACTGTGTCCTCTCTACTTGTCTCCCTCTCAGCCTCCCTCCTTTTTTCTCCCCGCTCACTCATAGACTATGTTATAAACCAAATCGAACTAGCTCTATTTGGTTTTCCACCTTAATACATAGCCTTAAAATGAAACACCGCATTGTCATCTAGAGGTCATGAGACACTCAGAGCAATTTCCTGATGCTTTTTAACTCTGGGATGTCCTTAGGGAATGCTCTGAGGGGGGTCTCCCTCCCACCCCCTCGGCTGGATGCTTCACTTCTGACTTGTTGTGGTTTAAAATGACAACCTACAGCTTGATTTCTTAGACTATGCTTATTCACATGCTCTGTAAAATCTCATAACAACATAGTAAGAAAGGTCACTTAACAATGAGACACTTAACATATCTCCTCCCCAAGAATGAATTTTGGTGTAAAAAGAAGCAAAAATAGTGCCAGAAACAAATTACTGGCTTATAAACATGTTTATGAAATGCATCATACTTGGAGAAGCAGATGTGAGAATGACAAAGGATAAATGCCAACAGCAGGCTGCGCGGTAGACTCCTTGGCTTGCTGCTGAGAATGAGAGGCTGCACGTGGTGGGAGCTGCCAGGGGGTTACAGGCTCCTGCGGTGCTGCTGCTCAGGGAGCCGTGATCAGCCCCAGGGATTGTTTGGAGAAGTTTCCCTTTGGTGTTAATAGAACAGATAACTCCTTTTAACAGAAAACTTTTAATAAGTTCCAATACTTTTGTGAATTCACAATTTCCTTATGTCTTCAATTCCAGTTGTTTGTGACACTTCAATAAATAAGTAAAATTGATTAATAAATCTATCAAACGTAATTCAGGATTACCCCAATTCCTGCCTTTCCTCAATCCTTGCAAATAAAGGACTGTCGGTTTGAGATGGTTTAGAATAAGCAGAAAGGACACAATAAAACGATGATAACTGTTTTTGGCATTTTTAAGTCATATTTCTGCTGCAGAAATTGGCATATCTTGCAATAAAGCTGTTGATGTGATTAGGAGAACTACAAATTCCACACTAAAGAGACACAGACTCCTCCTCATGCACAATTTCCTATTCACAGATCTGGCGTTCTTCTCATTTCCTGTTTAGAACAGTATTCTCTGGCCCTGTTGACAAGAATAAGTCATTGGAAGCTCTGGCAAACAATGCTGTGTGGGGTGTCCACTGGAGTCAGCGGCTCCCCTTTGAAAACTGCCATTGCTGTTGGAAGCTCCCAATTTTGCAGTCAGGAGGTCATATAGAATCAATTAAGTCAGAAGATCTCTGGGGAATCTCCTCTGAGGGCTGTTGCCCAACTGTGATTATTTGCCAACATGACAGCTGACTCCCCAACTCCTGTGAAACTCGGGCTGAGAGTCGACCTCCACCTCTGGCAGCCTCCACCTCCCAGCAGCCTCCACCTCCCAGGAGCCTTCACTTCACCTCCTGGCAGCTCAGCTTTTTCCCTTGGCCACCCGTGCTGGTCCAGCTCAAGCTGCATCTCCCCGAGTCTGACCCCAGCTACACTCTGAGATGCCAGGAGAATGCCCTGCTGTGTGAAGAGGTTGTGGCTCTCAGTTCCTCCTCACCAGCAGGAAAGAAGCTGGAAGAAGTACCACAAATGGCTGCTGTTGCTATGGCAACGAGCTGCTGCTCAGAAGAAAGTGGAGGAAAGTGCCTTTCATCTTTTGATTACCTTTCTGCACCTTCCCCTCCCTTTACCCATTATTAGGCCCCTAAGCAATCATCTCTCCTAACATCCATACATCTCCCCTAAGGCTTAAACATCTGAGGAGCCTTCATCCATTAATAAGCACCAATTCTTGAACCAAAAGAAGAAAATATCATATTACAATATCTATTATAATTGTATGCACCGCTCAGCTGGGTAGAGAAAGTATTTTTATGTACAGGGCAGGAAATCATTCATTCATTCAGGCAATTAATAAATACTCACCAGTAACTACGATGCAAAATGCTAAGCCCTGGGGATTCAGAGATGATAAAACAACGTTTGTACCTTACCATCTGGTGGAGATGCAGATATGACAATAAATGCCCATGATAAGACATTTCCGGTGTCTGATAAAAGTCCACCTGGGCCTGTGGGGCTGTGAGCTGCTGGGGGCTCAGAGGGGCTGGGAAACGCTTGCCAAGGAGGTGAGCTGTGAGGCAGACGCAGGCAGGCATGAGCACACGTCACCCTGGAGGCCTCTTCAAGGCTCCCCCAGAGCTCATTGCTTGGTCTAACTTATTGGGTGGTGGGTCAATACCCAGGAAGCTCCAAGAGCCTTTATGAGATACAGTGTAAATGATTCAGAGGAAGTCAGTGGTGTTTCATGTGAGTTTTGGAAGGTGGGGATCAGTGTGATGGAAAAAGGGGAGGTGGAGGCTGCAGATGGGGAGACAACTAGAGACCAGAGTGTTACCAGAGATGGGTCCTTGGCCTCCTGTGAGGAAGAATTCAAGAACAGACACAAAAGGCAGCTGAGCACTAGGAGTTTAGAGAAAGGAGAACATACAGACCTGTGAGGTGGTGAGGGCGGATCAGAGGAAGTAGCACTGAGGAAACAATAAGGGCCTTTGTTATGTAAAGGGAGATGAACATTCACTAAGTGGGCTCAGGTTTCAGAGGGAACAGGTGAGGTCTTCTTGGGGTTTGGACTTGCTCTACCCTCACATCCAGGGGAGTTTTGGTTATATTTGGTTCATACTGGGACTGTCGTGGTACAGGTAGGTGCAATTTTTACCGTTAATGAGGGCATGATTTTGGGGTGAGGTTTAGGTCAACTTCTCCATGTTGGAACCAGCCATTTTCAGCTGGTCTGTTATCTATACCCTCACTGCCCTCATCCCACAAGAACAGCTCGAACGGAAATGAGCAGAATGTAAGCACTGGACAGACATCCCCTCCCCCTGCCTGCTTACCTGTGCTGTCTACCTACTCTAACAGGAGGAGTAGTGGGTGTAAGGTAATAAACCCCCTGGGAGTGTGAAAGCCTGAAATTGGGTGGGACAATGATAGGAAAAGACCCATCTGACTGTGATTATAGGCAACACATCTGATTAGTCTAGACTCTGCCACCACTATCTGGAGGCAGAGGATGAGTCGCAATCTTTTGAGGCCTATTTTCTCAGGTGTAAAATGGGAAATATAGATCTTCCATTGGTTGACTTCCATGGTCCTCTCTCAAAATTCCCACGTTGAAGTCCTAACCCTCAAATCCATAGAGTTAGGATTTCCAGAATGTGACCATATTTGGAGATAGGATCTCTAAAGAGATGATTAACTTTATGTAAGCTCATTAGGATGGGCCTTAGGTAATGGGACTGGTGTCTCATACGAGGGAAATGTGGACACAGGCATGGACAGAGGAAGCTGGTACGAACACACAGGGGAAAGACGGCATCTACAAGCCAAGGAAAGGGGCCTGCGGTGGCGCCTCCCTCACAGTCCTCAGGAAGAACCAACCATCACTGTCAACACCTTGATCTGGGCATTCGACCCCAGAACTGTGAAAGAATAAGCCTGCTGCTCGAGCTGCCCAGTCTGTGGTACTTGGTTATGGCAGCCCTAGGGAACTGGCCCACAGTGTCATTGTGAGGACTGAATAGTTTACACAATGACCAAAGCATGTGATAATATTTACTGTGTGGTGGCTCATGTGGTCAGTAACAATACAATTGGCTTTACTTTAAATAAAAACAAACCCCAACTTATTTGCATAATTTGATTTTAAGGCTATCAAGACTGATTTCTCTAGTTAACTCAATGCCAGAGGACCCTTTGTTTCCATTCTGATGCTGAAATCTTTTAAACATGACTTATCCATTCTTATACTATTAAACTGAACATTTTTTGATTTACAGGCCCAAGTGCCTCTTTAATTCTAAGAGATTAAAACTGAATGTGTACTGCTTCAAAAAAGAAGTTTTGTTTGGGTTTTAATAAGTCAGTTGTCAATGTTTTCTAATGATTTCCTTTTTTTTCCACAATGAAGTGTTGACAACTCCAGCTAACTTCAGGGTTCTAGACAATTGAACAAATCTAATGTGTCAACATTCTTTACTTTCCATGAACACATTAAGCAAAATAGAGTGTTACATAACTGCCCTACATTGTAAGGACTCAAACTTGTTACTGTAACTTTAATTACAATAAAAAAATACAAATTACTATCATTTTCTCCATTTATTTTGGACCAGCTGCCTCTGAACAATTAACAAACAGATCATGTAAAAGTAATTAGTTACAAGAAATACCAGGCTCCAAACAGAAAACAGAATAAATTGAATTCTGTTTACAATCATCCAGACTATGCTTCTCAATTGTGTTTATGAGAGCTGGCACCAAACAGTAAACTGTGCTTTACCATTGCCCTGATATGACATTTCTAATTAACTTCTGAGTGAAATTTATTTAGCTTCTTTCTCTCCCTTGGGAAGAAGGTTATAAAACACAGAACAAATGAACTATCTCCATTGGTAGAGGACCCTTACTGGTGTGTGGATTAAAATGCCATTCCTCCCGAAATAATAGAACAGATCATGGAAATACACAGAACTCCCAACAGAAAGGACACAAGGAGGACAATACCAAGACAGATAATAATTAAAATGGCAAAGATCAAAGACAAGGAAAGAGTTTTAAAGGCAGCTAGAGAGAAAAAGGTCACCTATAAAGGAAAACCCATCAGGCTATCATCAGACTTCTCGACAGAAACCTTACAGGCCAGAAGAGAATGGCATGATATATTTAATGCAATGAAACAGAAGGGCCTTGAACCAAGGATACTGTATCCAGCATGATTATCATTTAAATATGATGGAGGGATTAAACAATTCCCAGACAAGCAAAAGTTGAGGGAATTTGCCTCCCACAAACCACCTCTACAGGGCATCTTACAGGGACTGCTCTAGATGGGAGCACTCCTAAAAAGAATACAGAACAAAATACCCAACATATGAAGAATGGAGGAGGAGGAATAAGAAGGGAGAGAAGAAAAGAATCTCCAGACAGTGTATATAACAGCTCAATAAGCGAGCTAAGTTAGGCAGTAAGATACTAAAGAGGCTAACCTTGAACCTTTGGTAACCACGAATCTAAAGCCTGCAATGGCAATAAGTACATATCTTTCAATAGTCACCCTAAATGTAAATGGACTTAATGCACCAATCAAAAGACACAGAGTAATAGAATGGATAAAAAAGCAAGACCCATCTATATTCTGCTTACAAGAAACTCACCTCAAAACCAAAGACATGCATAGACTCAAAGTCAAGAGATGGAAAAACATATTTCAGGCAAACAACAGAGAGAAGAAAGCAGGGATTGCAGTACTAATATCGGACAAAATAGACTTCAAAACAAAGAAAGTAACAAGAGATAAAGAAGGACACTATATAACGATAAAGGGCTCAGTCCAACAAGAGGATATGACCATTCTAAATATATATGCACCCAACACAGGAGCACCAGCATATGTGAAACAAATACTAACAGAACTAAAGGGGGAAATAGACTGCAATGCATTCATTTTAGGAGACTTCAACATGCCACTCACCCCAAAGGACAGATCCACCGGGCAGAAAATAAGTAAGGACACGGAAGCACTGAACAACACCCTAGAACAGATGGACCTAATAGACATCTATAGAACTCTACATCCAAAAGCAACAGAATATACATTCTTCTCAAGTGCACATGGAACATTCTCCAGAATAGACCACATACTAGCCCACAAAAAGAGCCTCAGTAAATTCCAAAATATTGAAATTCTACCAACCAACTTTTCAGACCACAAAGGAATAAAAATAGAAATAAATTCTACAAAGAAAACAAAAGGGCTCACAAACACATATAGGCTTAACAACATGCTCCTAAATAATCAATGGATCAACGAACAAATTAAAATAGAGATCAAGGAATATATGGAAACAAATGACAACAACAACACAAAGCCCTAACTTCTGTGGGACGCAGCGAAAGCAGTCTTAAGAGAAAAGTATATAGCGATCCAGGCACACTTGAAGAAGCAAGAAAAATCCCAAATGAATAGTCTAACATCACAATTATCAAAACTGGAAAAAGAAGAACAAATGAGGCCTAAAGTCAGCAGAAGGAGGGACATAATAAAGATCAGAGAAGAAATAACCAAAATTGAGAAGAATAAAACAATAGCAAAAATCAATGAAACCAAGAGCTGGTTCTTTGAAAAAATAAACAAAATAGGTAAGGCTCTAGCCAAACTTATTGAGAGAAAAAGAGAATCAACACAAATCAACAGAATCAGAAATGAGAACGGAAAAATCATGACAGACTCCACAGAAATACAAAGAATTATTAAAGACTACTATGAAAACCGATATGCCAACAAGCTGGAAAACCTTGAAGAAATGGACAACTTCCTAGAAAAATACAACCTTCCAAGACTCACCAAGGAAGAAACACAAAAGTTAAACAAACCAATTATGAACAAAGAAATTGAAATGGTAATCAAAAAACTACCCAAGAACAAAACCCCCGGGCCGGACAGATTTACCTCGGAATTTTATCAGACGCACAGAGAAGATATAATATCCATTCTCCTTAAAGATTTCCAAAAAATAGAAAAGGAGGGAATAATCCCAAACTCATTCTATGAAGCCAACATCACCCTAATACCAAAACCAGGCAAAGACCCCACCAAAAAAGAAAATTACAGACCAATATCCCTGATGAATGTAGATGCAAAAATACTCACTAAAATATTACCAAATCAAATTCAAAAGTATATCAAAAGGATCATACACCATGAACAAGTGGGATTCATCCCAGGGATGCAAGGATGGTACAACATTCGAAAATCCATCAACATCATCCACCAGATCAACAAAAAGAAAGACAAAAACCACATGATCATCTCCATAGATGCTGAAAAAGCATTTGACAAAATTCAACATTCATTCATGATAAAAACTCTGCAAAATCGGAATAGAGGGCAAGTTCCTCAACATAATAAAGGCCATATATGATAAACCCACAGCCAACATTATACTGAACAGCGAGAAGCTGAAAGCATTTCCTCTGAGATCAGAAACAAGACAGGGATGCGCACTCTCCCCACTGTTATTTAACATAGTACTGGAGGTCCTAGCCACGGCAATCAGACAAAACAAAGAAATACAAGGAACCCAGATTGGTAAAGAAGAAGTTAAACTGTCGCTATATGCAGATGACATGATATTGTACATAAAAAACCCTAAAGACTCCACCCCAAAACTACTAGAACTGATATCGGAATACAGCAAAGTTGCAGAATACAAAATTAACACACATAAATCTGTGACTTTCCTATACACTAACAATGAACCAATAGAAAGAGAAATCAGGAAAACAACTCCATTCACAATTGCATCAAAAAGAATAAAATATCTAGGAATAAACCTAACCAAAGAAGTGAAAGACCTATACCCTGAAAACTACAAGTCACTCTTAAAAGAAATTAAAGGGGACACTAACAAATGGAAACTCATCCCATGCTTGTGGCTAGGAAGAATTAATATTGTCAAAATGGCCATCCTGCCCAAAGATAGATTTGATGCTATCCCTATCAAATTACCAGCAACATTCTTCAATGAACTGGAACAAATAGTTCAAAAATTCATATGGAAACACCAAAGACCCCAAATAGCCAAAGCAATCCTGAGAAAGAAGAATAAAGTAGGGGGGATCTCACTCCCCAACTTCAAGCTCTACTACAAAGCATTAGTAATCAAGACAATTTGGTACTGGCACAAGAACAGAGCCATAGACCAGTGGAACAGATTAGAGACTCCAGACATTAACCCAAACATATATGGTCAATTAATATTTGATATAGGAGCCATGGATATACAATGGTGAAACGACAGTCTCTTCAACAGATGGTGCTGGCAAAACTGGACAGCTACATGTAGGAGAATGAAACTGGACCATTGTCTAACCCCATACACAAAAGTAAATTCAAAATGGATCGAAGACCTGAATGTAAGTCATGAAACCATAAAACTCTCAGAAAAAAACATAGGCAAAAACCTCTTAGACATAAACATGAGTGACCTCTTCTTGAACATATCTCCCCGGGCAAGAAAAACAACAGCAAAAATGAGCAAGTGGGACTATATTAAGCTGAAAAGCTTCTGTACAGCAGAAGACACCATCAATAGAACAAAAAGGAACCCTACAGTATGGGAGAATATATTTGAAAATGACAGATCTGATAAAGGCTTGACGTCCGGACAACACAGAGAAGACAAGTAGTGATTATACAACATTTTGCTATGCTGATGGACAGTGACTGTAAGGGGGTTTGTGGGGGGGACCTGGTATAGGGGAGAGCCTAGTAAACATAATGTTCTTCATGTAATTGTAGATTAATGATAAAAAAAAGAAAGAAAAGGGGGATTACTCCCTGATAGGATAAAACTAACTGCAAATTACCGATTAATGCATGCTTTAAATATCCTTAATTTTGATCATTTAAAGGGTGTCAGATGATCAGCTATGGAAGTACATTTTTCTGATAATATTCCTTTTTCTTAAAAAAAAATTAAAAAAGGCAGTTCCTGTGTGGTGATCTCTAATAGGTTCTTCACAATGGTATAAAGGGCATATCAAAGTGTGGGCAGGGGGTTTGTTTGTGTTTATACATAGGATCAAAGCCTAATTCGGCTACCCAGAAAATGAATTGATACAATATGAAGAAGAACTTCCAACATCAACATTCTCTGGAAGAGTCATTCCAGAAGATGATCATCAAAAAACTTCAACAAAGATCCTGGCGCTGCTGCAGTTGTAGCTGCATTCATCCCACTGGTTCCTGGACCTGCCATTGGAATGAATAAGGAGATATCTAAGCTGGGCTGTGCATACAGTAAAACAACAAATTTGACTGGATCTATACTGTTGGAACTCAACCAAGAATTAGGAGAAGTGCAAGTTGCAGCGCTCCAAAATCGTGCGACTATGGACTATCTAGTGTTAAAAGAACATGTGAGATGTGAACAGTTCCCAGGAATGTGTTGTTTTAATGTCTGATTTTTCTCAAACTATTCAAATTCAGTTAGACAATATCCATCATATCATTGATAAGTTTTCACAAATGCCTAGGGTGCCTAACAGGTTTTTTTGGTTTCACTGGATATGGCTGGTAATTGTAGGTCTGCTTTTGTTATGTAGCTGTATTCCTATTATGTTAATGTGTGTATGCAATTTAATTAGTAGTTTAAAACCTATACATGCTTATGTTACTCTACAAGAAGATATGACAAAGAAATAATCAATCTTCCCATGTTTCCTTCCATCTGCTACTTCTATAGCTTTTCTTCTTCCTTCCTAATTACAACCTTTTAGTAGAATTCATGCCTCATATCAAAATTACCGAGTATCATAATTCTTCCAAGTGGTAAAGATACCTCAAGACAAATGCTGGGCATAGAAGCCACAGGGCATAAATCTGCAAAGAAGTAAAAAGCTAACCTTTTCAAAGAATATTTCTTCTCTCTCAGTTACCAACTTTACATTTCCCTGTATGGCCCCAGAAGATGACTTGTTAGTCAGAGATGGGTAAGACTCCTCAAGGGAGGAACAACCTAAGACAGGCACAGTCGCAGGGGGGCCATCAGGTGAGAAATTGGGGGTCAACAGAGGTGAGGCTTAGAACCTCACCACCACCACCCTGTTTTGAGAGAAATCTTCTGCATCCGTGGATGTTTTGTTGCCCTTGTCTAGCTTGGATTAATACTCAGTCTATAGGCACACACCTGATCATCTACATTTGCCCTCTTACAGCTCTAAATTATGTTTTCTACCTTTATCTTGCATCTACCTACCACTTCAGCATTTTATTAATAATAATAATAATAATAATAAGGGAGAAATGTGGGATTCACATTTAAATCAAGTATAAAAATCAAATGAATAATCATATTTGACCTGATTTATAGTTCATGATGCATGACCAAAACTGAGAGTTTCTGTGATATGACTGCCATCGCACTGTTCACCATGTAAGAACTTATTCACTATGTAAGAACTTGTTCACCATGTAAGAATTTGTTCTTTATGCTTCAGAAGATTGGAGACTGTTGAGAATTAGGCTTGGGGTTGATTAATGATTGTGCATTGAGTCCCCTATACAGAATTTAGTTGTTGTTAACAACCATTTGATCAATAAATATGAGAGATGCCCTCTCAAAAAAAATTATAATACATAAAAAATAAATTAAATTAAATAATATATTACAATTTAAAATAAGTCTCACCTTAACATCCAAGAATTAGATCACCAGTATTTAGACAACTGCTTTGAAAAACTATGCCCCAACAAAAACCACCATGGAATTTTACACAATAGCTCTACTCATAAAGGCTAAAAACTTAACGAAATCAGGATGTGTTTCAGCAGGTGAATGCTTTGGCAAGTTGGGGTACATCCATTACATTTCACTACAACTTGTACAGTGAAATGTACAGTGATTTGCCCAGTGAAGCTGGTGCCTTGATCACTGGAGGTTACAGGTCTACCCCACGTGAGAAATGGTTTCCAACAGCTTCTTTGGGATTATGAAGGCATCGGCCTTGGGCCAGCAGAAGACTTCATTCTTCCCTGTGGGGTTGGAATGCATCGCCCTCCCAGTACACCACATGGATGGGTTCGCCAACCTGGAAGCTCTCCAAAATCCATATTTTGAGACACTGGTATGATGTATTTTTAACTCCATTTTTATCCCCTCCCCTTTCTCTGGAGAATGGAGGGATGAGACTGAAAATCTCAAGTTTCTAATCATGGCTTGGGCTTTCTGCCTGTCAGACACCCAGCCGAACCCACCCAGAACCACCTACTTAGAACAAAAGATGCCTCTATTACTCAGGAAATCCCCAGAGCTTTAGGAGCCCAGTGTCAGGATTGAGGCACAGACCAACATACATGTTTTCTACTGTACTTCCATGTTCATGGTGGTTAATCCCAGGGAGAGGGTTGGGAAGTCATGTTTCCACTATCCCAGGAGAAGGATTTAAAACAGAAACTAAGTTCAGTTATACAAAAAATATAACGTATAATGTGTGACCCCAAGATGTACAGACTGAGATTCCAAATAAAAGGCCGATTTAGCTATAGTGACAAGTATCAGCTTCCACGGCTATTTGAGGGTCTGACAGGCTGTGTCTCTAACTGTCCGTTTGCAGCTCTGGGTGGGGAGTGAAGGCCCCTCCCCAAGGGTGATGGAAAGAGCCTTGTGCTCAGAGGAGAAGCCTGTCTTTTTAAAAATTCCACATTAAATAATGTGAACATTAATAAAATACTAAGAATAGACTTAGGTGCAATACTTGTGCATTGAAAATTATAAAACATTGATAATTCAAAAACTAAGAAACATTTAATACATGTAAAGTCTACTCATGTTGATGGAAAGACTTAAATACTGTTAAGGTGGCAATGACACAAATGCAACCTACAGAGTCAACGTGATTTCTTTGAAAATTCACAGGCTTTAATGTACCAGCTGATCCTGACACGTGGAATTTCAAGGGAACCCAAAGAGCACTTGAAAAGATTCTTGAAAAAGAAAATCAAAGCTGAAGGCTCACGGCCCCCAAGATCTAATCTTAGTACAAAATAACAGTAAATAAAACACTGTGACACTGGCATAAACATACACAGCTGGCCCGTGGACAGCAGGGGTGTGAACTGCCCAGGTCCACTTGAGGGGATTTTTTTCCACAAGTATATAGAAAAAATGTTTAAAGGCTTACCACAATTTCAAACATTTGCTTTTTTCTAGCTTACCTTACTGTTAGAATACAGCACAAAACATGTATAATGAACAAAATATGTGATAATGGACTTTATATTATTGGTAAGTCAGTCAAAATAGGCAATCAGAATTAGGGTAATACTTAAGTTTGGGGGAGTGAGATATTTTATGTGGATTCTGACTCTGTGGGATGTCAGCTACACAAAACCCCATGTTGTCGAAGGTCAACTGTATGTATAGATCAACAAAACTGAGTGGAAAGCCCAGAAGTGACCCCAACCATCTACAGTCAATTGCTTTCTAACAAGGGTGGACAACATTAAATTAGGGAAAGAATGGTCTTTTCAGCAAACGGTGCTGTGAAAATGACTGTCCATGTACGGAGGAATGAAACTGAACTCTTAACTCATGTCACATACAGAAATTGACTCAAAAAAAAGGGCTTACATAATAGGTAAAAGTATAGACTCTAGAAGAAAACATGAGGATAAACGTTCATGACCTTGGATTTAGCCATGGTTTCTCATATCTGACACCAAAGGACAAGCAACGGAAGAAAGCATAAATTAGAGTTCCCCCAAATTAAAAACTTTTCTGCATCAAAGGTCACCAACCAGAAATGAAAAACAGCCACAGAATGGAAGAAAATATCTCCACATTGTACATCTGACAAGAGCCTGTAACCCAGAAAACACCACAAACTTGTACAAGGCAACAAGACAACACCCAAATGTTTAAAGCGGATGAAAAATTCCAAGCAAGACATACAAACGTTCAACAAGCACATGAACACAGCATTACTTGCTATGGAAATGCAAATTAAACCACAGTGACCACCCCCTGCAAGCACACAGCAGTGGCCATCCTCAGGAAAATTCAAAATCACATGTTGCCAAGGATGTAGAGGAATTGGAGCCCCTAACCTTTGCTTGTGGAAATATAAAACATGCGGCTTGTGTACAACAGCTTGGAATTTCCTCATAATATATAATACAATTATCTAATTGTGGGTGAACACCCACTCCTAGATAAATACCCCAAAGAAATGAAAAAACTGTTCAAACAGAAACTGGCCCATGAGTTCTTGGCAGCACTGCTCACCACAGCAAAAAGGTAGAAACAACTCAAATGCCCTTCAAGGGGTGAATGGATGAACAAAACAGGGTTGATCCATAAACTGCATTATTCTGCCAAATATAGAAATAAAGAAAAATGGTCCAAGGCTGCTTTGAAAACGGTGTGTGGGTACCATTTGCAACAACATGGATGGAGCTGGAGGACATTATGCTCAGTGAAATAAGTCAGTCTGAGAAAGACAAATGCCAAATGATTTCCCTCATTTATGGAGTATAACAATGAAGCAAAACTGAAGGGACAAAATAGCAGCAGACTCGGAGACTCCAAGAATGAACTAGTGGTTACCAAAGGGGAGGGGTGTGGGAGGGTGAGTGGGGAGGGAGGGAGAATGGGATTGAGGGGTATTATGTTTAGTACACATGGTGTGGGGGTCACAGGGAGAACAATGTAGCACAGAGAAGGCACATAGTGGATCTGTGGCATCTTACTACACTGATGGACAATGACTACATTGGGGTGTGGGTGGGAACTTGATAATATGGGTAAATGTAGTAACCACATTGGTTTTTCATGCCTTCATAAGAGTGTGTAACAATCATGCCTTAATAAACATTAATTGATTAATTAATTAATTAATTAAAACAATGTGGGGGGACATCCCCAGAAACTCGAGCACAGAATTAACATATGATTAGCAATTCCATTTCTGGGCATTTGCTCAAATGACATGAAAGCAGGGACTTAGATATTTGCACACCCATGTTCACAGCTGCATGATTCACAACAGCCAAAAGGTGGAGACGACCTGGGTGTCCAGATACACATAAAAAAAAATGTGCTCTCTACACAGCAAAGTAAACAAGGAGTCCTAGAACATGCTACACAGATGGACCCTAAAACCATTATGCTCAGTGAAATGCCCCCCTCAAAGAAGAACAAATATTATGTGATCCCACTTATGTGAGGTCCTGGAAAGCCCAACTGAGGTAAAGTCTCGGGAACAGTTACAGAAAAAGGAAACTGCCTCAGGATAGAAAGACGTGTGCACACAGCTGGGGCGCGTGGTGACAGCTGCGGTGGGTCTGTGCACTGGATTATCATGTGGAGACCCTAAGACTTCCCTCACTTGGGGTCAGGTGGTGGTTCCATGGGAATGTGTCCCTGTTTGGGGTAGGGCTCCAGCATTTTGTGTGAAGTGGCAACTGTGGTAAAGTGAGGCGCTGGGGAATTCAGTATAAAGAGAATTTGTACTGACACTGCAAGTTTTCTGTATGCTTGAAATTGCTGGAAATTAACTTACTTTGCAAAACAACCATGAGAAAAGCATCACACCGCATCAACAGGGGCCAAGCCCTCCCCATCCAGTTCACCCAAAGGGGGTGCTACTCACCTTACAGGGGTCATTAGAGGATCCCCTGTAGCCACTGGGCGTTGGGCATTGGGATGACCTGCTGTACAAACAGTGGGATTTTAGAATTCCAGTTTCCCACACCACTCCACCAAAGACCTTATTAAAACTAAAAATGAATTCAATAAACTTCTAAGATACGAAACCAACATAAAAAAAGTCGATTGCTTGTATTCACTAATAACCAACCATCAGAGAGATTAAGAAAGCAATGCGCTTTAAAACTGCATCATAAAGTACGAAGCGTTGTGGGTAAAATTGCAGTATTTCCAGAATCTCTTGCCTGGCCTCAGTGCATCTCCTTATCAGTAGGTGTTTCCAAGGGGTGGAGAGAAGTAGTCCATCTCTTTATCAACAGGTAATTACAAGGGTGAGGGAGGGCACATCTGGACTGGAGAAGTTGGGTGGGGCCCCTTCTTCTGCAGCCAGGTTGTGAGAGACACGGGCCAGAAGTGGATGATAGTAAGTAATGAACTGGTTTCTCCCACTTTATTTCTCCCTTTTACTGATTTCGGTTCAAAGGTACTTTGTCCCCGAAATTTCCACTGGAGTTACAAGTACCTAAGAAGAAACTTAACCAAGGACGAGGGAGGCCTGAGCTCTGGAAACTGTGGACGCTGCGGACGTGGATGGGAAGAGTTAGATTATGACAAGTCTCCTCCGCCCACAGCAACGTGCAGAATCCGTGCCACCCCCACCGAAATTCCATCACACTTCTCACAGAGGCAGACACCTTACAGGCTGGATGGAACCCCACAGGACCCCAATCCCAAAACCGTTCTTGGAAAACAGAGCTGGGGTGTCGCGCCCAGACTTCCCACTGCACTGCGGTGCCGCAGCAACTGAGACCCTGCATGGCGCCGAAGCAGACGCGGGTGTGGAAACAGGCACCCGGTGCCCTCAACCTCCCAAACCTGCTCTTCCTGAGGAGCTGACCACGAAACCCCGGTCCCAGGCTGTGGGTAGGGGCCGCCCTTGGGGAGCCAGGCTGAGTCAGCGCCTAAATGCGCCCCGGGGGTCTCCCAGGCGGCCCCCTCCCCGGGGGCCCTTCCCAGGAAACCGCTTGGTATGCTCGGCGCACAGCAAGAGCTGCGCCTCCGGTAAGCGGGCCGCCTCAGCAGCCAGGTTCCCTGCCCCCACTCCCGTCTCAGAGCCTCGTTAGGAAGGACGCCTGGAGCCGGAGGGCGTCCCGCAGGTGCGGCCAATCCACCCGCCGCACGGGGCCAGGGGCGCGCGGCGCGGAGACACAGGCTCCCGGGGACGCGCTGGACGCCGCGCACCCGCCTCGGCCCCGCCGTGCCCAGGCCCAAACTCACCCGCGCCCCGAACTCGCCCCGAGCACCGCCCACCACGCCTGCAGCCCGAAATCACCCGCGCCCGCCGCGCCCCCAAACTCCGCGAAGACCCCGTTCCCCGCTGCCGACCTTTCCTCCCCCGGCCCCTGTAGGGGAGCGCTTGGCAGGCAGTGCACGGGGAGCCTCTCTTCAACTTTCTGTCCCGCGGCTCCCGAGGAAACCGAGCTGTCACTGCGGACGCGGCCGGCGGGGTCCCGGGGCCGCTGCGGAGCCCAAGGAATCCCGGCTCCCGTTAGGAGAGCGGCAAAGTCCCGGAGCCTGACCGCGCGTGCGCTGCGCGTTTCCAAAATAGGGGCAGAGGCGCAGCCTCGTGGTTAAACGGATGAACCACAAATCTTTGTTAATTCAAACTCCCAATGGGCAGGACTGTTCCGTGTCTTCTCCAATTCGTTGGAGACCATACGGAATGAAATGAAGGTAGACACAGGCTTTACAGCTTACATCAAAACTCACTCAGAACTGTCCATAGACAAATTTTAGATGTATGTAAAATTATAAAAATTTTAGTTAAAAGCTAGAAAACCTACACAATCTTGCTGATGACTTTTGACAGTCAACACCAAAAGTCTATCCACAAAATAAAATAACTAATCACGTGGGTGATTAAAATTTTCTACTCTAAAAGACCTTGTTTGGAGAACCCAAAGACAAGACGGAAACTGGGAGAAAATATTTTCAAAATACGTATTTGATAAAGGATTCGTACTCAAGATATACAGAAATCCATAAAACAAAAAAGAACCATTAAAAAACATTTTACCATTAGAAAAAGATTCTCACCTGAGGATCCAATAAGTGCACCTCCCATATTTAGACAACTGTTTTGAAACACTGTCCCAACCATAATCATAATGCAAATTTTATGCAGCAGCACAATGGCTAAAAACTTAGAGATGTCAGAATGTTCTCCAGTAGATGAACGGATACGCAAACTGTGGTACACCCACGGGAAGGGGAGCAGACTGTGCCTCTTCGGCACAGGATTATGTTCGGCTGATTAACTATTTTTAAAAGCAGAGGATAATCTCTGGAAATTGAAAAGTTGCCCTGTTATGAGGAGCATTTGCTTTTATGCAGGAAATCCACATGTGTAAGGGTGCCTCCCTCTGTACTGGGAATGGAAGGATAACCAAATCTCTAGAAACTTTTATCAGTGGAGTTTGGCCTCGGCTCAAATTTGCATGACAACCATGCACTTGTGTTTATCCTATTTTGCCTGATAACCTCCCAGTAACCTAACTTCCCTCCTTCCCTAACACCTTTCTGGTTTTTAGCTGAAGATAGCTTTCAAGGTGGTAACTTGGGTCATTTTGGGGAGCTACTCAGTGTTCCTGGGTATCTCCCATGCACACGGGAAGTACACATGTCATTACATTTCTGTCTGCTTTTCTCCTGTTGAGCATTCTTTATTGTGGGCAGGCGGAGCAGCTGTCTCAGGCAGGAACCGAGAAGGGCAGGGGGGATATTCTGCCTCCCTTACACAAGGAATGGAAACTATTCAGCAACAGAAAGGAAGGAACCGCCAACCCGTGCAGAGACGTGGGTGAATCTGCTTGCATGATGCTAAGTGACAGGAGCCAACCTGAAGAGGCCACACACTGTGGGACCCCGTGTACATGACGCTCTGGACAAGGCACAGCTATGGAGGCGGTAAACAGGTCATGGTGGGGAGTCTGGAGTGTCCCATGGGACCCTCCAGTGAGGGACACTGACCACTATGTGTTTATCTAAACCCATAGATCCTTAGAGCCCAACAATTAAATCATAATCTATTCAAATTAAGTCAGTTAGGATGTGAGAGTGTCCAAGGGTGGAATACAAAATTTAACAAAGAATCTAACTATTAGAAATGTCTGGGAGAAAACTCACTGCTGGTGGTAAGACCTAAGGAAACTGGGAAATGAACAGAATCTGTAGACTAAAGGGAAAATGTGCTGTACACAGATAGGGGACTGTGTTTTATCAGCTATTTCAATGCAGGTCCTTACTGACAACCCTGAAAACACTACATCTGTAATCTGGGATGAGCAGTGGATTAGGTAAGTGACAGATAGTCGGAGCCAGGTTTCTCCCTGTTGGAGGCGGAAGTTACCGGTAAGCAAGGGGAGAAGGTTACAAGATCTATGCGATCATGGATCAGGCTGGAGACCTGCAGCTTGGTGTGGATGTGGGAAGCTCCACACACAAATCTTTATAGCTAGGCGTGTGAACATTGTGAAAGACGGTCACTACTGGAGCCGTGTCAGAACGTAGGTGGAGCGGCAGCTGGCGAGAAGCCGCCTCACCCACCTTTGTCTGAAGTGGGCCAAAACGTTTGGAATGTGCAAAACAGCCATCGTTTGAGTGGCCAGCAAGAGGACAGGCATCTGATGAGAAGTGTGATGGATGTGGACTTCCACAAGATAGACTCAGTGGCCAATATGTCACACAGAGTAGATCGGCTTGTTATGACACCCATTGAAAGTTATTTTCTGTTTTTAGTTCATCTGACTGCCCACCTTCCTTTTTCTCATAGAACCCCTTGTTTTCACCCTGCAACTGGGAACACTATTTGGGTACCTACCTGAATCTGTGCTCTCCAAACTGAAATTATGTGATCCCAACTAAACTCTAGGTTGCCTCTCTGCAGGTGTTTCTTTTCAGATTGGCAACACAGACTGTGACACACACACACACACACACACACACACACACACACACACATTCCCCTGCGTGGTCCACTGAGCACATGCAGCTCCCACAGATACCCTAACCCGTACCCTGACCAGTACCTGCTCTCTGACCCGCACCCTAACCCTAACCCCTAGAATTCCCTCCCCGCCGCCCTGGTGACGGTAGCTCCGCCAGCACCCGCAGTCCAGGAGCCCGGCGAAGAGCACGGGGCTGAGGGTGAGGGAGCCGCAGGAGGAAGGCAGGAGTTGTCCTGAGTCCTTCCCAGTCCTCCAGGGAATGGCAACAAAGTGCTCGGAGCCTGGGTGCTCTAGTCCCAGCCTTGCTGCAGTCTGGCCTCCACCCATCACACATGGGCAAATATAGGGGGAGGATAATGGGGGGACTCAATGAGATGACCCTCTATAGGCCCAGAAACACCCAGTGGTCCCACAGGGAGCACAGAGGCACCCACACTTCTCCCTGAAAGCCCTTAGAAAGCCCCATACTGCCAATGCCTCCAGTTCATGCTTTAGTGAGACACTGATTTCCTGTTTGTGGTATTTGTTACACCAACTCCTGGATGCTAATGCAAGCTATCTCTGTCACTCCTGTTGGGGAGGAATTTGGTTTGCAGATGCAGGGAAGTCAGAGTATGAGGTGAGGAATTCATTAAAACCTGAGTATCAGGGAATGACAGCTGCCTTGCAGGCAGCAGAGAGTAAGGAAGAACAGAGACATAAAGGGGAGCTCATTGAACTGCTGCTCAGCATATGGAACATCCCCTGCTAACTCCTGAAGCCTGTGCCACCTGGCATCCAGTGTCTGCTTGGATCTGCACAGACCCAAAAAATCATGACTTTGTTTTGCAAGTGTCCTGGAAAACTGGATTTCCAGAGCAGTGAACATTGGAATCCATAGTAGTGTGTAGCTCACAGGCCCCAAGACTGCACATGCATCCAGGTGATCCCATTGTGGGGGAGCCTTGCAGGTGCTGGCCTGAGCCTGTTTCCATTTTTCTGCTGGTGTCTACACTGCACTTCTCAGCCCATCCCCACCAGCAGGGTGGGCACCATGTCTCTAGGTTTCCTATGAGGAACTGGGTGGGCTTGATGAGGGCCTCTGCCAGCCCAGGTCTTAGGATGAAGGATGCGGTTCCCACATGGTCACGCTGGCAGCCCTATATCCCCTGCTGGCCGGAACCCTCCAGCCGGGAGGAAGAAGGAAAAACAAGATGGATGCAGTGGGACTCTGAGACCCACCTGCCCCAGGTGCACGTGTGGAGGGAGTGGTCCTTGACCTCTCAGCCCCTCCTGTGCTGGCACTCTCTGTTGCAGTAGGAGCCTTTGGTCCTAAAAAGAAAGGTGCTTTGCAACCTGTCTCCAACTGTAACAGAAAATAAGGCTTGATTTAACCTGCAGTTCTGAAACCAGAGCCCACACTGAAAAGATGACTCTCAGATCATCATTCAGATAATGTTGCTTAAAAGCAGTGGCACCTTTAGGAGGACCACAGGGAGTCCAGCTCCCCAATTCCTGCTTTCTGCTCTGAGAAGTTTCCTTGACAAACCTTAACAGGCCTGGGCTCCCTTTCCTTGACAACCATCTTTCTCAATTGTCCAAGCTTTCCGGCTTCAAACACTCCTGCTTCAGCCTTGCTGAGCCTAAAGTGACAGTGCTGTCATTTTGTCCAGTGACTGATTCTTCTATACCTGTAATTATTGGTGCCATAATGCTATTAATGGCAAGATTCCAGAAGATGCTTCCTGAGGTAACTACTCTGGACTCAGCGCTAGGTCCCTTTTGCTGAGAGAAAGGGTGGCCTAAGTGCTTTCATGAGCCTCAAGGTAGAAAGTCACTTTCTGACTGAGCCCAGCCTTGATCCCTCCCATCAAGGTGCTGCCAGGGTCCTCATTCTGCCCCCACCCCCATCCCACACAGTTGCTGGCAGTGCCAGTCAATATAGGGCCCTGGTCATCTCCTAAAATAAAGCGTCATTTTCTGGGCCCCAAAGATATTCCCCCAGAACATGTGAATGGGACCTTATTTGGGAAAAGGGTATTTGCAGATGGGATTAACTGCAAACTCTGAGTGAGCTCATCCTGGATGAGAGTGACCAGTAATCTAGTGACTGGTACCCTTATAGGAGTCAGAAGAGGAGAGACCCAGAGAGGAGAAGCCATGTGGACACAGAGGCAGAGACGAGAGGGATGTGGCCACACTCACAGGGCCACCTGGAGCCCCCCAGGAGCTAGAAGAAGCCAGGAGCCTCCTCTGGAGCTGGCAGAGGGAGCGTGGCCCTGCCCACACCTTGAGTTTGGACGTGTGGTCTCCAGAACCGAAAGAAGATAAATCTCTGCTGTTAGAAGCCATCTGGATTACGTAATATGTGTTATTGCAGACATGAAAACATAGCCAGGGAGACAGCATGCCCTCCTCTGTGCTCTGATGCGGCATAAAGATAACATAAAATGCTGAGACTTGGGGACTGTGAATGGACGATGCCTAAGATCTGTTGGTGACCTATTGTTGCCCTTCTAAAAGGCTATCATTATGTCAAAATAAACAACAAAAATTCTCAGCAAACATTGTATGTTCATGCTTGATAAGGCATTCTTAGCTAACTAATGGTGTCGATTCCTTTGAGATGAATGTGATGAACTTGGTGCAGTCACACCTGCCTTTATCTCAGGTGATCAAAAGGACATTTAAGCACAAGTAACAGTAACACTAGACAAAGGAGGTCACAGCGAACTGAGAAGCTCTGCACAGTGGAAACAAGCCGCTCAGTGGGAAGGAGACCCGCAGGAGACGTGGGAGCCCAGGCAGCCTACCTGTAATGTGGACAAAGGACAAGAAGAGACATTTCTCCAATGAGAAGCACAGTTGGCCAACAGACGTATGAAAAGGTGCTAACACCTGTCATCATGACAGAAAAGCAAACCAAAACCACAGTGAGATGCGTCTTCCACCCAGTAGGATAACCACTATCAAAAACCAAAAGACAAGTGTAGGTGGAGAAACTGGAGGCCGTGTGCACTGCTGGCAGGAATGTAAAATGGTGCAGCTGCTGTGGAAGACAGTATGGTGATTCCTCAAAACACTGAACATACAATTACCATCATCACCCAGCAATGAGACTTCTGGGTACATGTCCAAAAGAACTGGAAGCGGGATCTCAGAGACGTCTGCACAGCCGTGTTCACTGCAGCATTATTCACAGTGGTGGCCAAGCCGTGGAAGCAACACAAGTGCCCGCTGGCAAATGGGCAAAGGAAACACGGCCCAAACACACAGAGGAACACTGTTCAGCCTTAAAGAAAGAAATCTCATCACATGTCACAACATGAGGACATGATGCTGAGTGTAACAAGCTGGACACAGAGGGACAAGTCCTGTGTGATTCCATTCATAGGGGATACCTGCCATCATCTAAATCACAGAAACAAAAGCAGGGGCCGGTTGCCAGGGTCTGGGGAGGGGAGTGGGGAGCCGTTCCATAGGGACAGAGTTCAGCCCTACTAGATGACAATGCTCTGGAGATCTGTTCCCCAACAGTAGGATACAGTCAATGGTCCTAAAATGTGCTTAAATACTGCTGGGAGGGTACATTTTGTGTTTCATGCTTTTTACCACAATTAAAAATACTCTTTCTTTATGGCCAAATTCACACTGTACTTTTTCTTCCTAGTAAATGTGGAAACACCTCACTGTAACGTGGCATTACTGTCTGGGGCAGAAGCTCTAAGGATTTCAGAGGAAAGGGCTGTGGATTTTGCTAAACAACAGCACCTGGAGTGGGGAGAGCAGGACACGTGGAAGGTGTACCCGGACAGAGTGTCTTTGCCAGGAGCCCACTGCCATGTGTGATCCAGCCCCAAATCAAGGCAAATGCAGGAGAGGGGCTTGGCTGAGTCAGAGGGGACCTGACATGGAAGAGATGCTGAAAACCCCAAAATGAACCAGCTGCTTGACATGGGTGACCCACAGCTCTGCACACCAGCGGGCCCCCACCAGGCTCTCATGAGCCTGCAATGGCCCCAACTCGCACAGAGGTGTACCAAGGGCCCAGAGCTCTTCCCACTGTTCACCGCACCAGAGCTGCTCCCCAAATCAAGGCCTCAGACCTGGGACAGAGGAACAACGCAGGGATGTGGGGCTGCAGATGGGGACTGGAGTGGGACACATGCCTCCCCAACTCCAGGCCAGGCAACCAGGGGGACTAAAGCCTGACCAAAAGACAAAGCCATACTCCCCAAACAAGGTGCTGAGGCACATGAGCCCCCCATGAAAACACGGCCCGTGAGCACAGGGCCCCATGAGCAGTGGGTCCCCCATGAGAACAGAGGCCCCCATGGGCACAGGGGGAATGGAGGGTGAAGGGAGGGAAGGGAGAGGGGAGGGCAGGGAGAGGGGAAGGAAAGGGGACTGGGTGGGGTGAAGGTGGGAGTTGATGGGCCTAAGTGGAGGGGGCAGAGAAGCGGGTGGTGGTTGGGCAGGAATGGTTGACCTCGGCCGACCCCAGAACTCCTGCAGCCACAGTGAGACAAGGCTCCAGAGAGGTGTGGAGACCTCAACTCACTGGCATCCCCAAAGACCTGTCTCATCTGGGGGGCTCAGCAGGCATGGGGGGCACAGTGACAGGGCTAGTTGCCCCACGGACATCCCAGGGAGCAGACTGGGAGGGGGCGGGAAACAGCCAGCCTGGCTCCTGGTGCCCTGGGTCAGTGCGCTCCTGCCCCAAAAATCCATGCCCACCCACTGTGGGGCCACCACCAGGGCAGGTCCAGGGCCACTCAGCACTAGGAGGGCCGGACACCTGAGGAAAGGCCTGGCCACGAGGGGTCCGTCCTGCTCAGAGACATTCCTGCTAAAACATTCCTTGTATTTTCAAGATTTAAAGCAATTTTCTAGTTCCTCCTTTTCATAGAAAACGAAGATTCTGAATGTGGTTTAATCATGAATGATTCATAAAATTAAATACATTCACTAAAAAATAAACTACAAAATAAAAAAAGGAAAAGTAGATATTTATTGAGAGGGAAAGGAGAACCATCTCCAACGTTAGAGCTCTGGTGTTGAATATTCAGTGCGATTTGATATATTTTAATTGCTGTTACTCTACAACACCCTTACCTTTGAAAATTCTTTGGGTGTGCTTCCCTGTTCTACCTAAATTAGCTGATAAATCACACAAACCAATAACCAAGGGTCTTGGTTGTTGTAGGAGTGAAGCCTTTAAAAATGGTATCATTCCTCTGATACTGTTTTTGTGTGTGATACTTTTACTAAGAAAAAAGTCATTATGTGTGTGCCTTGCACATTTATGTAAAATATAGTTGACATTGCTGGTCTTATTCGTCCTTATTGAAAAGGAAAAAAGAGATTATTGTAGCTTCAGCTCACTTTGAAAGTATCTGTCCACTTTTTCTCAAAATACTTCCTCATACTGTGGCCGGCTCTGCCTGTATCAGAATCATCTTGATTAAAGGTTTCACAGTTGTCAAAAACAAGCCTGACATCGACAGCAAAGGCTTCCAGGTTTGGATACCTGAAAGAAAATACATGATTTAGAGGTTCTTTTGTAGGGTGGCTTTGTTTTGTAAACAAATGAAATGATAATAAAAAGGTAAAATCAAAAGTAAATATGAAAAGGTAAGAGAAAAAAAATTGCATTAAAGCAGAAATAAAACACCTTATATCCTCTTACAAATGGAACATTTTAAAAGTTCCATGTGTTCTGGACTATAAAGGATATAGACAGGTTAAATGGAAAAACATATTTCTCAAAAGATCAAGATATATTTCAACTAACTAGCATTTCTCCCCCCATCCAATTTCCAGTTTGACTTGAATCACAATTCCAAAGCCAGGACTCATCCCACTTGACTAGTTTAACTTTTCTGACCAATTGTAGCGCTTGTAGTACCCTATGACCCACATTCAAAACAACTTAGTTTCATTAGAAATGTCAATGCCTCCTACGCACGATACACATTACAGCTGCCCGGGAGCCTTCACCTACATCCCAGGACAGGCCACTCTGTGTTAAATCTTCCCCATTTCCTCTTTCTCTTCTCTTTTCAACCATGCTCTTTTCTCAAGCAATGGATTAGATGATCCCAACAACAAAACAGCACGTGTCATCCCTTCACAGAGAAACACTACGAGGATCTGCCCTTCCATTGGAAGCACTGTGGCGTCTGTGCTTTTTTTGGTGCGATAAACCTGATTCTCTTTCTCTGTAAGAGCACAGACAGAATGGTGAATGCACCTGCCTAAGCTTTTTGGTAAAAACGGACTGCCTTGTTTCAAGCCAACTCAAGACAAATCAATACATTTTGAAGGAGGGCTTTTGGATATCCAAATTTAAATTAATTCTAATGTATGATGTATGATAAGCTGAACACTAATTTACCTTTTAGAAATACCCATGAAATACACACTGGAGCTCTGAGACCTGGTAAAAGTGGAACTATTTATTTCATCAAATACCTTGTATAGTCTTTTTCACTCTCTCATTATGATATATGCAATGATAAGAGAATTAAGTCAGTATTTATGTAACCTCACCCATTTTCCTATTCTTCTGGGAATTATTATTTTTATTCAGGTAACATTCACATAACATAAAAGTGGCCATTTTAAGGTAGATAATTCAGTGGCATTTAGTATATTCACACATTATACTACCACCACCTCTATTTAGTTTCAAAACATTGTCGTTACCCTAAAGTGAAACCTCATACCCAACCCATTTAACAGTTACTCTCCATTCCTCCCTATCCCAGTCCCTGGAAATAACTAATCTGTTTTTCGATCTCTATGGATTAACTTTTTCTGGGTATTTCATAAAAATAGAATCATACAACATATGAGAATAGTTTTTATAAAATATTTTAATGTTACTTTGAGAAATATTTCCCTCTTTAGACTCTTCCTTACTACAAGAAAAGGTTAATGATTAACGTCAGGGAGAGTGGAATCCAGGAAAGAATTCTCGGTGAGATTCTAGGTGCGGTGAGTGCGGTGCTCACGCCTCTGCCGTCCCTTCACAGGACAGGGCAGCTGACGGAACCCAGACTCATTAAACTAGGCGCCTCCTCCCCTCTGTTCTATAAATTCCTGATTTAAATATTTGAAATATTGTTGTGAGTTTTGTTTCCAGCTCATTAGTTTGGGCTTAATCGAACAACCTGAAGTTAGAGGAGCTTGAATCCACTGAATTTTGCCTCCGACACAGCTGGCATCATGAACGGGATCATACAGAACTGCTCCCCTCCGCCTGCCTCCCTCTGCTATGTTCCTCCTCCATTCACCAGGGCTCGTTCTCAAAAGGGAGCTCCAATTTTTGGTAATGTCTAAGCTCTGTTTTAATGTTTGAACCTGTGTGTTTTGGGGATTTTGAGGCTGAAGTTCATCCTCCACCAGGGACTGGAGAATCACAGAAGATAAAGTGAAGAGTTGATTTAAACACTGGTAAAGTCTTCCTGTGTCAGTCTGTCCTGGCCATGTGCTGCCCACCTAAGCATCTGAGTATTTTCATTAAAAAAGCAAAAGAACTAGTTCCTATCCAGACACCAGCTTCTGCTGTTTGGTTCACAATAGAACCAATATTTTAACAGTCCTAAATGTTTTCTGAATTTTAATTTTTTAAAAGGTACATAGAATCTTTTGAAAGACTGGCATTTCAGCCTACAAACAAATAAATCAGTAGTCATTTGGTACATTTATTAAATCCTTTGATACATATGAGAAGAATGTTGGTCATCAATGAGTTAAGTTCCACTCAACACTTCTAAATTGAATATAAATTATAGAACATCGTCATTTTCTCCCAAGGAATATCCAGGAGGGATCAAATAATACACTGTTAAATAATGCTTTTAAAAAACACAGTAAGAATGTGATCAAAATATATTTTATAGTTATTTTTCATGTAAAGTTCCTTTTTTCTCCAGAATTACTGGTGAATTTGCCTGCAGTTATGGGCACAAGCTACATTAACCGAAAGCAGTATATAGGAATAAAGGGAGCGGGGAGAGTGGAGTAGAGGCCCATGCAGCTCCACGGCTCCTGGCCGTTCTCCCGTGAAATGCTTCATGTGGGTTTGTTCTGTAAGCAAACAGCCTCCTTCCTTCCTGTGGTTCCACAAGAGTCCAGTATCCAGAACCAACTAAAGCCCACTGGCAGTGGTCACTCCCTGGCAGGAGTCTGAAGTGGTTTTAACAAAAATCATTAACTGCAACCAGGAAGCCACTTTACCCTTTGGATAGGATCACAAAGACGATATGGTAGGGACAGGGGCAAATAATAGTTTTCTTCTACTTTTAACAAATGCCTTTTTTGTAATCTACGATTCATTGTAAAGCTTTCATTATTTAAAATTTCCAACGATCTATCTTACAATAATCTGAAAATATTATTAAATCAATTTTGGTGAAATGCACATGAAATGGTATTGATATCCCAACGATGCACAATATAAGCTCCAGCTTACATGTCACTTAGTCACTTTGGGAGGCTTCCCTGATACTTTTCCTTAACTCCCAGGCTAGGTTTGGTGGCCTTCCAGTATCAAAACAGCTTAATTATACTATTTCTAATTACTGATATAATTTTAATTAACTTGTCTTCCATATCATACTACCTTAACCACACATATATATCCTGTCTCTAAAGGCAGGGCTTGTAATTGATGTATTCTTGGCTCACTATAAGAGTACTGAGCACATAACAAACATTCAATAAACACTGAACAGAAATGATGTACTTACTGTCCACTAATTAATTTCTCTCTAATTGTGGAAAAATCCATAGGCTTCTTAATAACTTTGGTATAACCAGGAACAAAGTTCAAGTTTACAGGAAGATGAAAAGGCCTTGCATCCTCATGATTTTCTATTTCGGTAAGGATCAGACTAGAGAAAATAATATTTGAAATCAATATCCATGCTTTAGAGTTATCTATCTTTAGTAAAAGTTAAGCTTTTATTCTCTTTCAGTAAACACAATGCAAATTAATTCACAAAAAAAGATGAAAGAATATATTTACTTATAGTACAGAGTTGACATTATATAGGAAAATTCCTATTTACACAAACGGTCAAAAAGTCACCTGTAGTACGGTGGAAGGTTTCTAAACAAATACAAGGGGATGTTATGAACATACAGGACAGGGGAACAGAAATAATACCTGCAAAGAATCAGGTCCTTAGAGTGTTCTCATTTCGTTGTCTTAATGAAACTAAAAGTTGGTAGTTTGGACCAGTCACAAGTGTTTTCCTCTTTTTTTCCTATTCTCAACGCTTAACTGAGGCGAGTATGCATATCAGTGAGGATCATCCTAGAGAAAATAATGTTTCAAATCAACATCCATGCTTCAGAGTTATCCATCTTTAGTAAAAGTTTAGCTTTCATCCTCTTTCAAGTAAAGACAATGCAAATTAATTCATAAAAAAGATGAAAGAATACATTTACTTACAGTACAGAGTTTACATTACATAGGAAAATTTCCACTCACAAAGACTGTCAAAAAGTCACCTGTAATATGGTGGAAGTTTTCTAAACAAATACAGTGGGAGATGTTATGAACACATAGGACAGGGGAACAGAAATAATACCGGGAAAAAGTCATGTCCTGGTAGAGGTCCGGCTTCTCTATTGCTTCTTAGAATAAGTAAAAGGAGGCAGTTCTTTCAAGTCACAAGTGTTTGCCTCCATTTTTCCTTTTCTCAAATCTTCACAGAGACGATTTACCACTTCAGCAAAGACGAAACTAGAGAAAATAATGTTTCAAATCAACATCCATGCTTCAGAGTTATCCATCTTTAGTAAAAGTTTAGCTTTCATTGTCTTTCAAGTAAAGACAATGCAAATTAATTCATAAAAAAGATGAAAGAAGACATTTACTTATAGTACAGAGTTGACATTACATAGGAAAATTCCTATTTACACAAATGGTCAAAAAGTCACCTGTAGTACGGTGGAACCTTTCTAAACAAATACAATGGGATGTTATGAACATATAGGACAGTGGAACAGAAATAATACCGTCAAAAAGTCACATACTCAGCCTCCTCTCATTTTGGTTCCTTAACAGAGGTACAACTGGGTTCTTTTGACAAATGACCTGAATCATTTTCCTCCATTGTTCCTTTTCTCTGCTCTTTGCTTAGATGTGGTTCATATACGGATACCAATGAAACGCGATACTCCTATTTACTGATGTCTGCCACTTGATGCACTACTTAAAGCCATAAAAGCTGCAGCATTGGCCATAAGGGCATCTAAAAGGCACAGTATGAAAATAAGATAAGCACTACCAGTAGTTTGGTTTGATCATCTCATTTCATTTCAAAATTCAAAAATCAAAGTTGTAACGTCTAATCAATTCTTTTTAGTACCCCCAAAGGGATATTTCTAATATCACTTCTAAAATTTAGCTATAAAACATGAATCTATTTCATATTCTCTCATCAGCCTAACTGAAGATTCCCATTGTATTCAGTGGCAGTTGTGCAGCTGGAAAGATGGGAGAATATGGGTCATAATTGTAGCTGATTGTACAGTTATCCAACTTTCATTCTGACATCAGTAACACAAATTTTCAGACAGCGGCCTTCAATAAGGCTTACACAACTCAATTAAAAATCTTGGGGACAGATCATACTTACAGACAGACAAGCAGATGTATGCAATGCACTGTGCTGTAAAGCCATGCAGCAGTACGTAATATGACAGCAGCCAGTGCTACACTTCATGCATTGCTATGACAACCATATCACAACCAAATCACAATGTGGTGTTAGATGTACAAAAATAAACATACCCATTCCATATCTAATCTATGCCTCTCCACCTCCTGGTACAAAGAGTTGGCACAACATTATGAAACAGAAATCACATAGTCGGGAAACCAAGTTTTAACCCCCAAAAAGACACCAATACCAGAGCAAGGCAATAACTGTAAGATGAAGGGAAAACTTAAGGGTGAATCATAATGGAAATTTTTTTTTTTTTTTTTTTTTTTTTTTTTATAATTCTTTCAATTTTAATAGTAACCCCCTTTTTTTTTTTTTTTTTTTTTTTTTTTTTAATTTTTTATTTCAAGATAATTTTAGATGTACAGAAGTGTTGCAAAAATAAAAACAAGGTACAGTTCACAAATTTGTGTATCTTTGTTCAGGGGTCATACTATTCATTGTAACATTCCAATTTTATGGTGTAGCACAAAAGTTACATTTTTGAATACTGCTTTTATGTCTGGCTATTTTACTAAAGTCTTATATTTAAAATTTGCAGGGTTTTTTTGGGTCTTTTATGTGGACAGTAATATCACCTGCAGGTTGTTTTTTATCCCTGTTCTTATTTTAAAAATTATTTTTTCCTACTTTTTAAAATTAAGGTATTATTGATACACACTCTTACGAAGGTTTCACATGAAAAAACAATGTGGTTACTACATTTACCCATATAATTGGCCTATTCTTTTAATTTTTTTTTTTTTTTTTGAGAGGGCATCTCTCATATTTATTGATCAAATGGTTGTTAACAACAATAAAATTCAGTATAGGGGGGTCAATGCTCAATGTACAATCATTAATCCATCTCAAGCCTAATTCTCGTCAGTCTCCAATCTTCTGAAGCATAACGAACAAGTTCTTACATGGTGAACGAATTCTTACAGAGTGAATAAATTCTTACATGGTGAACAGTACAAGGGCAGTCATCACAGAAACTTTCGGTTTTGATCATGCAATATGACCTATAAACCATCAGGTCAAATATGAATATTCATTTGATTTTTGTACTTGATTTATATGTTGATCCCACATTTCTCCTATTATTATTATTATTTTTATTTTTAATAAAATGCTGAAGTGGTAGGTAGATGCAAGATAAAGGTAGAAAACATAGTTTAGTGCTGTAAGAAGGCAAATGTAGATGATCAGATGATCAGGTGTGTGCCTATGGACTAAGTATTAATCCAGGCTAGACAAGGGCAGCAAGACATCCACGGATGCAGAAGATTTCTCTCAAAGCAGGGGGGGTGAGGTTCTGAGCCTCACCTCTGTTGATCCCCAAATTCTCACCTGATGGCCCCCCTGCGACTGTGCCTGTCTTAGGTTGTTCCTCCCTTGAGGAATCTTACCCGTCTCTGGCTAACCAGTCATCTTCCGGGGCCATACAGGGAAATGTAAAGTTGGTAAGTGAGAGAGAAGCCATATTGTTTGCAAAGGTTAGCTTTTTACTTCTTTGCAGATTTATGCCCTGTGGCTTCTATGCCCAGCACTTGTCTCGAGGTATCTTTACCACCTGGAGGAATTATGATACTCGGTAAATTCGATATGAGGCACGAATTCTATTTAAAGTTTGTAATTAGGAAGGAAGAAGAAAAGCTATAGATGTAGCATATGAAGGAAACTTGGGAGGATTGATTATTTCTTTGACATATCTTCTTGTATAGTACCTTAAGTATGTATAGGTTTTAAACTACTAACTAATTTGCACACACATATTAACATAATAGGAATACGGTGACATAAACAAAGCAAATCTATAATTACCAGCCATCTCCAGTGAAGCCAAGAAAACCATTTAGGCACCCTAGGCATTTGTGAAAATTTATCTATGATATGATGGATATTTTCCAACTGTACTTGAACCATCAGACAAATTAAAGCAGCCCATTTCTGGGATCTGTTCACATCCCATATGTTCTTTTAACCATAGATAGTCTATAGTCATGAGATTTTGGGGTGCTACAACTTGCACCCCTCCCAACTCCTGGTTGAGTTCCAACAGTACAGATCCAGTCAAATTCGTTGTCTCACTGTATGCACATGCCAGCCTAGACATCTCCCTCCTCCTTCTCATGGCAAGTCCAGGAGATGGTGGGCTGGATGCAGCCACAACCGCAGCATCGTCCGGATCCCTGTGGAGGCTTTTTGATGATCATCCCCCGGCACGAGTCCTCCAGAGAGTGCTGATGCCGGAAGCTCCTCCTCATATCGTATCTTAGTTCATTTTCTGGGTATCCAAGCTAGGCCTTGATCTTCTGCGTAGAAACAAACAGACCCTTTGCCCACACTTTGACATGCCCTCTATACCACTGTGCAGAACTCATTGGAGGTCAGCACACAGTAACTGCTTTTTTTTTTTTTTTTTTTTTTTTTTTTTAATTAAGAGAAAGGAATATTATCAGAAAAGAGTACCTCCATAGCTGATCATCTGACACCCTTTAAGTGATCAACATTAAGGATATTTAAAGCATGCGTTGATCTTTGATTTACCAATAGTTTTATCCTGTTAAGGAGTAATCCCCCTTTTCTTTCTTTCTTTCTTTTTTTTTTTTTAAATTTTTAATCTACACTTACCTGAAGAATACTATGTTTACTATGCTCTCCCCTATATCAGGTCCCCCCTAACAACCACATTACGGTTACTGTCCATCAGCTTAGCAAAATGTTGTAGAGTCACTACTTGTCCTCTCTGTGTTGTGCAGCCCACCCTCCCCTATCTCCCTCCCCCCCATGCATGCTAATCTTAATACCCCCCTTCTTCTTCCCCCCCCTTATCCCTCCCTGCCCACCCATCCTCCCCAGTTCCTTTCCCTTTGGTACCTGTTAGTCCATTTTTGGGTTCTGTAATTCTGCTGCTGTTTTGTTCCTTCAGTTTTTCCTTTGTTCCTATACTCCTCAGATGAGTGAAATCATTTGGTATTTCTCTTTCTCCGCTTGGCTTATTTCACTGAGCATAATACTCTCCAGCTCCATCCATGTTGCTACAAATGGTTGGATTTTTCCACTTCTTATGGCTGAGTAGTATTCCATTGTGTATATGTACCACATCTTCTTTATCCATTCATCTACAGATGGACATTTAGGTTGCTTCCAATTCTTGGCTATTGTAAATAGTGCTGCGATAAACATAGGAGTGCATCTGTCTTTCTCAAACTTGATTGCTGCGTTCTTAGGGTAAATTCCTAGGAGTGGAATTCCTGGGTCAAATGGTAGGTCTGTTTTGAGCATTTTGATGCACCTCCATACTGCTTTCCACAATGGTTGAACTAATTTACATTCCCACCAGCAGTGTAGGAGGGTTCCCCTTTCTCCACAGCCTCGCCAACATTTGTTGTTGTTTGTCTTTTGGATGGCAGCTATCCTTACTGGTGTGAGGTGATACCTCATTGTAGTTTTAATTTGCATTTCTCTGATAATTAGCGATGTGGAGCATCTTTTCATGTGTCTCTTGGCCATCTGTATTTCTTTTTTGGAGAACTGTCTGTTCAGTTCCTCTGCCCATTTTTTAATTGGGTTATTTGTTTTTTGTTTGTTGAGGCGTGTGAGCTCTTTATATATTCTGGACGTCAAGCCTTTATCAGATCTGTCATTTTCAAATATATTCTCCCATACTGTAGGGTTCCTTTTTGTTCTATTGATGGTGTCTTTCGCTGTACAGAAGCTTTTCAGCTTAATGTAGTCCCACTTGCTCATTTTTGCTGTTGTTTTCCTTGCCCGGGGAGATATGTTCAAGAAGAGATCACTCATGTTTATGTCTAAGAGGTTTTTGCCTATGTTTTTTTCCAAGAGTTTAATGGTTTCGTGACTTACATTCAGGTCTTTGATCCATTTTGAGTTTACCTTTGTATATGGGGTTAGACAATGGTCCAGTTTCATTCTCCTACATGTAGCTGTCCAGTTTTGCCAGCACCATCTGTTGAAGAGACTGTCATTTTGCCATTGTATGTCCATGGCTCCTTTATCAAATATTAATTGACCATATATGTTTGGGTTAATTTCTGGGGTCTCTAATCTGTTCCACTGGTCTGTGGCTCTGTTCTTGTGCCAGTACCAAATTGTCTTGATTACTATGGCTTTGTAGTAGAGCTTGAAGTTGGGGAGTGAGATCCCCCCTACTTTATTCTTCTTTTTCAGGATTGCTTTGGCTATTCGTGGTCTTTGGTGTTTCCATATGAATTTTTGAATTATTTGTTCCAATTCATTGAAGAATGTTGCTGGTAATTTGAGAGGGATTGCATCAAATTTGTATATTGCTTTCGGCAGGATGGCCATTTTGACGATATTAATTCTTCCTAGCCATGAGCATGGGATGAGTTTCCATTTATTAGTGTCCCCTTTAATTTCTCTTAAGAGTGACTTGTAGTTTTCAGAGTATAAGTCTTTCACTTCCTTGGTTAGGTTTATTCCTAGGTATTTTATTCTTTTTGATGCAATGGTGAATGGAATTGTTTTCCTGATTTCTCTTTCTATTGATTCGTTGTTAGTGTATAGGAAAGCTACAGATTTCTGTGTGTTGATTTTGTATCCTGCAACTTTGCTGTATTCCGATATCAGTTCTAGTAGTTTTGGAGTGGAGTCTTTAGGGTTTTTTATGTACAGTATCATATCATCTGCAAATAGTGACAGTTTAACTTCTTCTTTACCAATCTGGATTCCTTGTATTTCTTTGTTTTGTCTGATTGCCGTGGCTAGGACCTCCAGTACTATGTTAAATAACAGTGGGGAGAGTGGGCATCCCTGTCTGGTTCCCGATCTCAGTGGAAATGCTTTCAGCTTCTCGCTGTTCAGTATAATGCTGGCTGTGGGTTTATCATATATGGCCTTTATTATGTTGAGGTACTTGCCCTCTATTCCCATTTTGCTGAGAGTTTTTATCATGAATGGATGTTGAATTTTGTCAAATGCTTTTTCAGCATCTATGGAGATGATCATGTGGTTTTTGTCTTTCTTTTTGTTGATGTGGTGGATGATGTTGATGGATTTTCGAATGTTGTACCATCCTTGCATCCCTGGGATGAACCCCACTTGGTCATGGTGTATGATCCTTTTGATATACTGTTGAATTCTGTTTGCTAATATTTTATTGAGTATTTTTGCATCTACGTTCATCAGGGATATTGGTCTGTAATTTTCTTTTTTGGTGGGGTCTTTGCCTGGTTTTGGTATTAGGGTGATGTTGGCTTCATAGAATGAGTTTGGGAGTATTCCCTCTTCTTCTATTTTGTGGAACACTTTAAGGAGAATGGGTATTATGTCTTCTCTGTGTGTCTGATAAAATTCCGAGGTAAATCCGTCCGGCCCCGGGGTTTTGTTCTTGGGTAGTTTTTTGATTACTGTTTCAATTTCTTTGCTTGTAATTGGTTTGTTTAACTTTTGTGTTTCTTCCTTGGTCAGTCTTGGGAGGTTGTATTTTTCTAGGAAGTTGTCCATTTCTTCTAGGTTTTCCAGCTTGTTGGCATATAGGTTTTCATAGTAGTCTTTAATAATTCTTTGTATTTCTGTGGAGTCTGTCGTGATTTTTCCATTCTCATTTCTGATTATGTTGATTTGTGTTGACTCTCTTTTTCTCTTAATAAGTTGGGCTAGAGGCTTATCTATTTTGTTTATTTTCTCAAAGAACCAGCTCTTGGTTTCGTTGATTTTTGCTATTGTTTTATTCTTCTCAATTTTGTTTATTTCTTCTCTGATCTTTATTATGTCCCTCCTTCTGCTGACTTTAGGCCTCATTTGTTCTTCTTTTTCCAGTTTTAATAATTGTGATGTTAGACTATTCATTTGGGATTGTTCTTCCTTCTTCAAGTGTGCCTGGATTGCTATATACTTTCCTCTTAAGACTGCTTTCGCTGCATCCCACAGAAGTTGGGGCTTAGTGTTGTTGTTGTCATTTGTTTCTATATATTCCTTGATCTCTATTTTGATTTGTTCATTGATCCATTGATTATTTAGTAGCATGTTGTTAAGCCTCCATGTGTTTGTGAGCCTTTTTGTTTTCTTTGTAGAATTTATTTCTACTTTCATACCTTTGTGGTCTGAAAAATTGGTTGGTAGAATTTCAATATTGTGGAATTTACTGAGGCTCTTTTTGTGAGCTAGTATGTGGTCTATTCTGGAGAATGTTCCATGTGCACTTGAGAAGAATGTATATCCTGTTGCTTTTGGATGTAAAGTTCTATAGATGTCTATTAGGTCCATCTGTTCTAGTGTGTTGTTCAGTGCCTGTGTGTCTTTACTTATTTTCTGCCCGGTGGATCTATCCTTTGGGGTGAGTGGTGTGTTGAAGTCTCCTACAATGAATGCATTGCAGTCTATTTCCCTCTTTAGTTCTGTTAGTATTTGCTTCACATATGCTGGTGCTCCTGTATTGGGTGCATATATATTTAGAATGGTTATATCCTCTTGTTGGACTAAGCCCTTTATCATTATGTAGTGGCCTTCTTTATCTCTTGTTACTTTCTTTGTTTTGAAGTCTATTTTGTCTGATATTAGTACTGCAACCCCTGCTTTCTTCTCACTGTTGTTTGCCTGAAATATGTTTTTCCATCCCTTGACTTTTAGTCTATGCTTATCTTTGGGTTTAAGGTGAGTTTCTTGTAAGCAGCATATAGATGGGTCTTGCTTTTTTATCCATTCTATTACTCTATGTCTTTTGATTGGTGCATTAAGTCCATTTACATTTAGGGTGACTATTGAAAGATATGTACTTATTGCCATTGCAGGCTTTAGATTCGTGGTTACCAAAGGTTCAAGGTTAGCTTCTTTAGTATCTTACTGCCTAACTTAGCTCGCTTATTGAGCTGTTATATACACTGTCTGGAGAGTCTTTTCTTCTCTCCCTTCTTATTCCTCCTCCTCCATTCTTCATATGTTGTGTGTTTTGTTCTGTGCTCTTTTTAGGGGTGCTCCCATCTAGAGCAGTCCCTGTAGGATGCCCTGTAGAGGTGGTTTGTGGGAAGCAAATTCCCTCAGCTTTTGCTTGTCTGGGAATTGTTTGATCCCACCATCATATTTAAATGATAGTCGTGCTGGATACAGTATCCTTGGTTCAAGGCCCTTCTGTTTCATTGCATTAAGTATATCATGCCATTCTCTTCTGGCCTGTAGGGTTTCTGTTGAGAAGTCTGATGTTAGCCTGATTGGTTTTCCTTTATAGGTGACCTTTTTCTCTCTAGCTGCCTTTAAAACTCTTTCCTTGTCCTTGATCCTTGCCATTTTAATTATTATGTGTCTTGGTGTTGTCCTCCTTGGATCCTTTCTGTTGGGGGTTCTGTATAATTCCATGGTCTGTTCGATTATTTCCTCCCCCAGTTTGGGGAAGTTTTCAGCAATTATTTCTTCAAAGACACTTTCTATCCCTTTTCCTCTTTCTTCCTCTTCTGGTATCCCTATAATACGAATGTTTTTCCTTTTGTATTGGTCACATATTTCTCTTAGTGTTGTTTCATTCCTGGAGATCCTTTTATCTCTCTCTATGTCAGCTTCTATACGTTCCTGTTCTCTGGCTTCTATTCCTTCAATGGCCTCTTGCATCTTATCCATTCTGCTTATAAATCCTTCCAGGGATTGTTTCACTTCTGTGATCTCTTTCCTGACATCTGTGATCTCCTTCCGGACTTCATCCCACTGCTCTTGCATTTTTCTCTGCATCTCATCCCACTGCTCTTGCATTTTTCTCTGCATCTCATCCCATTGCTCTTGCATTTTTTTCTGCATCTCTGTCAGCATGTTCATGATTTTTATTTTGAATTCTTTTTCAGGAGGACTAGTTAGGTCTGTCTCCTTCTCAGGTGTTGTCTCTGTGATCTTTGTCTGCCTGTAGTTTTGCCTTTTCATGGTGATAGAGATAGTCTGCAGAGCTGGTACAAGTGACCGCTGGAAGAGCTTCCCTTCTTGTTGGTTTGTAGCCTTTTCCTGGGAGAATAGCGACCTCTAGTGGCTTGTGCTGGGCAGCTGTGCGCAGACAGGGCTTCTGCTTCCTGCCCAGTTGCTTTGGGGTTTATCTCCACTGTTGCTGTGGGCTTGGCCTGGCTGGGGCTGTTCCTCCAAAATGGTGGAGCCCCGTTGGAGGGGGAGCAGCCAGGAGACTATTTATCTCCGTAAGGGGCCTCTGTGCTCCCTGCTGCCCAGGGGGTTAGAGTGCCCAGAGATCCCCAGATTCCCTGCTTCTGGTCTAAGTGACCTGTCCTGCCCCTTTAAGATTTCCAAAAAGCACTCTCCAAACCAAAACAACAACAGCAACAATGAGAGAGGGAACAGAAAGGAAAAAAAAAAGAAAAAACACGCGATTTTTTTTTTTTTTTCCTCAGGTGCCGGTCCCAGGCACCCGCGCACTGGTCCTGCTGCCCTGTCTCCCTAGCACCAGGGTCCCTGTCCTTTCAAGGCTTCCAAAAAGCACCCACCCACCGGTCCCGCAGGGAAGGAACGCTCAATATTCTTGGTCCTCAGGCACTGGTCCCACGCACCCGCTCACCAGTCCCGCCGCCCTGCCTCCCTAGCACCGGGGTCCCTGTCCCTTCAAGGCTTCCAAAAAGCACTTGGCAAAAAGAGAGAAAAAAAAGGGGAAAAACGCGCGATTTCTTCCGTCCTCAGGTGCTGGTCTCAGGCACCCACCCACCGGTCCCACAGGGAAAAATGCGGGATATTCTTTGTCCTCAGGTGCCGGTCCCAGGCACCCGCTCACCAGTCCCGCCGCCCTGCCTCCCTAGCACCGGGGTCCCTGTCCCTTTTAGGCTTCCAAAAAGCACTCGCAGAAAAGAGAAAAAAAAAGGGGAAAAACGCGCGATTTCCTCTGTCCTCAAGTGCCGGTCTCAGGCACCCGCCCACCGGTCCCGCAGGGAAAAATGGGGGATATTCTTTGTCCTCAGGCGCCGGTCCCAGCCACCCGCTCACCAGTCCCGCCACCGTGCCTCCCTAGCACTGGGGTCCCCGTCCCTTCAAGGCTTCCAAAAAGCGCTTGCCAAAAAGAGAAAAAAAAAAAAGGGGAAAAACGCGCAACCTCTTCCGTCCTCAGGCACCGGTCTCAGGCACCCGCCCCCAGGTCTCGCAGGGAGAAACGCGGGATATTCTTTGTCCTCCGGCGCCGTTCCCAGGCACCTCCTCACCGGTCCCGCCACCCTGCCTCCCCAGCAACGGGGGCCCGTCCCTCTAAGGCTTCCAAAAAGCGCTCGCCAAAAAAAAAAAACTGCTCCGGTTTCTCTCCACCTGCCGGGAGCCGGGGGGAGGGGCGCTCGGGTCCCGCCGGGCTGGGGCTTGTATCTTACCCCCTTCACAAGGCGCTGGGTTCTTGCAGGTGTGGATGTGGTCTGGATGTTGTCCTGTGTCCTGTGGTCTCTATTTTAGGAAGATTTTTCTTTGTTATATTTTCATAGCTCTATGTGTTTTTGGGAGGAGATTTCCACTGCTCTACTCACGCCGCCATCTTGGCTCCCCCTCCATAATGGAAATTTTTAAGAAAATATTTTCAAAGATTCTCCCCAAATTAAGATTTAAGAAAAATTATAAAATGTACATTTCAACAATTGTTTAACTTTATGTCTACAGACCTGATGCTTCAGAAGAACAGCTTGTTGTCTTCTGATTTCTTTCTCCTAAAAAATAAAAAGCTTTTAATATATAATTTCAGGGAAGATTTAGAACATGCTACAAGTATTCCAAGTTCCTTTTCTGAGGTTCTATAGTTGTCCATTAGGTCGAACTATATAAAATTGCAAATATGTAATCATTTTTTACTTACAAAATAGGCAATTTCATGTGGTTCTACCTAACACATAAAAACTGTATGACAATATCAAGGATCTTTATTCAGCAGCCATTTAAACTTAAAATTCAAGGACTTCATGCCACATTTTAATAGCACATTTATTGAACCGATTAACCTAGATTGTCAGAGCATGTCAGATACAAATGGAACATGTACTTTTTATCATTTTAATAATAAAATACTTATTAAATAAATCTAGTATGGAGATTTGGCACAACCCTGAAATCTAACTAACTCGAACCCTCTCCACTCTGAATATAAATTCCCAAACAGTCTATAATTAACAGCATCTATGTCACTTTATACACTGTAAGTGAACGAGAGTGATGAGAGGCAATGGGATCAGCTTGAGATTCTCAGGCCTGCCTAGGACTCAGCGGACCATTCCAAGGGGGTGGGCTTGATGCAAGATATTCTATGAAGGCTAATAATTTAAATATTCTTATAAAGGTAAAATCTGGGTGAAATTAATATTAAGGGAAGCCATGAAAAAGGGTAGAAAACTAAAGAACAAAGTAAGAGAGTCTATATAAAAAGGTGACAAACAGTTCCCTGGCTTTATAAACTACACAGCAAAACCCAGTCTGTAGGAAATTCTACAAATTACCCAGTCTATTCAACAAATAAATTTCAAGAAGTGAAAACACTGTGAGAAGACTTAAGGGGCCTTAAAGGATGTATCAAACATGCCCAATGTTTGGACCTTACCTAGATTTTGATTCGAATAGACAAACTGTTCAGGAAATTCTGAGAGTTAAAAACTTAAACAATGAAAATTTTGAACAATGTCTGATATTTGATGATATCAAGAAATTATTTTAAAGTATGATAATGGCATTGTGATACTTTTGTAGAGAACAAGAATTCTTATCTTTTAGATACATTTACAGATGAAGTACGATGTCTAAGATTTGCTTCAACAAATTATGGAAGAGGAGCAGTAGATGGGAATATATGTAAAACAATATTGTTCATATGATAATTTCTAAAGCTGATGATGGGTACATGATGCACATTATTTTGCCTACTTTTGTGATATTTCAGATTTGCCACTCGAAGTCTCCTCGTGGAAACACATACGCTAGTGTACTACAGGAATAAGCCTGCTTAGTACATAGGTAATAATCAAGAGCTGGTTGTCCCCCATAAGGAAATCAAAACAAATACACTGTTACGTTACCTTACTTATAGTCCCAAGTAGTATGTCCAGACATAGGAAGAGCATTCTTTCAAAATAACCTTTCTAAAACAATTTTAAAATTACCTTATACTTCTTTTTTGAGAAAGAATTCCTTTGGTGTGAAGTTTAAGAAAACTTTTTTAGTGTTCCTTTCTCCTTAAAAGAACCTTAAAGCAGGATTCAGCCTGAGCCACTCTGGGCACTTCTGCAGCCAGAGCCAGCAGTCCTGACCGCCCTTTATGCTGTGGAGCCAGGCTCGGAATCATTGCACATGATCACCTCACACAATGGGTGCCATGGACACAAGCACTGCTCTTGCTTGCATCATGGATGACAGTTACACCCGACAGTCCAAGCACCGTGCTCTGTTCGAGGCATTTTGAATGTGTTGTTTACTTTAATCTTCATAATCATTTGACCTACTAAGGTGGGTTTCACTGTCCCTATATTACCACTGAGGGAACCACAGGCCCACTGAGGTTAAATCATTTCCTGAGGTGCACTGGCAATAAGGAACAGCAATGTGTGATTTGAACCCAGGACTGTCTCTAAAATCTGGGGTCTTAGCCACTACATGTACTTCACTGCTATTGCAAAGACATTTTTATACTTGATACTGATCACGATATTCAGGATGAAAGCATATTCAAGATGATGTTATGGCAGGGTTATGGAAAAAACCAATGCATATACTCAGTGTCTACATGTCAAAAAAATATCTATACTAAATCTTCTCAGTAATTCCCATTTTAAATATTAATCCTGAGGAGAGAATTTTGGCTGAGATTTCAAATGAAGTCAGTAGGAACAGCAGTTGTACTAAGTGCATTTTTACACCATAAAACACTAAGAAGGGGAGGGTGGGTGGGAAGAGAGGAATAAGAGTGGGGAAAAGAAAGGGGGCCTTACGGTTAGCATGTATAATGTGGGGGGTAGTGCACCGGGAGGGCTGTGCAACACAGAGAAGACAAGTAGTGATTCTATAGCATCTTATTACGCTGATGGACAGTGACTGTAATAGGGTTTATGGGGGGGGACTTGGTGAAGGGGGGAGTCTAGTAAACATAATGTTCTTCATGTAATTGTAGATTAATGATAACAAAATGAATTTTTTAAATTATGAAAAAAAAATATATATATATATCATCAGTTCATAAAGATAACACAGCAAGAACCTCACCGGTCACCTTTGGAGTTAGCTATGGCATCAGTGCCTGCTTATTATCCTACCATTCCTATAGGTAGGGCATGTTCTTCTCTCTAGAATTACACAGACCTTCAACTAACAAATGCAGAAGGAAGGACAGAATTAGAACATCACCACTTTGCCACAATGGACACAGACAAAGGTGACAAATGGCCACTAAAATCAGCACCTGAAAAGCTCATAGGAACAATAAATGGAAGGATTAGACTGACACCTGGGCCCAGGGATCAACATTAACATCGGAAAAGGCACACAGCACGTGCTCCCGATGTGATGCCAGCAGAAGTGCACAGCACCACCTACGCAACACTCTGCCCAAATCACAGAACTTGAAACTAATCAAGCCTCAGGAGCCAACTGCCCATTTACGGGGAAAATAGGGATAGAGTACATGTTAAAATGACACCATGACGATGAAAACAAAATCCAGAACTTAGTAAATTCTATAGAAAAAAATGACTCTTTTTTCAAAAGTGTAAGAGAAAGCTTAGTAGTAGTATCGTAGATTAAGAGCGTAAGAAAGGCCCGAAGTCCCTGCCAGTGGGGAGGGCGCGCGGCCGCCACCCCAGCCCCTCTGCTCCGCGCCTGCGGCGGCGGCGGCGGCCGCGGGGACAGCGCGCCCTCGGCTCCCGCGGGAGGTGGGGGCTGACACCTGGGGGCCGCCAGGGGGCGCCGGCCGGGCAGCAGCGCGGGGCCTGGACAGCCCGGGGAGGGGGCGCTGTCAGGCCGGCGACCTGCCGCCTATGGGCCCGGCTCCTGGGGCGGACCGAGGCGCTGGCAGCCGGGTCCCGGCACCAGGGTAGGCAGGCGACCTGGTGGGGCCCGCGCGACCCGGGGGTGTGTCTGGCGCGCCCCCAGGACCACGGAGGGGTTCTGACACACCGACTTGGCCGGAGGGCGGCTGGGCCGCGGTAAGGTCGCCGGGCTCATCGGCCGGCCTGAGCAGCTGGCCCGGGGAGGCGGAGGCGCCGGGGGGCGCGCGCCTCCCGCGGTCGTCCCCGCAGCTGCCCGCGACGTGGCGTCGCCTCCCTGCGCGGCTGCGCGGCCGGCAGTGGGAACGCGGACTCCGCCCGCGGGGATCGGCGGGCCTCGCGGGGCGCGAGGTTCGCCCCGCCCCCGGCGCGGCGCTCCGAGCATCTTCGCTCCGCCCAGGCCGGGGCGGCTGCGTGAACGCAGGCGTCCTGCGTTTTCACTGGATGCTTCAAACTCGGCGGCGATGCGGACACCGGGCTGGCTTGCGGGGCGGGCTCGCACCCCGGCCGCTCCCGCGCCACCCGGCCGCGGGTTGCGGCTCCCCAGCCGAAAGATTGCAACTTTGCAGAAAGAATGATCAGAAGCATCTTCCATACACAAAACGCAGTTGGAGAACCCACTGACCCCGAACGAATGAGAGGCCTGTGCTGAGAGGCAGCAGTGAAAGGCTATGATCCTCTGTGGAGACGGTACCCTCAACACCCAAGCCTGCCTTCACATGAACAGTGTGAGCACAGAAAGGACAGAGTTGCCTTTCATTATTTTGTCAACTACTGGTGTTTTCACAGTTCTTTAAAGCCTGATTTCAAATTACAACAATACCAATATTTATTTTGAAAGGTAATCCTAGGTTTCCATATAGCAGATATTAGCAACTTCCAACACAATCTCTAGGAATAATTCACAGTTCTGAACCGTGCTTTAGGAAAACACTTCCTGTACAAACAGTTAAGTATTTTAAAAAGCATAAGTTATCTTAACATTCCAGCAATTATTATATACAACAAAGTAGAAAAGTGCAGAAGCTCAGTCATTATCAGAACCCAATTCCATGCCTTTTATGGCAGGTCCGTCTTCGTCTCACATCTTTGCAACCCTTTAAGTAAGCCGTTGATAAGCCGTTGAACAGTTTAAGAACACTAGCCGCACTGCTAACAATACACTCAGCAAGTAACAGTGTAAATTGTTAACCATCAGTAGTTGCTTTAATACACAATAAAACACCTGAGGAATAAAAAAAAGTTAAGTCTAAATTACCACAAGTGAAACATTTAGAAACCCGACCTGACCTGTTTTCGTTCAATTGCCTGCTGAATTTTTCTTCATGCCCCGTGAAAAGAATAATTCAACTTGGAAGGGTAATGTTACAGGCAACATGTTAGAATAAGCAGTAATTTAAATTAAGATAAACTAATGAACATTTCTAGAATAAGAAAAAAAGCCTATATTTAAAACCCATTTAAAGGCATCTATACAATAAATACCTCATGATTTTCAATGAACAACCTTTTTAATAAAATGATATGTACATTAAGCTACTGGTTAAAGTGAAAATAATTTATAAGTCCTTCATTTTCTCTATAACTGAATTTCAATCCTATCCAAGGCTATTTCAATCCAAGGATCACTCATCATAACCTCATCTTTAAAAAATTGCCATTTTCCTCTCCCACTATCGGCATTTTGGGAAAAGACAGGAGCACAAGGAGGAATGGCTGTATAACCAGAACCGTCAATCAAATAGCTTCACCCTGTCTATCAAAGAAGTGCCTCCCCTACGTTTATGGCCTTTGTATACCTTGGCTATAGCCAGCTCCTCCCTTGGAACGTATTCAAATAAAATTTTCACTGCTTCGCTATTGTGTCTCTGCCTTTTAATTCTTTGTTGCAGCGAGAAAAGAACTGAGAACTCAACCCGTAACATACTGAGTGACTCAGAGGCATCTAACACAGATGTGAATCTGTACTCTTCCCAGCACCCCCTTGTTAGTAGACAGCCCTGCAATCACCCAGCTGGAAACTCGGAAATTGTCTGACATTCTCATTGCCCTCATCCACGCACCCCACTTTGGCCACTCTTTTCGTAACTCTGCCCGCTTTTCACTTCCCTCTGTCTCCCCCCAACATCACCCCTCTCTGGGAAGACTACAGAAGGGTCCTCCTCGGCGTCCCTGTTCCAGCTCTGCTCTCACGCTCTCCGAACCCTTCTCATCTCACTCCGAGGGCAGGTGGCACGCTCGTGCCCGCACGTCCCCGCCCCGCGGCGCCCGCCCCTAAGCACCGCCGGCCTCCACCCAGTTGCTCCTCGTTCCAAGCTCGCACAGACCGGTCGCATCCCCGGAAAGCCCGCCCGCCGCGGGGCCTCCACGGGGGCCCCAGGGCCCTCGCCAACCATGGGAACTAATCCTCGGGGCGCGCCCCCCACGCCCAGCCCCCGAGGAGGAGCGCGCGGCGCCGCGGCAGACGACGGGCGCTCCTCCGGGAGCCCCTTCGCCACCGCCCAGACCGCAGCGTCACTCGGCGGAGAGCACGCATGTGAACTCGGCAGCGGGGCGCGGGTACCGGCGGTGCTGGGGACGCGCTTCCCAGCAGGCCGCGCGGGCGCTTCCGTCCCCGCGTGACGCGGGACTTCCGGCGCGGAGGGGCTGGGCGGGCGCGCGGGGAGCCCCAGCCCTAGCGGCGCGGGGCGGAGGGCGCCATGGAGGCCGTGCCCCGCATGCCCATGATCTGGCTGGACCTGAAGGAGGCCGGTGACTTCCACTTCCAGCCGGCCGTCAAGAAGGTGAGGGCGCCCCGCGCAGGTGGGCGAGGCCGGGAGGCGCCCGCTGGCTGTTCTCGGCCTGGCCGCGCAGCCCCGCAGCCCCGCCGGGGGGCCTCGTCCTGACCTCTGCCGGGCCGCCCGCGGGTGTCCTCGGAGCCCCGGCTCTGCCCCCCGACCCGGGGCCGCCCCGCAGGGCGCGGTGGGCCGCCCGGGCTCGTCCTCGGGGACCCGCAGCCATTCCCGATCCGTGGACTTGGGGCCTTTCTGACGCGTGGTGCAGTTCTGTCTGGTCTCAGAACCACCCTCTCCGGGAGCCTCACTGGGCCAAACGGTGCGGTTCCATGACGTTTCCGGGAGGGTTACTCCTTTTCCTTAAAGCCCGGAGACCCCTTGGCAGTCACTGTTGGGTCTTCAGTTGGGCGGAGGAGACTGGCAGGTTTGGCTTTGACGTGGGCAAAGGTCTCCTGTGGCGAGATCAGTTCGGCTTTTAGAAAAAGCGGTCAGGTGTGTTGACCGGGCAATCAGGTGGCCACAGACATCTGCTGCCTTGGGAGGGGCAATCTGGTACGACCCGGTCAGAGCAGAAGTGAAAAGGAACCACCAGGACGCTGTTCCAGGTGAAGTCCCAGATCATCTGCCCCGTGCACCACTTAGCTGGGTGCTTGAGAAAAGAAATAAGGCAAAGAAAATGGGTTTGGAAGTAGTCCCACAATAAGCTATCACTCTCTCTCTCTTTACACTGCCTTGGTTTGGACACTAACAATTTGTATTTCTTTGAGCTTATCATTTAACTCTTTTGGCCTCTTCTTCCTCCTTTGTAAAACCAGGAAATTGTGTTGACTGATCTAAAATTCCAGAATTTTGTGACCTCTGACCCAGACTTTGGTTTCTTCTCCATCTGCTCTTTTCTATAAAAGTACAATTAGATTTTTCTAAAACATAACAAAACTCCTTTGTTTTCTAGTTCAGCCCTAACTCATTCAGAGTTCTCCCTGACCTACCCCAGGTTCTTTCAGCCTTGTTTGAGGGTCTACTATGTGCTTGATCTGTGTGCTTGTGATACCAAGTATTCCAGATTCTGTTTGCAGTCAGCCGCTTGCCGCTCCCTTAACAGTCTCTGTGTGTTTGCTCTTCTTTGCCTTTTGTAGTGGAATTTCTCCCACCTAGAAGAGGTCTTGTCTTCACCCAGTGGGGTGGGGTGAGGCCTCTTTTTAATCTCTGTTCTGTCAGTGTTCCAGATCTACTTTAAATCAGGGTTTAATCCTTTTATCTGGATTAATCTTTCCCTTCTCCCAATTCCTCACTTTTTTCATCCCTTTCCTAGTGATGGTTATGTCTGCTGTGTTTTAACCCCCCTTTTCAATTGAAAATGACTTATGAAGCATCTCTGTGCTCTGCAAAACCTAGCAGAGTTCTGCTACATAGTTGGCACTTAGGATAATGTTTTGCAGATGTCTGAATGACCACTGAATGGGAATTCAGAGATGATGACCACAAATGGGTGGAAATCCAGTGGATAAATTCTTAGCCCAGAAACTCCTAGGATATATTTTTGTTTGAACTGAGCCTTCAGTGCTTTTTTAACTCACACCTAGCACACAGGGGTTCCGTAAGCAGTGTCATCCCTGGGAGCCCCAGAGCTCTGGGAGAAGAGCTGCTCATTGGCTGTTTAGCTTGAGGTGGTATCATATCTGGAAAAAGCATCATGCATCAGTTCTTCTGTTCCCTCTTTAAGATTGGGAAAGATACCATCATGAATTGTTTGATGGGTTAAAATTGTGGCATGTGTTTGCATGAACCCACTGAAAGAGCAGTAGCACCCTGTAAGCAGGCTGGGCTTCAGAATCGCTGACTCCCTCAGAGCACCCTGGAACCGAAGCCACTGCAACCTGAGAGCCCTTCCTGGCCTGGACTCCTCTCCCCAACCCTAGAGCCCCCACCCTGCCCTCTGCCACTGGTACCCTTGTCCTTTTCTTCCCTTGCTCTGAGCTGCGGGAAGCTTCACCAGTGATTGGAGCTAAGGAGTACAGCGTGATTTAGGGTTATAGGGTAAAAATAGTTTCTTTTGAGGTCAATCTGTCAAGCCTATGCTAAGCCCTGGTAGTATTGGCAAATAAGAGACAATTGTTTTCTTTTTTTTTTTTTCATGGAATTCACTGCCTACTAAAGGGAATAGAGGGCGACATCAATGGGAGAGTAGAACATATGCACAGTGTACGGAACTACCAGCCTAAGGACAGGCCATTAGGGAAGGCTTGCCAAGGAGATAGGTACCGAAGGATGAATAGGAGTTTTCCTGATAAAAGATTTCTGTCTTTGTGAGAGCTAGGCTTCTGGGGAAAACAAAAACCCTTCTTAATGGTAGTATTGGTTTTTACTCCTGCTGGACATGCCTTTGACTATGGGATAATGTGAAATAAGAGCCAGGAGAACAGCAAGCAGGTTTTTAACTGCTGTGCCAAGATTTAGGTTGGAATACTTGGTTCCACATATTTTTCTAGTGGGAAGATGCTGTTGGTTCTGTACCTCCAAGCCTGTGCTCTGGAGCGCACGGCGCTAACTCGCGGAAAAGTGCTGCCGCATGACTCCTGTGCTCCTGATGTGAGTGGGCGGGGCCCAAGCATTAGTGTTCCCAGTTTGCTCCTCTTCTGGCCCCAAACACCTGCCCGTAACCTACGCATTTGAGTTCCAGTCAAGCTCACCTGGACCGATGTGTTGGCTCCATGCCTGATTCGCTCATCGAATAGTGAGTGATTATTATGTGCCAACCCTGAATTTAAGGGCCGCATGTGATGACAAAAGCCTTTGCCGTCGTGGAGCTTGCCTTCTAGTGATGGCGACTCTCCCTTAGGGCAGATGCAGTGTGTGGTAGCCACCCTGCCAACAGAGTGGCTTCCTGACCCCTCCCCTCTTCCCAGTTGTGCTGGGTGACCTCTCTGAATCTCCACTTTCCCACCAGGTTCCTCAAGGAAACCTGCCTGATGTTCACGGCCTGCCACCACTGTGGTTCTGCCTGCCCCTCCACCCTCCCCGCCCCAGGGTTCTCCTAGGGGAACATTCATCCTCTGTTTCCTTCTACGTGCGGTCACTGTCCTTGTTTGGGTCCTGGGACTGCTTTCCTCCTGTGCATCACATAGGTTGACCTGTGCCTCCTCAGGGCCCCTCTAGCTGCCCCTGTCGGTTGTACTACCCTCTTCCAGAAACAACCAGGTCTTTCTGCTCCCATCATTCAGCAGAGTTTTTCCCTTTCCAGATTTCCCATGGGGCGTCTGACTCTTGAAAACCTTATCACACATACAGAAAGGGAAGTGAGATGACTGGAGGCTGAGAAGGGCCCTGCCAGTTTACCTGTGGTGGTGACCTGCCTTACCTATTATCACAGATTAGCAGTCAACAAGCTGATCTGCCAGAGCCCATCTGCCTACCTGTGTTTTACAGCAGAAGCTCCAGGCATGGATGACCTGGGCTGTCTAATTCTTTCTTCTCTGACTTTAATCTCCGGCACCAAACTCGTATATCCATTTTACACCAGATTCTTTCCTTTACTTGGTCAGTAGTAAATACTTGCGTGTAAGTGCTGAATAAGTGTTGGTTGAATGACCTAGTTCAGTCCTAATAGCCTCCAGGAGGTGGAAGTTGAGTCATCCTCCCCTGGGTTGTTCGGACAGGCCGTGGGAAGACGTGGGAGAGATGCCTCTAGTGCAGGGGTTACGGTTAGACTAGGTCTCTTCCCACCTGCAAGTGCTCGTGGCCCAGAACTTAGTGATAACGTTTGCTGACACAAAGGGGCTAAAGATTTCCCTTGGTGATAAGACTCCTATGTATGATTAAAATTAATCTTCCTTGAAATTCAATAGCAGAGCATCTATTGTATTAATTAACTATCTATATGGGGACTTACTTTTCCTGTGGAACAGCCCAAGGAATGCCTGACAACGAGTCAGCCCTGCAAGTGGAGAAGAAAAAATATAATGTGTATGGTGGACAAAGGCGACACTAACACACGATGCCTTTTACTGCTTTAATTAGCACCACGCCACCCCGAGATGCTATACCGACTAAAGAGCAAAAGCTAACACCCCTACCACCTCGGAGCAGGGAGACTCACACGTAAGAAGAATGAGAGCCTGCTGGTACAAGACTAAGTGACACAAAAGGAATATCCCTGCGTCAGAAGTCAGGAAAATGTCACCTGTTGTCCCCAAAATGTCTTTTACGACGTTCCCTGCCCAAACTCAGATCCAGTCAGGGTTTACATATTGTATTTAGTTCTGTTTCTTTAATCTCTTCCAATCTATAATACTCTCCCCCCCACACCCCTACCCTTTAATGTCATCGATTTTTCAGAGAATGCATTAATTTTTGGATAAAATATCTTATCTTCTGATTTTTGCTGCATGTCTTTCAGTCTTGTAGAGTTTGTATGCCCACCCTCTGCACTTCCTGTAAAGGCACCCATCTGGCGAGTATCCAGCATAGCTCTAGGCCCCTACTGTTCCTGATGCACTCAGTCTGGGGTGGGGTTGTCACTGGCCATGCCCCTGCTGGGAGGCACAGTCTGAGAAAGCACATTCAGAATGTGGGAAGAGCAGCATCTGACGTTTAAGGAAGTGACATCTCAGCTGAGTCTTACTATAGAAGGCAGAGGCACTGAGATCTGAGAGCAGTAATTCCAAAGTACCATTGGCTGGTTGTCCCTGGAAGGCTGTTGGGAGCAGGTTGTGAGGGGCCATGAACCCTGCGAGGAGATTAGACTTGGTCCTGGATGCTTGGGGGAACCACTGTTGTACACTATTTGTAGATGACAGTTTTTCTATTTAGATTACAGCTCTTCCCCATAATCTCACTATCCAGAGAAAAGCACATTTTCATTTAATTTTTCTCCAGGGCTATGTGTGTTTCAAAAGGATTTAAATTGAGGACTGACATCAAAGTTGTGTTAGAAAGATAATTCTGGCCACTAGGCGAGGAAGGGATTTGAGGGAGGGGGCCGTCCAGGCCAGGGGTGGCAGGGGAACAAGAGGAGACACTCGGGACTCTCAGGAGGCAAGGCCGGCCGGAGAGGGGTCAGTGTGGGGGGTCCGGGAATGTGGTGGATGGCGCTGAGATGGACTCAGCAGGCGGCTGCCTCCTACCAGCCCCTCCCCTCCCTGTCCCTCCGGGAGCGGGTAGGGGCTCCCACACAGCCTGCTAGGTCCCCATGCTGCTAATTCCTTTGCCACATGTCACGGGTCCTGGGAAGGGATCCCAGGAAAGGTGGGTGGGCCACGGACATGGGGTGAGTGCACTGGTGGACAGAGAGGCCACCACCTCTCCGCCCCACAAGCCTCAGTTGGGGCCTAAAGGAACCTTGTGAGGCGGCATCAGCGCCCTTGCTGAGTGGGCAGGTCTGGACACCTCGGATTGAGAACACAGACACCAGGCGGCAGGCACTACCACAGGGGCAGTTCCAGCTGCCTTTGTCTGGTGGTCTCAAGCGAACAGGGAGCCTTCAGTCCAGGCTGCGCCTCAGGCTGTGAGCCTGCTTGCTGTCTAAGGCAGTCGGGTCTCCAGGTGGTGAGCACCATTGCGGGCAGGCATGCCGTCCCCATGGGAGTGGCAGTCTCTCCTTTTCCCCTTCTCCCACCTGGGTCCTTCCCGTCACACTCACAGACAGGGACACTGCAGGGCGCTTGCTTCTGCGGTGCCCTTTCCTAGCCAAGAAGGCGGCTTTGTGCTCCCACTCTGGTTGCTGCTTCTTGCCTGCATCTGCTGTTGGGTCAGGATTATCGTCATGACCCCAGAGCACAGCAGGCACCAGCCCTTGAGGGAGAATTGAATTTTTGGCCTATTTTGGGATGCTCAGTAAGATCCCATTGCAGCTAACTAAGTTCCTCCGCTTCCTGTGTCGGCAGAGCCCCCAACATGGTAGAAAGGGCTGCAGCATGATGAGGGCTGGACATGGAGGGTCACCCAGCCTTGTTTTCCACTTTGCTCAAAAGAGGAGGCTCCCGCGGTCGGCACCTTGGTATTGTCCTGTCGGTGAGGTAGCTCAGGAGATAAGCTGGTGGTTGTGGTCTGGACTTGGTCCCGAGCCCCGTGACCGCCGGGGGGCTGGAGAGCAGGAGCGGCTTCTCTGTCCTGGGTTTACGTTCTTCCCTCTCTCTGTAGTTTGTCCTGAAGAATTACGGAGAGAACCCCGAAGCCTACAATGAGGAAATGAAGAAGCTGGAGTTGCTCAGACAGGTAGGAGGACGGTATATTTTATGTAGGTGTGAACAGGATTGCTTTGATAGAGAGGGAAAGAAACCAACCGGGACTGTGTCGTATTTTAATCCAGTATTTTTTTCCTCTGCAAAAGCAGCAAAATTAATGATTGGACAATTTGAAAATTAAAACCCAAAAAGCAAAAACCAATTTAAAAATGTTTTTCACAATTTCTATGTAAATATTTTAAAGTGTTACTTATACATACTATAGCACATTGGTAGGATCGTCTACCAATGCGCGGCGCACATAGCCTGTCCTTTCCCTAAACATCTCATGGGCACGTCTCCCTGTCAGCGACCAGCAGCGCGTGTAACGGCCTGCGGCGATTCTGTCGCGCTGCCTTCTCTTGAAGAAATTGGCTCAGCTTTTTGCCGTGGTAAATCCGACCCATGTCTGCATGCTCAGGCATCTATAGGGTCGTTTCTGTAGGAGTTAGCGGGTGACCAGACGTACTTGTTTCAAGCTACGAACCCCAGCAGGTGTGCGCATGCTCCTGCAGTTATTTTCCGATTCTGGCAGTCTAATAGGTGAAAAAGGATTTCATTTTCAGTTTCTTGGTTAATGATAAGTTTTCACAGTTGCGGACGTGTTTTGTTGTAAGTCTTTTAGGAATTGTCTGTCAGTGCCCTTGTCCATTTTTTTTTATTGGGGTGTTAAACCTTTTTTCTTAACTAATTTGTAAGACTTGGTCTCACATTAATGATGTTGCCCTTTTGTTTTATATGATGCAAATATTCTTCTCAGTTTGTTATTTTCCTTTATGGTTTTTTTAATGCAGACTCTTCATATTTTACATACAAACATGTGTGTATAACCAGGTCCATCTCATGTCCCTTTACCTGTCTGCCTTTGATGACAGAGAAAAACGCTGTCACCCAGATCAGCTGTAAACAGCCACTGCTGTTCTTCCTCCAGGACTTGTATGGTTCCGGTCTTTACCTGAATCAAGATTTAAGTATATGATTTGTGAGGGAGACCTGTACTTCACTTCTACTGCTTATGCTAAATTCTTATGTATAATTTAGGTCTATTTAGAATTTCCTGCTCTATTCCACCATCTCCTCTGACAGGCCCATGATATTTTAAGTATTATATCTATTATCTATTTTAATAATACCTGATAATAACTTTTCTTTTCCAATTTTTACGTGGCTTCTGATTTTTCTTGACCTGTATGTCTAGTTGGATGTCACCATCTGTATGATTTTACATAAGTGAAATCATACCTCTCATCTGTTACACATTGCTTTTTGCCTGATAAGGTTAAGATTTAATAAACAGATATCCTTCTCTTCAGTTTTGTGGCTGTAAGCATATTCTCTGCTTAAACAGTTTCCTGTAATGGAACTGTTGGTGATGTCCAGTATTTGACCCTGTGAAGATCACTGTGACAGTATCCTTGTGTGCTCTTCTAAGCATTCACTTTTCTGGATATCTCTTTCTGTATGTTTTTACTTGTAGAATTTTCTAATGGTTGTTGTAAAAGTCCCTTCTGAAAGGAGGGGCTGATTGTCTGCCAGACCTGGCTGGTGGAATGGTTGGTGAATGATGACAGGTGCAGCTGTGGGTGCTATGGATCCCTGGAGTATGCAGCCTTCCAGCACTGATGCGTATTTCTTGTGCATTTTTGGGCATCCCCTACAATCCTGCTTCTCCCATTCCCCACCCCCCAGAATGCAGTCCGTGTCCCACGAGACTTTGAGGGCTGCAGTGTCCTTCGGAAGTACCTGGGCCAGCTTCACTATCTGCAGAGTCGGGTCCCCATGGGCTCAGGCCAGGAGGCTGCTGTTCCTGTCACCTGGTGAGCTGGCAGGGCTGGGCTTGGGGCCTGGGACCGCCCTGGGGGGTCTGGGTGGCAGGGATGCCACCCCCCTCCGCTTTCTACTTGCTGCAAAGGACGGGGAGCAGCTGGGTGTGGTGTGGTGTCCCCAGGCCTCCTTCCCTCCAGCCCGGTACTGGGTGGCTGGGCCCTGGCCAGCTTTTCCCTAAATATGACTGGGTGGCATTTCTACAGGACTGAGATCTTCTCAGGCAAGTCTGTGGCCCATGAGGACATCAAGTATGAGCAGGCCTGCATTCTCTACAACCTCGGTGAGCTGCATGGGCATTCTCCATGGTCCCATCCACCAGGCGTGCCAACCCAGGTCTCAGCTCCCAGGTCACAAAGAAGGCGGGTTGAGGAAGACCTGGATTCTGCCCCCTCCACTACCTTCCTCACTGCACTGCCAGATGCCTCTTTTCTGGGCTGTGGGGAGAGTCGGACTCTCCTATTTTGACAGACAGCCCCTGACTCCCTCTGTGACTCGGGCTGCTCAGCCCAGCCCCAGGCGGGAGCCAGAAGAGCCCGAGAACTGCTGTGTAGGAGCTCCCAAGGCCTCATGGCCACCTTAGGCCTGGCTGTGGCCAGAAGGCCCTCCCTCCTCCAGCCGGCCTGGTGCAGAGCAGGAGACTCGGGGTTGGCTGCACTTCTGAGTTTCCCCATTTGTTCCAGCTTTGGTGTCCTTGCACCAACTTCCCCAGTTCCCAGATCCCCATTTTCCTGATCACAGTGACACTGCCCAACCCCCTCCCCATGGCCTTGCCCTTGACCATGGAGTGGGCGGCCTGGGAGCAGCACCTGGCGAGTCCTGACACTGAGCCCTCTGCCTCCTCAGGGGCGCTGCACTCTATGCTGGGGGCCGTGGATAAGCGGGTGTCCGAGGAGGTGAGGAGTTGCGGCACGGCGGGGGAGGCACCGAGTGTGCACAGCCCCATGGGAGGACACCGGCATCTGTACGGCTCTGCCTCCGGCCACCCTTGCCCTCTCCCCTCCCAGGGCATGAAGGTCTCCTGTACCCACTTCCAGTGTGCAGCGGGCGCCTTCGCCTACCTGCGCGAGCACTTCCCTCACGCCTACAGCGTTGACATGAGCCGCCAAATCCTCACACTCAATGTCAACCTCATGCTGGTGAGGCAGTGCCCCTCCTGGCAGGCCGACTCCACTCCCGGGGGCGGGGTGCTGGTCGGGCTGGATCTTGGACCTGGTGCGCGCAACTGGCAGTGACGGATAAGCACGGCCTTGGCTTTGGTCTTTGGTGCTTCACGGGAGTCAGGAGCAGGGCTGTGCCTGCTGGAGTGGGGGCACTAGCGGAGGTCCAGCAGCAGGGGGTCCTAAGGGTCGGCCCACCACAAGGGCCGGCCTCGGGTGAGTGCACCTGCTTTGCTGTCCCAGGGCCAGGCTCAGGAGTGCCTTCTGGAGAAGTCCATGCTGGACAACAGGAAGAGCTTCCTGGTGGCCCGCATCAGCGCACAGGTGAGGACAGGGGGAACAGCAGGCCTCTGCACCCCCGACCCCACACTCACAGCCCATCCTGGCTCCCAGGTGGTGGACTACTACAAGGAGGCATGCCGCGCCCTGGAGAACCCCGACACTGCCTCGCTGCTGGGCCGGATCCAGAAGGACTGGAAGAAGCTTGTGCAGATGAAAATCTACTACTTCGCAGCCGTGGCTCATGTGAGGGCGCTGTGGCCACGGGCTGGGCTGCACAGCCCCCGCTCAGATCAGTGACGTGTCTTCTTTCTTGCCAGCTCCACATGGGGAAGCAGGCCGAGGAGCAACAGAAATTTGGAGAGCGGGTGAGTGAGCTGGGCAAGGAATGGCTCCGGCCTTGTTGGCGGGGCCCCCGTCACCACACAGGAGGGCGGCTTTGCCCCATCTCTGACCTCATGTTCCTGCCCCCCAGCTGCAGCCCTGTGCTCTTCTGTGCTGTCCCACCTGCGCCGCCCTCAACGCTAGGGGGTGAGGCGGTGGAAGCCATGCTTGGAGCAGGGCTCGGTGCTGACCTTGGGGCTGGGGGCTGGGTGCCAGGTACCGCCTCAGCTTGTTGACTTCTCATGGTTGCCTGATGGCCAGGCTGCACCGGGTGGGAGGTAGGAGAGTAGGGTCCTCGCAGGGAAGGACAGACCAGGCTTTGCCCCACAGATCGCATACTTCCAGAGCGCCCTGGACCAGCTCAATGAAGCCATCAAGTTGGCCAAGGTAAAGCTGAGGAAGAGCCTGGCTGTGAATACAGGAAGCGAGCCTGCTGGGGCCCAGGGGCGGCCTGGCCCTGGCCTGGGTCAGGGCAAAGCTCCCCAACCCTGTCCCTACCCCACAGGGCCAGCCTGACACCGTGCAAGATGCACTGCGCTTCACTATGGATGTCATTGGGGGAAAGTGAGTCTGTGGGGCTGGGGTGGCCCACATGGGAGGCTAGGTCCTGGATCCCCACTGACCACCCAAGTCCCCACTGCCCCATCCCAACCCCCAGGTACAATTCTGCCAAGAAGGACAATGATTTCATCTACCATGAGGCCATCCCAGCTCTGGACACCCTCCAGCCTGTAAAAGGTCTGAAGCAGAGGGGAAGGGCGGCAAGTGTTGCAGTAGGGGATGAAGGTGGGGCCATGGACAGAGGCACACTTGAGGTCTGAGATGAAGGGCGTGGGTTTCCTCAACTCTTCCCCTCCCAGGCGCCCCCTTGGTGAAGCCCTTACCAGTGAACCCCACGGACCCAGCTGTTACGGGCCCTGACATCTTTGCCAAACTGGTACCCATGGCTGCACATGAAGCCTCGTCGCTGTACAGGTGGGTGGTAGGGGCCAGCTCCAGTCCAGGACAGGTGGGCTTGGTGGGTCTTGGGACACAGGCTTCCCACAACCACTGTGTCCCTTCTGTGCAGTGAGGAGAAGGCCAAGCTGCTTCGGGAGGTGATGGCCAAGATTGAGGACAAGAACGAGGTTCTGGAGTGAGTACAGGGCAGGGGTGCCGCACGTGGGAGCAGGGGGCTGTCCTCTCCTCCAGGTCTTCCAGCCATGCCCTCCTGCCCAGGCTGTGGGTGCCAGAGCTGCAAGGCAAAAGGCTCGTGTCTTGGGGAGAAGAAGACCCTGCTGCTCCTTTGCTTCCAGCAGCGTCCTGGGCATAGTCACAGGGCCAGACCTTGCTTCAGTGAGGGGGGTCTTACCCTGCTGGACCCCCTTTACATGTTGAGAGGTTGGGTCACCATTCAGCAGCCTCTTGCCGTTGTTGGCCCCCCACAGCCAGTTCATGGATTCGATGCAGCTGGACCCCGATACAGTGGACAACCTGGATGTGTACGGCCACATCCCACCCCAGCTCATGGAGAAGTGTGCTGCTCTCAGCGTCCGGCCAGACACCGTGCGGAACCTCGTCCAGTCCATGCAAGGTGAGTGAGGCAGGAATGCGGAAGCCCTCACTCTTGGCCGCTCCCTGTTGCCTGCGTTGCTCTGTGAGTGGTGGGCAGTTCTGCTGGGCGGCAGGCCCAAGCTGGCACTCGGTCTGCCTGCCTCAGGAGCTGCTCCCGTCCCCAAACACCCTCAGTGCTGTCAGGCGTGTTCACGGACGTGGAGGCCTCCCTGAAGGACATCAGGGCTCTGCTGGAGGAGGACGAGCTGCTGGACCAGAAGTTGCAGGAGGTGGTGGGCCCAGCGGGGGCTGGGCTGGCTGTCCCCAAGGCTGAGCTGGCAGAAGTAAGGCGAGAATGGGCCAAGTACATGGAAGCCCATGAGAAGGCTTCCTTCACCAACAGTGAGCTGCACCGTGCCATGAACCTGCACGTTGGCAACCTGCGCCTGCTCAGTGGCCCGCTGGACCAGGTCCGGGCTGCCCTGCCCACACCAGCCCTCAGCCCAGGTAAGCCTCACCGTCCCATCCCTCGGGACAAGCGGTGCCAGGCTTTCTTGGCCAGGCCTCACGACCCACTGCTGCTTCCAGAGGACAAGGCTGTGCTACAGAACCTGAAGCGCATCCTGGCCAAGGTGCAGGAGATGAGGGACCAGCGGGTATCCCTAGAGCAGCAGCTGCGTGAGCTCATCCAGAAGGATGATATCACCGCCTCTCTGGTGACTACGGACCACACGGAGATGAAAGTGCGCAGGCCAGCATGCGGGCAGGGACTCGGGCTCCCCGCTGCAGTGGTTCGGTCCTGAGTGTCCCTCCACACTCGCTGCAGAGGCTGTTCGAGGACCAGCTGAAGAAGTATGACCAGCTGAGGGTGTACCTGGACCAGAACCTGGCTGCCCAGGACAATGTCCTCCGGGCCCTGACGGAGGCCAACGTGCAGTATGCAGCCGTGCGGCGGGTACTCAGCGACCTGGACCACAAGTCAGTTTCTGGCCCTGTGCTCGTGCGGAGCCGCTCCGGAGCTTAGAGCCCCCCCCTCACCTCCTCATGCCTGCTAGGTGGAACTCCACGCTACAGACCCTGGTGGCCTCATATGAAGCCTATGAGGATCTGATGAAGAAGTCCCAGGAGGGCAAGGACTTCTATGCAGACCTGGAAAGCAAGGTGGCTGTGCTCCTGGAACGGGCACAGACCGCCTGCCAGGCCCGTGAGGCTGCCCGCCAGCAGCTCCTGGACAGGTAGGTGTGGCTAGGCCCCTGCCAGGCTGGGCTGGAGGGGCGCACTGGCTCCACCTCTTCCTTACCTTATCCTACAGGGAACTGAAGAAGAAGCCACCCCCACGGCCCACGGCCCCAAAGCCGCTGCTGCCCCGCAGGGAGGAGGGTGAGGCTGTGGAGGCAGACCTGCCCGAGGAGCTGCGCAGCTTGCCCCCCGACCCCTTCCTGGCAACTGCTGCTCCTGTTCACTTTCCTCCCAGTGCCTTCCCCACCCCTCCACCCCACTATCTGTCAGGCCCACACCCTGGTACCTACTCTGGCCCCAGCCCAATGTTGCAGCCCAGGGCCCCCCAGGCCCCAGGGCACCCTCCCATGGCCATGGCCCCTGGCCATGCCCTCTACTCAGCCCCTGCCTACACACCAGAGCTGGGCCTTGCGCCTCGGTCCTCCCCTCAGCACAGGGCGGGGAGCGGTGCCTATGGGGGGGCAGGGCCACCTCCACCAGTTGTAGGTCTGCCCTCAGCGCCACCATCCCAGTTCTCAGGCGCCGAGTTAGTCCTGGGGGTCCGGCCTGCAACCACCACGGTAGATAGTGTCCAGGCCCCCATCTCTAGCCTCCCAGCACCACGGCCACACCTCAGCCCTGCTCCTCCCCAGCCCTGCTTCCCAGGGCCACAGGCCTATGTCTACCCTGTAGGGACCAAGCAGCCTGTTCCAGCAGCCTCCCAGCAGTTCTGTCCTGGGGTCCCCCCAGGTTTTCCAGCCCCGGGGATTGGCCCCCCAAACCCCCTGCCCCCACAGCAGCCCCTTCCACTCCAGCATCCACACCTCTTTCCACCCCAGGCTCCCAGACTGGCCCCTACCCAGCCCCCCTACTCCTTTGCCCCACAGCCTGGTGTTCTGGGGCAGCCACCACCCACACTGCACACCCAGCTCTACTCCGGCCCCTCTCAGGACCCTCTGCCGCCCAACTCAGGGGCTCTGCCTTTCCCCAGCCCTGGGCCCCGTCAGCCTCCCCATCCCACCCTGACATATGGTCCTGCACCTTCCCCCAGGCCTCTGGGCCCCCAGGCAGCCCCTCTCTCCATCCGAGGCCCTCCTCCCACTGGCCAGTCTACCCCCAGTCCACACCTGGTGCCTTCGCCTGCGCCCTCTCCGGGGCCTGGCCCGGCACCTCGGCCCCCTGCAGCAGAGCCACCCCCATGTCTGCGCCGAGGTGCCACGGCGGCAGACCTCCTGTCCTCCAGCCCTGAGAGCCAGCATGGTGGTGTGCAGCCTCCTGGTGGGGGGCAGCCCCTGCTGCAGCCCACTAAGGCGGATGCAGCTGAGGGACGGCGCCCACAGGCCCTGCGGCTCATCGAGCAGGACCCCTATGAGCGCCCTGAGCGGCTGCAGCAGCTGCAGCAGGAGCTGGAGGCCTTTCGGGGCCAGCTGGGGGACCCGGGGGCTCTGGACGCAGTCTGGCGGGAGCTGCAGGACGCGCAGGAGCACGATGCCCGTGGCCGGTCCATCGCCATCGCGCGCTGCTACTCACTGAAGAACCGGCGTCAGGATGCCATGCCCTATGACAGTAACCGTGTGGTCTTGCGCTCGGGCAAGGATGACTACATCAACGCCAGCCTCGTGGAGGGGCTCTCGCCGTATTGCCCCCCGTTGGTGGCCACCCAGGCACCCCTGCCTGGCACAGCTGCTGATTTTTGGCTCATGGTGCACGAGCAGAAAGTGTCGGTCATTGTCATGCTGGTGTCTGAGGTCGAGGTGGAGAAGGTAAGGGAGAGGCTGGGTGGGAGACCAAGGGACCCTGCAAACCCAGCCCTAAGTGCCCTGTTTGCTCCTCAGCAAAAGGTGGCACGCTACTACCCAACTGAGAGGGGCCAGCCTGTGGTGCACGGCGCCCTGAGCCTGGCCCTGAGCAGCGTCCGCACTACCGAGACCCATGTGGAGCGTGTGCTGAGCCTGCAGTTCCGTGACCAGAGCCTCAAGCGCTCTGTGGTGCACCTGCACTTCCCCACGTGGCCCGAGTTGTATGTCAGCTGCCCTTCCTATGGGAGGGGAGGCGTGGCTGTGGGGGCTGGCGGGGGACTCGGTCAGGCCTCACTCCTTGACAACCCCGCCCCTGCAGAGGCCTGCCCGACAGCCCCAGCGGTCTGCTGTGCTTCATCAGGGAGGTGCACACGCACTACCTGCACCAGCGGCCCCTGCACACGCCGATCATCGTGCACTGCAGGTGAGGTGCCTGGCAGCTGCCTGGGGGCTCCTCCTGGCGGGCCCTGACCTCATGCCCTGTTCCCACCACAGCTCCGGGGTGGGCCGCACAGGAGCCTTTGCACTGCTCTACGCGGCTGTGCAGGAGGTGGAGGCTGGAAGCGGGATCCCAGAGCTGCCACTGTTGGTGCGGCGCATGCGGCAGCAGAGGAAGCACATGCTGCAGGAGAAGGTGAGGCTCTGGGCAGATGGGCAGGGGGCCGCAGGGTGAGGGCTGCCCTCTGACTGGGCCTTGTGCCCTCTGCAGCTGCACCTCCGGTTCTGCCAGGAGGCAGTGGTGAAACATGTGGAGCAGGTCTTGCAGCGCCATGGCGTGCCCCCGCCAGGCAAACCCTCTGCTGGCACAGGCCTCGGCCAGAAGGTGAGGTGGGGCCAGGGCAGCTGGGTGGACACGACTCATGGGCCCCCACGGTCACCTGCTCTGTCTTCTCAGCATCACCTTCCTCAGGACTCCCAGGACCTGGTCCTTGGTGGGGACGTGCCCATCAGCTCCATTCAGGCCACGATTGCCAAGCTCAGCATCCGCCCTCCTGGGGGACTAGAGTCCCCAGCTGCCAGCCTGCCTGGCCCAGCAGAGCCCGCGGCCCTGCCACCCAGCCTCCCAGAGGCCACCCAGCCTCCCTCCTCCCCGCCTCCCCTTGCTCCACCCCTGCCTGAGGCCCCACAGCCTGAGGAGGAGCCACCAGCACCTGAGGTCCCCAGCCTGGGGGCCCCTTCGTCCTCTCTGGAGCTGCTGGCCTCCCTCACTCCCGAGGCCTTTTCCCTAGACAGCTCCTTGCGGGGGAAGCAGCGTATGAGCAAGCACAACTTTCTGCAGGCCCACAATGGGCAGGGTCTGCGGGCTGCCCGGCCTGCTGATGACCCTCTCAGCCTCCTGGACCCACTCTGGACACTGAATAAGACCTGAGCAGGCTCTGCCTGCCTGTTCCTCACACTATGCCACCATCGCCCAGGCCTGGCAGGGTCTCTCTGGAGATGGGCCAGGCCTGTACTCCCATTCCTGCTGCCTTTAGCCCTTCCTGGCCCAGCCTGCACACCAGTGGGGTGGGGATGCACCATAGGCCTTGTGTCAGGTTTTCCTTTGTGGGGCCTCATGTTTTCCAACTCTTCACTGGTGAAGTAATAAACCAACCTGTTCCATAGCCTGTGTCTGTCACTGCTGCCTCAGGGGGTTGGGGAGGCTCGAGTCTTAAGCGATGTGCCTCTGGAAGCATGGAGTGGGGCTGGCCTCACAGAGGCAGACCCTAGGCACTTACTTACTATCATCTGTGGTGTGGCTCCTGCCTGGAGCAGCTCTGAGCCGAGAAGCCTTGAACCTGATCGGCACAGGGTTGGCGGGGATGTGACCAAGGAGCTCCTCTAGGGGAAGGCGCTAGTGGCTCACAAGGGCCCTGGGAGACGTGATTTATAAAAAGGAGTTTAATATTAGTTATGAGGCAGCTTCCAGAAATCACAGCTGCACACCCCCATCCAGATCCAGTGCATTGGCCCCACAGAGCAGCCAGTGCCACTGCACGGCTGGTGCAGGGGTCACAGTCACTGCCCACCCTCAGTCCAGCTTCTCCAGCACGGAGGGCACGTATACCAGGCTGAGCTCGCTCCCAAAGTTGCAGACAATGGCGGCATTGTCCAGCACCAGGATCTGGCGGGCAGGCTGAGCCTCGCTGTTCTTCCCCAGATAGACTGTCTGTAACAGGTCCCCGTAGTTCAGGTCCCAAAAGGAGACACAGCCCTGGCCACCAGTCACCAGCAGGTTGTCTGAGATGACACCCAGGCTCGCACCGCAGCCCAGATCCTAGAGACAAGAACGTGGCAGGTTCAGTGTCTGGAGTCCTTCCCGAAGGGACAGATGCCTGTGGCCCCCAAGCCCTTTTACCTGTTGAATGGAGTAGAGCTTGATGCCTGTGCTGCGGTCCCAAATGCTGATGAGATCATCCAGGCCACTGCTGATGATGCAGCAGGTGGTACAGGTGAGTGAGGTGACGTCCCCACGATGAGCAAACATGTGGCTGACCCGGCTGCCGGTCAGCACATCCCACAGGCAGATGGCCCCATCCTGTCCTCCACTGGCCAGCACCATCGTCTAGGGACACAGGCACAGGGGCACTGGTCAATGCTGGAATACCTCTGTCAAGAGTGTCCCAGCTTCCTGGATTCAGAAACAGGTCACGGGCTGGCTAGGTCCCCGGCACCCACTGGTGGCCCCTTACCTGGTCCATGTACACTGTGGTGATAGCCCCTGAGTGGCCCTGCAGGGTGAAGAGACAGCACGAGTCCTCCAGACGGAACACCTGGGCGGGGATGGGCGTCAGGCCTGGGGGTCTTACAGGTCACAGAAGTCCCTACCCTAGTTCAGGGCACCTCCAGCCTCCCCGAGCAACTGCCCATCCCCTGCGCTAGGCCACCCAGCACCGGGGACAGGGCCACACTCACTCTCAGCGTGTGGTCTTGGCTCCCAGTCACGAGGCGCCCAGCAGCAGCCTTCAGGGCTGTGATAGGCTTCTGGTGTGCACAGGGCACCGTGTGGGTCAGGTGGCAGGCCACCGTGTCGCTGCTGCTGTACACAGGGGATGTGGGGGAGCTGCCGCGCCCTGGGTTCCCTGGGGAGAGCCGGCCTGTGAGGGGTCTCTAAAAGGACACCCCATGGGTGGCCCCACCCACCACCGGGTTCAGGCCCCTGCCTGGCCCAGGTCCTCTGACCTCGGAACTGCAGGGGGCTGAGGGCAGCGTGAGTCTCCAGGGAGAAGAAATCGAGGGATCCATTGAGCCGGGCAGCCACAATCCTGGAAGAGAAAGAAGGGCAGCTGTTGGCGGCCCCTCAAGAGTTCCCAGTGTGGGCTGAGCACAGAGGGCAGGTGGGAACCTCAAGGGACGCACCGGTGCTGGGGCTAGAGACCCAGCTGCAACTCTGTTAGCCTCTCTGTGCCTCAGTTTCCTCATCTGTGAAATGAGGACAACAGTAGCCCCCTCGGTGTGATCATGAGGGAGCTAACACATGTGGCATGGCACCTGAGTAGCATCCTCTCATGTAAGGTAGTAAAACAAGCATGCAGAGGTCCCTCTTTAGAGCCCGAAGAACAGGTTTCTGCAGAAGGGGCAAAGGAGCTATGGAGCCTCTGTCTCACTCACATCAAAGTAGCTTAGACCTGAGCACCACCCACTCCATTTCCTTTTTCTACAAAAAAATAAGGATTTTCTTTCCTGTTCATTAATTCACAGACACAGGTTGACAGGTAGAAATGGAGACATCTGCCCAGTGTTCCCAAAGCCTCCAAGGAGTGGGGTCCAAAAATCTTACTCAAGTAAAAGGCAATTGCACGTCTATGGCCTTGTCCCGTGAGCATGCATGGCTCCTGGCAGAGTGAGAAAGTGGGGGGTAGGGAGAGGCCACAGTCACCCAGAACTCAGGGTTGGGCTGAGATGGGCGTTTTCTTTCGGTAAGACCAAAGTCGCAGGCAGCAGGTAAGGGTTTCCAGGCATGTGGGAGCCCGAAGGACTTGGCCAGGCTGGAGGAGAGGAAGCCTTGGCTGTGGCAGGACTGACAGCAACAGCCCTGAGAACTACACAAGGGGTCAGGCTCCAGCCGGACTCAGGTCCCATGAGAAGCCAGGGTGCTGAGGGTGCCAGCACCTGGACAGGACCTGGCTTATGAGCCCGGTGGGACCAAAGCCTGGGCCCAGGGCCTGCTGCACGTGGAGCCCTGGGGATGCCCACACCAGGAGAAGTGCTGAGAAGGGAAGCAAGAAGAGCTCAACATCAAAGGGAAAGAAAAGGCTCAAGAGGGTCCTGAAGATGCATTTTCCTGTAACCCAGACTGCAGCCAAGAGAACCAAAAACGTCAGTATGGACACAAGAGCGGCCGACTTCGAAGGGTCAGTAGAAAACCGCGCTGCCACCCTGCTGTTCTAAGTGCTTCATACCATCACTTCTCGGCTGGCACCCTTCCCGTGAATACGGCAGCGGCAACACGGTCGCTGTCAGGAGCAGGAGGGAGGTAAAATCGCAGAGCAGTGATGGGAGCCAGGACTCAAACCTCAGGAGGGTGAGGGTGTCTATGGAGGGTGAGGCCGAGCCCAGAACGCCCACCTTCTGTCCAGGAAGACGAGCGCCGTGATGCCCGAGGAGACCTCCTCGCTGCTGCAGCGGAGCGTGCCCTCGACGGCGTCCCACACCTGCAAGCCCGGCAGCTGCGGACACCTGTGCTGGGAAGGCCGCGAGCGGCCTCCCCGAAGCCCCGCCCCGCCCCGCCCCCTCCAGCCGGCCCCGCCCACCTCCAGCCGGCCGCTGCTCCGTCCCACCACGATGAGGCTGCCCTGCAGCTCCAGGCTCCATATGGCGCCGTCCGCGCTGGGAGCCCAGGAGAGAAAAGCGGACCCCTCTTCAGGAAGGGAGCCCTCCTCATCCTCAGGGGCCAGAGACGGCGCCGGCCCAGGCGAGGGCGGGCGCACGGCCTGCGTCGGGGCCGGAACCAGGCCCTCCCCACGGCACATTCGCTGCACAAGGCGGTGGAAGTCGTAGCCCGCGGAGCCCCGCGCGCCGTAGCACCCCCGGTGCCGGGGCTCAGGGAGCCTTGCCGGGGCTGAGAAATCCGTATCGATCAAGCAGCTGAGGTCCGGCTGGTCTCCGAAGAGCAGCGGCGGGCCTCGGGGGCGGTGCCGCAGCGGAGAGCCGTCCCCGAGCTCCTCCGAGCCGGCCTTCCCGTCGTCCGACAGCCTCCCCCAGCTCTCCGGTGCCTCGGGAACGCTGCCACCGCCACTGTCCCGGCGATGCCTGCGGGGGCAGGCGGGCGGGTGAGCGCCGCGGGCCGCCATGAGGGTGGCTGTGGGGTGGCCGCCGACGAGCAGCCGCGGGCGGGAACCCCCGGGCGCCTACCCGGGGCGCGGGATGCGCGTGAGGCAGTCCCCGGTCTGCGCGTCCCACACGCACACGTGGCCCGCCAGGCAGCAGCTCACCAGCAGCATGCCGTCGCTGGCCAGGCACTCGATGTCCTGCAGGGGCACAGCGCACACACGGTCCGGCTCCGACTGGAGGTGGCGCCGCGGCCCGGCCCCGCCCCCTCGCCGCAGCCCCGCCCCCTCACCATGAGGTGCCCGCGCAGCACCAGCGGCACGATCTCCGTCTCGGGCGGCGCGTAGCCGTAGTCGTCACACGGCAGCTCCCCGCGCCGCCGCCGGCCGGGCCCGCTCCCGGGCTGCCCGTAGTTGCGCGGGCAGAGCACGCGGTAGAGACAGAGCAGCAGCAGCACGAGGACGACGCCCGCGGCCAGGCCGAGCGCGGCCACCCTGCGCCCAGCAGGACACTGTGAGGCGGTCCGGACCCTCCCGCCGGCCGCCCCTCCCCGCGCAGACCTTACTTGTACAGCGTGACGTCTCGGGGGGCCTGCGCCGCGCTCGGGGCCTTGGGGCCGGCCTCCCAGGGCCCGGGCCACGCCCCGCGGCCGTCCTGCGGGCGCCGCCCCTCCAGGGCCTCGCTTGGGTGCAGGCGGAGCGTGACCGGGATGACAGGCAGGAGGCTGATGTACCTGGGGCCGGGCAGCGAGGCGTCAGCTGGAGGCGCCTCCGCTGCCCCTCCCCTCTCCACGTGGACAGCGGCTCGACCTGCCAGCCTCCGGGCCCACCCATCAGGGGGCGCTGGGGGCACAGGCGGGTCGCCCAACCCAACTCACGTCGCAACCTCGCTGCCTAGCCGCCGAAGCAGCAGGACACATGGTGCGGGGGTCACCCACCCTGGGGTGGGGGGTCCTCACTACAGCCAGGGGACCCAGGGGACCCAGACCGCCCATCTTGGGCTGTGGCTGCTAGGAGCACCAGTTCTAACCTCACCACCTGACAATGTCAAAGATTTAAAAGAAATGCACGATTCAAACTGGAGTCTCCCCTGAGGGGAAGGGACGCTCCCAGCAAGGTGAGCTGACGCCAGCGGGGAGGTGGCAACTGGCAGGGCCACCTCACCTCTTTGCCAGTGTGATGTTGTAGTAGCTGAAGAGCGTTGGCCAGTGGCGGAAGGACAGTCTTCTCCAAAGCTCCTCATCCTCGGGCCCCCAGGTGACCTCTGGTACTGGGCCATCGTGGACACCGTCTGCCAGACCCCCAAGCTCGGGTGGATACCCAGGCAATGTCTGGTTCTCGACTGACTTGGCATCAGGCAGGACAATCGGGAAGGCAGGGTCTGGGTGGCTGCCGGGCAGCACCCCGCCTGGCACGGGCACAGGGGTCAGGGCACCCTCGCCCAGTGGGCTCTGTTCTGTCACTTGGGCAGCCAGGTAGGGCCGCAGCCCTGCTGGGTCCGTATACACCAGGATACCAATCCAGACCACAGTGCCAGCCTGCAGGGGACATCAGCTGCTGGGGGGGTGGGCTCTGGGAGGAAGGGAAGTCCCATCCTTGCCCCAGCAGCCTGGGCCTCAAGCAGGAAGGAAGCAGCATGGGGCCTCAGGCCCCGTCTGTCCTTCCTTCTGCCTCCTGACGCCCACCCGCTGAAGGGATCTAGGGTCACAGTCTGGAAAGAGGAGACCCTTAGGTTGCAATCAGAGCTCTCCCATCTCCAGTGCTGCCCATGGTCAGCACAGACGGAGGGACTGGCCGCCCGCCCTGCTGCTCAGGGGCCTTGGCCTCGCTCCGCCTCCCATCAGTCCCTGGGGGAGGCACTGCCAGCCAGCAGCCCGCCCTGCTGCTTCTCCCCTCCACCCAGACCAGCCGGTGAGTTGTCCTGCCTGGTGCTTTCTGAAACCTGCTCACTGTAGTGGCCAGTGAACCCTGACCGTGAGCCATGGTCCATCCCATCCCAGAGCACCCCATCCAGCAGGCTGCTCTCCTGGGACACTCCAGGGAGATGAGAGCCCACAGACTGTGTCTCCCATAGATGGGCCCATCAACTCAGAAAGCACCAGGGTCCTGGCAGGGTGCGCAGGCCAGCTCCCCAAAGCAAGACTTGAAAGGGCCATGGAAGCTTAGGGAGCAGCCCCACCTCCAGGACAAGTGGGACAGTACCAAGGGTCCCGAGGGTGGCCAGTACCATGATGAGACACTGGGCCAGGAGTAATACCATGATGAGTTATTGGGCTGGGGAGCGGTACCATGAGGTGACACTGGGCCAGGGCCAGGGGTGGTACCATAATGAGGCGCTGGGCCAGGCGGGTACGGGCCAGGAAGTAGATGACGCGCAGCCTCTTCGGGAGCCGCAGATTTCGGAAGGAGGATGGTTGCAGGGTGATGGTGTGAGGTGTGGACGGGCGCACAGCCAGCTGCCGCTCAAAGCGTGCAGGCCGTGCCCCTGGCTTAGCTGGAGGCAGGCAGGCCTCTGGGGGCAGCCGCTTGTTCAGGTCCGCCAGCTGTGGGGGCACAGTGCTCAAGGCTGCAGCCACTTGCTCACTGCAGGTTCCCACACAGCCTGGGATGAAGAGGGGGGCCCAGTCCCCCTACCTCCATGCGGCGAATGTCAATGGACAGGACAGTGGTGAAGAAGAGCATCTGGAGGAAGAAGTCAGACACCAGGCCCACAACAGCGAAGAGACAGAACTCCTGCAGCCAGCAGACAAGGGGGCCATTACCTCGGGCCCAGCCCCTTCCCGTCCCCACCAAGGGACAGCAGAGACCCTGTTCCCTAACCCCAGACAGTGGGCAGGCAGGCAGGCAGTTGGCACCCTTCTGATCCCCAGGGACACCAGCCTGCTGCTCAACAAGCTCCCAGGGCCCAGATCTGAACCCAGTCTGGGTCTCTCTGAAAGGTTCCTGTCAGCAACCATAAGAGACCACTGGAGAGAGGGCAGGAGAGAGTTAATTCTGCCCTAAAACCGGAAAAGGGCCAGCGGCTGCATTGAGCTCTACCAATAGATGGTATTTCCCAGATTCAGCTTTTCCTCCCCTGCAGTTGCTAGAGACCTCTGCGCGTCCCCAAGGCATCAGCTCAAATATGGAGTAGGATGAAGTGTCCAGCACATGATGGCATAGGGGTCACATCAAAGCTAACGTCCCAGGATGCATGGTGCCCTGTGGATGCCCAAGGAGCTGTCGGAGGAAGCAGCTAGAACCCTCTGCTCTCTCAGCCCTGCACCCCATTAGGCGTGCCAGCCTTGGGAAGGAGATAAACCATTCCCTTTGTGCCATTCCTGCAACAGCTGGACTTCCAGCACCATGCAGGTCCAGCCCTACAGCTGAGTGAGGGCACTTTCCAACAGGAAAGGCCAGTCAGGGCAATGTCTGGTGGCCCTCCATCAGGGGCCCATGTGTGTGGAGGGCTAAAGCCAAGAAAGTCAGCAGGGGACCACTGCATCTCTGCCTGAGAAATGGGAAACCACGTCTGGCTAGAGCTGTATAGCCAGGCCTCTGCTGTGCCCACTGAGCACATCCTGACACTTGGCAGCATAAGAGTGCTTAAGGCGACAAGGTCAAAGGCAGAGACTGCCTGGGCAGAGCGCCAATCCCATAATCCAGCCAGGGCTTGATGAGTACCTTCTGAAACAGGAGTGCCAGCACTCTGCACAGCAACCACCACCTTGTCAGCAAAGAGGCCCCACCATCTGGCAGTCATCCTGCACTCAGCCACATGGCTGGGCCTGGCATCGGGCTCACAACCACGCAACAGGCCTGGGGTCCTACCTGGATGGCAGGCACCAGGGTGAAGTAACCAATGAGGATGATGCCCAACTCAGTGGCCATGTTCTTCATGATGGACCAGCTCTCACTGCTCAGCCCTGCAGAGGCGACAACATGGCCATGGGGCCAGCACATGACCTCCACCCCGGACGTGTCTAGCCCTCCCAGCTTCTGAGGCAGCCACTCTACCGTAGTGCCCAAAACTCAGGCCTCTGCAAGTGCCCGCCATCTGCCACCACACAGCTGCCGCAGGGAAGGGAACTCGGGGGCCTGGAGGGTATGGGAGTGCTGTCGCCATCAGAGGGAGGCAAGAGCAGCGTATGGGGTTGAGTGAGCCCAGAGGAAAGCGAAGGACGACCCTCTCTGGCTCACCCAACATCCACATGCTGTTCTTGACAGGTCTGCATGGCCAGGGTGTGAGGGAGCCTGCCTGCCACGTACCAAAATGGCTCAAGGGATGGGAGAGCTAGCCTGCTCTTCCACAAGGCCTCTCCACTGGGACCTCAGCTGTCCTGCACCATGGCAGCCTAAGGCTGTAAGCATCTGGTGGCCATCTCCTCGGGACGCCACTCTAGCACAGGGCCCAGCCTCCTGTGGAAGCTGGCAAAAGTGGCTGTGTGATGTAGCAGCCTGCCCCGGGTGCAGCCCCAAAGATGGGGGTCAGGAGTGGGCACAAGGTCTCAGTCTTCGAGGCTAGGCTCTCCTCTCTGCTTCCCAAAGAAGCTGAGGTCCATAGCTCCACCACTGAGGTGGCCAGCAGTGACCAAGCCCAGGGGCCTGGAGTGGTGGAGAACATCCCAGGTGCCAGTCTGGACAGAGGGCCTTCAAGCCCAAGCCCACACAGCCTAGTGGCCATCTTGTTGACACCTGGAGCCCAACAAAGCACAAACCCAGAGACCCCATGGCTCCCTGGCATGAGCCCACAAGCTGCCGGGCCTGCTGGCCCACTGTGGAGGGTGCTCTGGGGCTTCTGAGGCTCCTGCCCCCTCATCAGGAACAGCATGACCCAGGCCCACCCCTGCACACCACTGCCCGCCCAATACCGGATACCTTGGGCGATGCGCAGCTTCACCTCCAGATCCACGGGGGTGGAGACCACTGACTTGGTGAGCACCAGCACGTTCTCTAAGCCAATGACTACCACGAGGTAGGGAAAGATCTCACTGGGGACAAGGGAGGATGGTTCTGACGAGGCCCAGCACACCGTGCTTCCCAACAGGTTTGGGACCCAGGCAGGATGCTGGGCCTACAGCCTGAGGTGGAGGCTCAGGGCAGAAACCCATCTCCCCGCCTCTGCCCACGGGACCTCCATCCACAAAGCCCCACCTGAGCCCACATAACCTCCATCCACACAGCCCCACCCTGACCCGTGGAACCTCTGTCCACAAAGACCCCAGGCAATTCAGCACCACCAGTTTACGGACAGCAAGCAGGTGTTCTATCACCAAGGAAAGCAGAAAATGCAAAGTTGCTCTCCCTGCAATCAGCCCGACAAGCAAGGTGGGGACAGGCTGATCGGTTTGCGACCGCAGACGGACAGGCAGATGAGGGGCGGGCTTTCCAGGGCCAAGAGAAAAGGACTGAGGCCAGAGGGAAGACCCAGGGAAGGGCTTCTCACTGGGCTTCAAAGAGGACATGCAGGGGAAGGGAAATACCACTGAAAGGTGACAAGGTAGAGTGCTTACTCTACAGTGACCTACCTCATTAGGCAGTTAAGTGTTTTAATAGTGAAAAATGAAGAAATCTACCTTATCACACACCCACCTGTGGCTGAGGCCATCGGGAGCAGTGTGCTTGAGTACAGATGCTACAAGCTCAGACATGCGTATACAGTTACACACACAAACATACTCAAGACGCAGCCATGCAGATGCCTACACACACACACACACACACACACACCCCACGCACAGATTCCTAGACACGTACCAGATGTACACGCAGACACACTACATACACACACATGTGACTACCAGCCGGGTGACAGGGAGAGGAAAATGATGCACCTCTTCAACGTCCAAACAACAGGAAGACATGGGGTAACAGGCAGCATCCAGGCCAGAGTAGGCCCAAAGGTGCAAGGCTCTTGAGCCCAAGGCCCCAAGGCCTTTGATGGGGACCTACCCGCCGTTGAGGGTGGGCGTCAGGCCAAAGAGCGTGCAGAGCCCCACGGACATAAGCAGCGAGCTGAGCACGGTGACCACGGCGGCCAGAGCCAGCCCCCACTTGGACTTGACCATGTCGATCTTGCCTGGAGGGCAGAGAGGGTGATCAGGGCAGCACCCGCGGCCAGACCCTGCCACACATGGGCACCTCTTAGCCAAGCTCTTGGAGTAGAGTGTATCCTGGAATTTGAGGCGGGGGAGGCCCCTGGCTTCACCAAAGGAAAGGATGCCCAAGAACTTCCCTGTCTCCAGGGCAGTGGCTACCCAAAAGCCTTCTGTTGTGTGCACATCTTTTGGGAACCCTAACCCAGAACTCTTTTCCTGAGAAGCAAGAGCTCTGGAAGTCCCGAAGCCACAGCTCTGCTGGTGGACGAGGGCCTAGGTCTGTGCCCACCGCCAGCGCTGTCCGTCTCTGCCCATGACCCCTCCAGAAGCAGGAAGGTCAGTGACTGGGAGTCGCCCATTGTAGCCTGGAAGAAGCCCCTGTGGGTACCCACGTGTGGAGAAGTAGATGTAGGCAAACAAGATGATGTAGGTGGTCACAAGGGGGATGAGCTCAGCGATGCCAATCTCCTCCTTAAAATGCACGTGAACTAGGCTCTCCGCCCGGAGACTGCAGTTGGGGCTGGGGTGCAGGAGCATCAGGCGGGCCCGCAGGCTGCCCAGGAACCTGTCACGGGGTGAGAGGAGTTCAGCGTTGCCTCCCCTGGGCCCAGCAGAAGTGTCTCAGTGGCCACCCCTGCTCCTTCCCAGCACCTGTCCCCAACCTGTCACCACAAGTGTCCAGGCCCTTGCTGGGGAGCCATGGGCAGGCGCCACTGGGAAGGACTGTGAGGCCACACGGGGCTCTGGACAGATCACTGGGGGCATGCTGTTTGGCCCGCACCCAGACCCAGAGGTCAGGCGATGCCCCTCAGATGTCTGGGTGGGCCCTGGTGCCAAGGGCCTTACTTGGCGTGATAGTGCTGGAAGACCAGGGTGATAGCATACGAGACCATCCTCCTCCTGGGGTAGAGGCTCACCCCACTGTCCTTCCCAGGAACACCAAACAGTAGGTCTGCAGGAAGAAACCAGCAGGTGCTGACAAGGGGGGCAGAAGCTGCTGTGGAGCCCCAAGGATCCCTCTCCACCCCACCCTTAGAAACACAGGCAACCCTGGGTCTGCCAGAGTGCCCGCTGAAGGAGACATGGTACCCACAGGTGCCCAGCCGTAGCACCTTTGAGTGTGGCTGAGGTCTGCAGGGTTTTGGGCTCGTGCTGGTGGATGGTGCCAATGATGTCAGGGTCAGCATGGAAGCGCTCCCGGTCATTCTGCCAGAAGTTTCCAGGGGATAGCAACAGGCACCCGTGCTCAGGGAGTATGTCCCGGAGCTTCCTGAGGCCCGGCAGCAGGTCTGTCACCTGCAGGCACACCTCCTCCAGGCTCCTGGTCCCCGAGCTGTGCAGGAGACAGCAGGAGGCAGCCTGTGTTGCTAGGAAGGAGGCCCTGGAGGTGCCTGGTTCTCAGAGAGCCCGAGTACAAGGGCAGCAGGGGAGCATTCTTTCAGGCATCCCACACCCACAACAAAAGCCAGTCACTCAGGACAGGCAAGTTCTGGGAGCACACACCACCCTCCCACTCACACACCTTGGTCAACTGGGAGGGCAGAGGGGACAGGGTGAAAGGCAGGGGCTTTGTCTCATTCACCAAAATCCCCGTCAAAACCCTCAGCTAACTGAAGGCAGCTACAACAGAGCCACATGGCAGACCTGGGTGCACCCCTGGAGCTGGCCCATCAGCATGGCTGCAACCGTGCCATTCAGGTCCTGCCACCCCAAGGCGGTGAGGCAGCAGAGGCACAACTGAGCCAAGCCCGTCAGCTCGTGGCAGCCAGCCTGGGGGATACCCACTGTCTGTGACATGGGGCTGGACCTCAGGCTGCCATCTGTGACATCTGCAGGAGTCCAGGCACAGCAAGCCTCAGGGAATCCACAAGGACGCTGAGAATGCACAGCTGTTCTGCCCGTTCACCCAGTTTCTGCAGAGCGGGCTGCTCCATGGAGGTACCGAGGGCTGCCCTTGGCACAGGTCGGCGGCTGGGCCCCTGAGACAGTTACCTGTCTCTTAGCACATGGTTCCGGACCTCCTCCACCAGCTGGAATGCCCGGGACAGAGGTGAGCGGAACACATCGACTGCTAGGAGGTTCTTGTGCCAGGGAGACACAGACGACTTGACAAAGATCTGCTGGACGTAAGCCACTGGAGCACCCACGTACTGCAGAAGCAAGGGGATGGAAGACTGGCTCAGCGCAGAGGGCAGCTGGGGCCCACGCGCAGGGAGGCTGTGTTCAGCACCCGCAGGCGAAGCACTATGGGGCCAAAGGTGCGGCCCCCCAACCAAAGATGCCCAGGAAGGGGGTTTCACCATTGCTGAGCCACTTCCCACACCTCCCCACTGGCCAGGGTCAGCAAACCGTGGGCCACACGCGGCAGGGGGCGCAGCACCTGTTTTTCTAAGTAAGGTTTTATGGGACACAGTCATGCCCGCTCCACTCAGAGTCTCCCAGCGTTGCTCTCAGGGCAGAGACTCTGTGACTCATGTGGCCTAAGACATTCACCATCTTGCTTGTGATGGGAAATGTCTGCTGACCTCGCAACAGACCACAAGCTCCCAAAACCTGCTGTTGCCTGTCTTACTGACCCTAGTTTGGCCACTTGCAGGGCCACAGCTTTTGAAGATCAAAATACCCAGTCTTACAGTCCCAGCTCTCCAGCTGGGCAGGCTGGAAACAATCTGCCTTCTGTGGGTCTCAGCCTCCTCGTGCAGAGGGGGAGGGACAGTCAGCCTGCAGCATCAGGGAGCCACACACACACCACAGAGACACACGTGTGTTAAACAGCATGTGCAGAGACTAGTGGACATACAAGCACACAACAGCTGCAGCACATGACTGCATGCCTATGGAAACAGGAGGCCACCTCAGGCATCATGATGGTGCCTAGACGCCAACCTGGTCTCCTCCCTGAACATCGCATGCTCCTCCTCCCAGAACCTGCTCTGCCCTGGAAGAAGGATCAGCAGGGGCTTCAGAGCCCAGCCAGCCGAGGTGCTCAGAGGAGCCCTGCCAGGCGCCACAGTACAACTGAAGGAGTGGAGGCCAGGATGGGTCCTGGTTAGGCAGTCGACCCAGAGACCCAGAAAGGCCTGACTCTCTGTTCGACAGAAACCATTCTCGGGCATCTGCTATGTGCACAACACTGGATGATGCAACTTTGGATGAAACATTGACTCAACTGAGTCAAAATACAGAGCACAGAGGGGCTGGAGGGGGAGGCGCCTGGGCAGTGCCAACCACGCTGAGTGGGATGGCAGAGGTGCGTGCCAGGCACACCTGAGGGCGGTCCAGCAGGAGCCTTTGCCCCCATCTCTGCTTTGGCCAGATCTGACCAATGACAATGACGACATGGTGATGGCCACAGACATCTGCCACGTGGTGCAGCGACGGCCCAGGCGCTACACTTACCCTCTGCATCCCTTCCCTCAATCCTGTGATGATGTCCACTGCAGGCCCAGTTGGCATCCCCATTTACCAATGCAGAAACTAAGGCACAGAGGTGCTCAGCAACTTGCCCCGAGTCACACAGCTGGAACAGGGACATTTCTGCCTTCCCTGCTGTTCCCCTTGTTTCCTCTCTTCCCAGAGGGAAGTGCCTGCCCCAAGTCCACAAGGCCGCTGACCACAGCGACTCCAGCACAGGGTGGCCCCAACTCAGGGTGCAGGGACCTGGCCGAGTTGACAAAGCCCTCCCTGGGGGACACCCACAGGCGTGAATTCAGGGTACAGCTGTCATCCCTCTGTGGGACACGTCTACAAAAGAGGGCTGGAGGTCACCCCCAGAAAGAACCACAAGTAGAGAACAAATGCAAACAAATCAATCAAAATGGCCACATCTTGTGAGCACACACTGCACAGAGGAGGAAGTTCAAGGAAAGCACTGCAGTCGCCCTGAGCATCTGCTAGAAAGGCTGGCAGAGAGCCTGGCAGCACCAGGGGCTCTGCAGCACAAATACTTAAGTCCATGGGGGTGAAAAATCATTCAGAAGGTTGACAGACGTTAGGAGGACACTTTGCCATCCCAAACCGACAGCCCGTCTAGTCTAGGGAAGAACAGATCAACGCCACTTGACAGATATGCCACACAGCAGGCGCACAACACTCCTCAAACTGTCAAGGCCATCAAACATAAGGAAAGCCTGAGACACTGTCGCTAGGGAAGTAAGGCCACCAGTTCCCTCCTCCCCCAGGACCCCGCCCGGGACACTACAGGCACCTGGCTGTCCTGTCTACTGAGGCTTCTCAGGGTGGGGGTTTCCCAGGCTTCCCTTACTCTGAGTGCCGAGCAAGGCTGCGTACAAAGTCCCTCCCTGGGGCCGCCTGGTCGTCCTCACGAGGTAAGATGCCCTTCTCGCCTACCCACCGCTCACCCCAGCTGGGGCCAGGCCTGGTCTCCTTGCTGAGGGGCGGCCGTCACGCTCTCCATGGAAAGGGGCCTCTCCTCCCCATTTACTTATTATTCGATCATATGGACTCAGGTATTTATACACTTGGGGTTACGATCCAATCCACTGTATTTTGTTATACAACATATTTCACTTCCCAGCATCGGCCACTGGGAGCTTCTCAGTTGGCTCCTGTGTCTCTCGGACATAGATGGTATTTATTTCCCACTGACATCTCTGTCTCTTCCCAAGCAGCCTGGGACTTCCTTGGAAGACGTGAGGCTCTGCATGTCCTGACAACATCCCACCAGGCAAATTGCAGACCCTTGGTGCCCATGTCCTGCATGAAGGCATAAGTGGTCTGTGGACTCCATGGCTTCCCTGGCGTGGGCAGTGGACACCCCACCGCCCACATCAAGGCTGCCCACTTTCCCTTGGAGCCCCTTATTCTCAGCCTGCTGAGCAAATCCCCCTCTGCACAGGACTGAGGATGTGGACCCCACTCAGAGCCCAATGGGCACACTCTCGCTCTCTCCTCCATGCCGTGAGAACATGGGGCTGGTGCCATTGCAGCCAGGTCAGGGGATCACAACCGGGCCGACTCACAGCCAGGAGATGCTCTCCTTCTGAGCTTGAACCACAATATCCCCAAGGGGCCGTGGCCTGGCCACGAGTCTTGCAACACACTTGTTCTGTCTGGGTCGATAACTTCTGCATCCCTACTCCCTACTATGCCTGTGTTCCTGGCCAACAGTGGTACTGTGGACAGTCCCTGGGGGTGAGGTCGCCAACCGCTGAGCTGCTGGGCACCAGACCTGGGTCTCCTTTAGTCCTGACCCCTGAGCCCTCCTGTGTCTGAACACCCACTTCCTGCAGCCGTCCAGGGCAAAGAAGGGTGCCAGGGAAGCCTGGAGAGCTTGCAGACAGCTAGACGCTCCCAGGCGCATCATTGAACGTTTGCTCTGCACCGTCAGGCCCACTGAGCTCTACTAGCCAGCAACACCCACAAACACAGACTACCTTGTTGAGATAGGGACTTCAGATAATTATGTGGTAAAACCTCATCAGGAGGTTAATGAAGGTGCACGGTTTAAACCAAGGAGGCCCCACTGTGAGCCACTGGTCTGGCAGGGCCACAAAGTTACAGAACTGGCTTCTGCCAGCATCCGAACACACTGCCTCTGGCCTTTGTGACCAGTCAACAAAGCCCAGGCTGTGTGCTCCCCAGTGACACCAGATGCCGTTTAATATCCACCTATCTTACCAGATATGGCTCCTTGAGCAACAGTACAGCTGAGTTTGTAACATGATGCCCAGCTTCTGTGTGACCCCGGAAGGAATGTGCAGCCACTGAGAGAAGGCAGGAGACTGTCCCTGAGCCCAGTCCCTCCTCAACAGCCTCCACATGTCAGGGACTGAAGCATGGCATGAGGTTGAGAAGCTACTCAAGATGGTAAGGTCTCCAAACAGCAGGTCCAGAGTTTGGGTGAGTGAAGCCCTGAACATGACTCTCAACTGGAAGGGCCTGTCCTTGTTTGCATCAGCGCTCAAACTGGAGACAGTCTGCAGAGCAGAGCGGCCCAGAAGCACTGGGCTCCACCAGGACACCCGGATCCTAAAGAAGTGTGGACCCCACATAAGCTGCAAAGTGAGACACGGTGCCACCCTTGGGTCCCCAGCTTCCTGAACTGTAATGGGTTAAAACCCTGCTTTTTACCTGTCTGGACTGTGAGGAGCAAGGAGGACCTAAGAGATGTGACAGTCAGACGCAACCTCCTGGACACGTCTCCTCAGGCAAGAGAAACAAAATAAAAAATGAACAAGTGGGACTAAATCAAACTAAAAAGCTTCTGAACAGCAAAGGACACCATCAGAAGATCAAAAAGGCAACTACAGTATGAGAGAATATATTCGTAAACGACTCGTCTGATAAGGGGTTAATGTCCAAAATGTATACAGAAACTCAGATGCTTCAACACCCAAAAAACAAATAACCCGAATAAAAAATGGGCAGAGGACCTAACAGACATTTCTCCAAAGAAATACAGATGGACAGCAGGCACATGAAAAAAATGCTCCACATCCCTAGTCATCAGGGAACCGTAAATTAAAACCACAGTGAGATACTACCTCACACCAGTCAGAATGGCCACTATCTACAAGACAGGAAACAACACACATCAGTGAGGATGCGAAGAAAAGGGAGCCGTCCTCCACTGTTGGTGGGAATGTCAATTGGCGCAGCTACTGTGTAAAGCAGTACGGAGGTTTCTCAAAAAACTAAAAATAGAAATAACATTCTACTCAGTAATTCCACTCCTAGGAATTTACCCAAGGAAAACAAAATCGCTGATTTGAAAAGACATATGCACTCCCGTGTTTATCACTGCTCTGTTTGCACACAGCAAAGATATGGAAGCAACCTAAGAGTCCATCAATAGGTGAATGGATAAAAAGATGGTACATGTACACAATGGACTACTATTCAGCCATAAAAAGAAAAGAAATCCTGCCATTTGCAACAACATGGATGGAGCTAGAGGATATCATGCTCAGTGAAATAAGCCAAGCAGAGAAAGACAAATGCCATATGATTTCAATTATTTGTGGAATATAAAAACAAAACAGAAGGAACAAAACAGCAGCAGACTCATAGACACTGAGAAGGGACTACTGGCCACTTCAGGGGAGGGGTTGCATTGGGTAGGTGGGGAAAGTGAGGGGGATAAAGGGGCACAAAAATTATCAATCATAATGTAAGTTGGTCACAGGGATGGAAGTGCAGCATAGAGAATAGTCAATGATCCTATAACATCTTCCTATGCTGACAGATAGTAACCAGACTAGAGAGGGAGAGGATTTAAGAATATGAGTAACTGCTGAACCACTGTGTTGCACCTCTGAAACCAATATAACATTGTATATCAAAGATACTTCAAAAGGAAAACTTACTTGGGGGAAAAAAAAAAACAGGCGCACACAGCCAACACCGGCTGTCAGAGCACCCTATGGACACACACGATGGCTCTGGGTACCAGCTGGCACAGTGTGGGAGCGGCCAGGCTGTGAGACCAGAGCCACTGGCCCAGCCATGCCAACCACACACCAGCTTTCCTAGGATGGTCACACTTCTGTGTCGCCTGCTGTTTCCTTTCAAAAAAGGTTACTCATTAAAATTTTTCTGGTGACTGTCAAGCTGCTCAAGGACATGTATTTGCCAGTCTGAAGCTGACTCGTGCCCTAGGCAGTTTCTACCACGCAGGGCCCTCCTCAGCAACCCGCGGGCACCTTACCCACTCTGGCTGCTCACTGGGTTCTCCTGGTTGGCAGTCAGGGGCTGCAGGCGGGGGTGAGTAATCCTTCATCGGAGTGGTGAATTCCACAGGTCCTGCTCCTGGCAAGGGTAGCTTCAGCAGAGGGTAGCTGGGGTGAACAGAGAGAGAAGGGTCAGGACGTGAACAAGGGAGGCTGTGCAGAGGCAGTACCTTGGGGCCCTTGGAGCTGCACTGAATTCCTCCTGCTAGGAATGTACAAATGCCTAATATATTAAGATCATAAAACTTCAGAGCTAGAAAGAAACTCAGAAGCCACCCAGGGAAGAAATTTTCAGACTCAGTTTTAGTCACAGAAGCTTACAAGGAAGCCTGATTCATAAAATACACTGGTTGAATACTTTTAGAGATCTAAAAAAGGCAAGATACTAAAAGAAAAAAAATTGTTACACTAGACAACAATAAGAAATGAGAAAAAGCTATGAAAATCCAGAACGGTCCAATTCAGACTGCTAAGCAATCATTCCAAATAACAGGGACAGACAGTGACAGGCTGAGGGGTGCAGATCACACCAGGCCACATGACACATGTCCACGGACCTGCCACACAAGGAAACCCTGGCCTTGCATCAGAAGGTTGGCAAACAAATGCACATTTAGTTTCAGGACTTTTTAAAAAACATTTTTTTCAACTGAGGATTAATTTTACACGTGTGATACACAGGTCTTCATGTAGTACAGTGAATTTTTACATATGTGTGACCATTACCTGAATCAAGCTGTAGGACACCAGAACCTCAGAAGGCAGCCTCATGCCCCCGCCCAGTGAGGGGCACACTCCCAAACCACAATCAGGACTTCTGCCACTATAAATGAGGTTTGCTTCCTTCCGTACGGCTTTCACATGAGACCAAGCACTACCTCTGTGCTACTTCATGAGCGGTTGCTTTCACGTGTCCTGCACCTGCTGGAGTCACCCACACTGGTACACGTGGCAAGGTCATTCTCCTCCACAGTATGTTCTGCTCCTTTGAACAAACACACTGTAGTGCATTTACCTGGCCACTGTTGGGGTACTGAGCTATTAAGAGTAAAGCTATTGTGATTGTTTGCATATATGACTTCTGGTGGCCACCAGCACTCATTTTTCTTGGTTAGGTTCCTAGAATGAAATTTCTGGGTTACAGGATGTCATTAGCTTGGCATTATAGACGATACAAGTTTCAAACTAGTTAAACAAATGACAGTTCCAACTGCTTCAAATCCTGCCACCTCTTTATTTTGTCGGTTCAACTGATTGCAACCATTAAGAGGGAGCAATGGTTCCACTTTGTGGCTTTAATGTGGGACAATGCTGAAAATCCTTTCATATGCCCATTGGACATTTGGATATGTCCTCTTTTGTGAAGCGTCTCTTCAACTCCTCTGTGTTTTAAGCAGGTCAACTGCCCTCTTGCTGGTTTATGGCTTCTCACATACCCTGGACACGACCCGAGTCCTCCTCCCAGCGATCAGCCTCCCTCACATGCCCTCACAACTCCCCAAAAGCTTTGTATTTACAGCATCTCCATATAGTCTGATTTCTTCACTGCCTTACTGGTTGTTTCAGAACATGTTCAGTTTCCACGTATCTGTGATTTTTTGCCGTTTTCCCTCTCTTACTCCTCTTAGTTACATTCCACTGTGACTGGAAAAGATCCTTCCTATCATCTTGTAAGGACAACGCCTCAGGACTTACTCTGTGGCTGCCTGCGGTCAGTGCAGGGTGCTCCCCTGCACTGAGACCGTGTGTGCAGCGCTGCTGGGGGGACGGTTCCCTCGGTCCGTTAGGTCTGCTTGGTTCACAGCATCGCTCACGTCTGCATTTCCTTCCCCGCCCGTCTGCTTGTTCTGCCCCCTATGGAACGTGGAGAGCTGCCGCCTCCAGCTGCCGCTGCCGCGCTGACCACTTCTCCACACGGTCCCGCCGGCTTTGGTCATGCGTTCTGGGCTTGGGGTCGGGTGTGTGTAACCGTTACAGCCTCCTGCTGCACTGAAGCACTTATCAATACGCTCTTTCTCCCTTGTAACACTTTGCCTGTTGCCTGCCAACAATACAGCCACTCCTGCTCTCTCCAGTTCACGCCTGGCATGGATTATCGTTTCCATCCCTTTACTTCCTGCCTCGTTGTGTTCTTGTATCTCAAGTGTAGCACAAATCTAAGTGTTCTGAATACAGCATATGGCTGGAGTCTTTTTTAAAATCTCATCTACCAACTTCTGTCTTTTAATCGGAGAGCTTAATCTTATTATTATACATAATAAGACTACTGACAAGGGAGTGTTTACTTAGCCATTTAGTTGTTTTCTCTAAGTCTGGTATGATTTTGTTCACTTCCTCCACTGCTGCTGTTGAATTTGGTTTGTTTTTTACAGTGTGCCATTTTGATTCCCTTCTTTCCTTCTCTGTATGTTTCAAGCTGTTTTCTTAGTGGTCACCTCAGAGATTTCAATTATTATTAACAGCTTCTAGCAATCAAAATGAGACATTTTGCTAAAGAGGAGTCTGTTCTGTTTAGCAATTTAAGTAACCACATATTCCTCTTGATACAGGCAAAAGAAAACACCAAGAAAAAGATTCTACAAAAAAGTCCAAGTGCAAGAGAGTAATGCCCACCATGGCCACCAAATTCTAGACCAAAAGGAAAGCTTAGAAGAAAAATGTCAGGGAATTTTCAGAAGAAAACACACACTCATTTTTCTGAAGTGACAAAACAGACAAAAGACATGAAGAAAGAAGTCATGTAGGGCTTTCTACCACCGCCTCTGCAGTGTTTCTAGGACCAGATTTACCCTGATCCTACAGAGCCCAGGAAACGGACCAGGCCCCGGTCCCCACACTTCCCCTGCCCTTCCTGTCCCAGCAACACCCACTCTAGCCACTCAGGGCAGGAACTTTGATGCCAACCCTCTACTGCTCCACATCTAGTCCTTAGAGAATCCTGCAGGCTCCTCCAGAACACATCCAGACTCAGCCACATCTCACCGCCTCTGGGCTCCCACTAGACCAAGCAGCCATCTCCTCTCCCCTGCAGTAACACACTAGCCTGGCTAGGCTCCCTGCTTCCACCCCTGCAATCCCGGCCCTTTCTCCTGATCACATAGGACTGCAGCCCGGACCTCCCCCAGCCCGGCCCACATGCCTTGCCGTGGCAGTGCCTCTACAGCCTGCTCCCCACTCCTGGCCACCCAACACATCTTCAGAGGCTGCTGGGGCCGTACCCTCATCCCTCTGATCTTATTTCTGGGCGTGCTGGCCCAGTTTCCAACCATCCGCACTTGCGGCCCTTGGAGGCTTGTCTGCCTAGGTGAGAAAGTCCATGGTGCAGGAGTGCCTGCTGGCCGGAAAGGGGCCTCAACGAGGTGTTGTCATTGTGCACATCAGGGATCGGCAGGCTACAGCCCACAGTCTCCTTTTGGGAGGTCTATGAGCAAAGAATACTTTTTTAAAGGCTTATATAAAACAAAAATAAAACAAAGAAAAATATACAAAAGGGCCTGCACGTGGCCTTCCAGGGAGTCTACTGACCCCACACAAGCATCCCAGCCACACACCTGGGTGGGGAGCTCCGAGGTGGTGCTGCCCCATCCCTCCGTGTCCCCCTGTGAGGTTCCTGTCCTCTGGCCATGGGGGGAACGTGTGGGACGACGGACCTTCCCATCTTCTTCACTTTCCCACCTTCCTACCAAGTTCACTGCATCCTGCATACATGCTACATGTACTCAAATCCTTGTCTCTGGGGGCACCCAAAATGAAATGCTCCCCTGCACCCCAAATGCTGGCCAAATTCCTGTTTATCCCTAAGGCAACACTGCCTCTACTCCTCCACCCCTGGACTAAAAGGCACCTATGCTCTGTACACCGATCCCAGGAACTCTGTTCATCTGCTTATGACTGTAAAAGACACGTGGGGAGGGTGCATGCCATTTTAATTTCTGCATTGCCAATACCAGCCACATGGAAGATGTTCAACAAACATGCATTATTTATGTACCAGATGCTGCACATGGGGCACAACCCGTGTGTCTATACAGGAACCCACCGTCAGGAGGGCCTGGTACTGGGGTTTAAGGTTCTGCAGTAACCACACAGAAATTCTTAGTAAACTTATCTTTACACTGGGGCTTTGTCAGTGAGCTCCGACACAGTGGGCCATGTGCTGAGGGTCTTGAGTGTAGGCTCGTGCATGGCCCCTCTTCTCTAGCACAGGCTCATGTCCACCAGCTTCCTCCCCTTGCATCCAGGACCTGCCCTGACCCTCCTTGTCCAGGTACCCCATTTGCCACTGGCCAATGCCAGGGGCCTGAGTGTAGGAACAAGGAGGGCCAGGGCAGGTGTGCACATCCCGCTGCGTCCTGGCAGGGCAAGGGGACAGCCCCCCGAGCCTGGCCGGCAGCACCACAGTACACCCTGCGGGCACTGGCAGGATTCTCTCTCCCCACTCCCATCCTGTGATGGCACTTCCCTGCTTTCTGAGCAGGCAGCCCTGCATGCTCACGTCACCCTGTGTGCAAACGTGGCTGCACAGCTCTGTTATCGTGATGGGGAAACCGAGCATGTGGAAACAGCAACCCCAGAAATGGCACTCAGTGTCACATGGGCACGGAAGATGGGGTGTGTTCTCCTCCCTCCTCGAGGGGAGCACTGCAGGACTGGGAGGGGTGAGAAAAGCCAGAAGGAGTCATTTCTGAGGTCACCTGACCTCCCTTCTTCAGGTCGTGGGCATCGTGGGTAGCAAAGGAGTCTCTGGCCTCCTACAGGCTTTTTGGAGCATCTCTGGAGCTTGCCTGTGAGGCCAGGAGTAACGTCTGCTCAGGGGTGCCCTGGCTTTGGAATGCTGAGCACATCAGCACCCTGAGCCACTGGGTGAGCGGCCTGGGGCTCTGGACTCCAGGATTGACAGAAGAGGTCTGGGGTGCTCTGGGACCCTGCCAGTCACCCGGCCCAGCTCTCAAAATCACGAAAGAGAATGCAATGTGCGCAGAGTGCCACAGGGACACAGAAAGGAGCCAGTCCCACAGTCCCCTGAGTGCAGCCCCTAAAGTGGCCATGGAGATGTGGGCACATGGGGGAGACAGGCTGAGAAGCAGAGGCTGCTTTTTTCCAGAGAAAGAGGGTTCAGGACAGGCCCACTCTGGAATGCCCACACAAGCTCCACGGTGGTCATTTGACAGGGGCCTTAGAACAGCCTCACTGTGACTGCAACCTGCTTTCCAAGTTTAAATCCACCTTCTACCCATGGGCACAGGCTGTGGAATCACAGGTAACCCTGTGCCCTCACGTTAACCTCTGACCTGTACCAGGGCAGTCCTGCTGGCTTTGCACCCTGGCCTCCTTCCTGCCCCATGGTGCACCCCCTATGCCCCACAGCGGGCCCAGAGCCAGCACACTCTGCCTTGGGGGACTGCTCAGGGCTGCATCTCAGTCCTACTGGCTGAACCTCCGAGGACATAAACAGACACCTCTTGCCACAGTCTCCTCAGGCTTCCCAGAGGGAAGGGCATTCACAGTGCAGGGTGGCATTGTGGTGAACAGCAGGCCAAAGGCTCAGGTGGCTGCCTGGCCAGGCAGGGTATCAGGAGCAGCCTGGGCCCAAGCTGAGCGGGCCGCTCACTCCCGGCATGATGACAGGTAAACATTCATGGCACTGAAGTGGCTAGTAAGCCTCCCGACAGCTTCCATGACCCGCACTTGCTTTCTGGAGGAAACCTGAGGCCCTGATGCAGACGGGGAGCTGCCCAGGCTACCCAGGGTAGAAGCGGTAGCAGGGCCCAGAATCTACAGGTTCTCTGAGAGCCTTCATTGTCGTCAGAGGGTGGGCGCCCTTGTCTAGCCTTGGAAAACGTTTCCTAAGCCAATCAGATGTTGAGAAAAGCTTTTTAAAAACTCTGTTAAGATCACAGGACAAAGATGCTGTTTTGGGAAAATAAGTTCACAGCACGAAGAATGTGATGACACAGACTGGTGGTTCTCTCTTCAGATTGAGAACATGAGGGAACCAGAGTGCCACCAGAGGGCGGGACGACAGAGGGCAGCAGGTGCGCCGGGTCCTGCCCCGCTGGGGAGCAGAGGCTGAATGGGCACAGCCACACGGGAAGCCTTCCCGCACACCTCTCTCCGCACAGGGTAGCACCACAGCCATGGCTCGGCTGTCTGGCTTGGGAGGTCGGTGCCGCTCTCTGGCACAGAGATCGAATGTATGGCCACATGCACTGAGGTGCTTTCTCCTTGACTTCTATCAGGTGGGCCATGCCCTCTGTGCTATCTAGGCAGAGCCTGTAAGGCCCTGTCCCTGACCCACTCAGCTTAGACCCCGTTCTCAGGCTTCTTGGTTAAGGAGAAAATTCCTTCAGTGACAGGCACCAGCACCAGTTCTCCAACAAGGTCCTATAGCCTGGTGGGATAGAAAAGGATCTATTGTGACCCACCACACAGGGGTGCCCCTAAGTAGCTCTTCATGCTAGAGTCACCATCTTTACAGGAACCACAGAACAGCAACCCTCCAAGGATGCCAGGCAACCAAATGAGCAGCAGCTTGGAAGGCTATGCCGGACGCTGTCAGGGAGACCGTCCCCTCCCTCCCAGCAGCCTGCTCCACCCTGAGCCTCACCCTCCCCTTCTCAGGACTGTGGTCAGCCAGGAGCCCCTGATGGACCGAGGCAGGCGTGGCCACACTCAGCTCTGCTGGCTGCTACACACCGAGTTGATTGTATCTGCCTCCTCACTAGCCCCTGCCCCCCTCCTAGCTCACCTGAGAGAGGTGTCCATACTTGTTGAGACTTTGGCCATCTCATCATCACAAGGCCCCACATGATAAATTCAAGTGCAGTGTGTCTTCAAACACTTGTGTGATATCAAGTCATTCATTCAAAAAGAAGACCCAACTGCAACAGAGCAACTGCTGCACATACCCTACACTCCTGTGCAGGGAGCTGCCTGGTCCCAACTGGCTGTACACAATCCCCAGAAGATGGACGGCAAAGAGAAGTGCTTCTCTCTTCCTGCAGCTAGAGCTGTCTGTGCAGAAGGGGAATCACAACCACCTCCACAACTGCCCACCCAGATACAAGCCTACCTCAATATCCTCATCCATCCGGTGTCTATTTACCCCATTCCCCCGTGCAAAGGTGCACAAAGGGGTCATCAAGGAACTGGGAATTCAGCGGAGGGGAAGCTGGGTCCCACCACCCTCCACAGAAGGCAACCCAACTGATAATAACCATGAATCTCACCACAAACTGCTGGCCCAGAGATGAGAAAAAGGGAAGTAGAACTTAGAGGAGTTTTCAAGAAGCAGCCTGGCTCACCATGTGGTCTGTAGGCAGAGCTGTCTTACAGATGCAAATTCCTGGTCTCACCTCAGACCCCATCGGTAACAAACTGTGGGGTGGAGGCTGCAATCTGCGTTCAGTGTGCCCTCCAGGTGATTCTGACACATGCTCGGGCTGGAGAACCACTGCCATGCACAGGCAAGGCCTGGACAGTGCAGCTTCGGAAGAGAGACAACATGAGGGAGCGGCCAGCGCAGGGCTCTGGGGGCTGCCCGGCTCCTCAGCTAAAGGACGTCACACAACGTGACACAGTCCACAGAACACAATGCAGACTCGGTGGGGAACTGGGTGACAAAGGGACAAGGTGCAGGCACCAGATGCCTAGGCCTGGATTTGAACCCCCGGTTCTGTTCTTGTGTAGACCAGCCAAGTCCCTGATCCTCCATCCACCGTTGGTTAAATGGAGATATAAGTGGGCTTCTCCCACAGTTATTATGAGGGCTGATGAGACCAAAAATCAAAATATCTAGCCTGGCACACCAACTGCGCCCAGTAGGGATTCCCAACGAGTGGTGCTCAGTGGTCCTGCTCAGGCAAGCCCTTGGGCTCACGGACAACTGTGCTGACAGTGGAGTCAGCCCTCTCCCTCCTGCACAGCGATGACCACAAAGAAACATCGCACACTGGAGGCAAGAAGGGCTCTTTCACCGCCGTCAGTGTTTTACAGCCAGAAGGGCCATCAGATGGCCTCCCACATTGGACTTCTTGCCGCCATGGCCTTCAGGCTTCCACAGGCTAGCCAGACATATCAAGAGAGAGAGAGAAGTCACAAAAAAACAAAATCAGAAATGAAACTGGACAAGAAGACAAGGACCGAGGGCAGTCACGGCCCTCACGACAGTCCTTGTTGACCAAAGCAGGCCCCAAGAATCAACGTGAGGGCAGGAGGAGTTGCTGCAGGAAAATGATGGAGGAACAGAGACCCAGGCCTCTGGGGTTAGCCTGTGAGAGGGTGTCCAAGGAATTGTTCAAATGGACTTTGCTCTGCAATACTCAGTCTCCTGCTCCTAACCACGTACCAAAAGGAAACTGAACTCCGAGAAGGAATATTAAAAGATCATGCCTTTCACAGTAAGTACATACACATCAATGATTACCTTAAATGTAAATGGACTGAATGCACCTAACAGAACACACAGGGGGTGGCAGAATGGATAGTGAAACAAGACCCAGCTATATGCTGCCTACAAGAGACTCACTTCAGACCTAAAGACACACAGACTGAAAGTGAAAGGATGGAAAAGATACTTCCTGCAAACAAAAGGGAGAAAAAAGCAGAAGTGGAAGTCTTTATATCAGACAAAACAAATTTCAGAACAAAGAAGGTACCAAGAGACAAAGAAGGACATTACATAATGATAGAGGGATCAGTCCAACACAATCATCTAACAATCATAAATATCTATGCACCCAAAATAGGAGCACCTAAATATGTTGCACAAATACTAACAGACCTAAGTGGGAGACTTTAACAACCCACCTACTTCAATAGACAGATCATCCTGACAGAAAATAAATACGGAAACAGAGGCACTGAACAACACATTAGATCAGATGGACCTAACAGACATCTACAGAGCACACCACCCAAAAGCAGCAGGATACACATTTTTCTCAAGTGCACACAAGAAGTTCTCCAGGATGCATCACATATTAAGACACAAAAAAGAGCCCCAACAAATTCAAAAACATTGAAATTATATCAAGCATCTTCTCAGATCACAATGGTATGAAACTAGAAATTAACTACATGAAGAAAAACTAAACAAAAACACACATGGAGGCTAAACAACATGCTTCTAAGTGATCAATGGATTAATGAACAAATCAAAGAAGAAATCAAACAACATATGGAGACAAAATGAAAACAGAAACACAACAGTTCAAATTACGTGGGATGTACCAAGGCCGTCCTGGAGGGAAGTACATAGTGATACAGGCCCGCCGCAAGAGGCAAGAATGATCCCCAATGGACAACCCAACGTCACAACCAAAGGAACTAGAAAGGGAAGGACAAAGCCCAAAATTAGGAGTAGGGACAAAAATAAAGATCAGAGCAGAAGTAAATAAAATAGAGAACAATAAAACAACAGAACAAAAGTCAATGAATCCAAGAGCTGGTTCTTCAAGAAAATAAACAAAATAGATAAGCCCCTAGCCAGACATATCAAGAGAGAGAGAGAAGTCAGAAAAAAACAAAATCAGAAATGAAACTGGAGAAATTACAACCAAGACCACAGAAACTCAATGGATTACATGACAATCCCATGAAAAATTATATGCCAATAAATTGGACAAGCCAGAGGATATGCAAAAATTCCTAGAAATATCCAATCTTTCCAAGACTGACCCAGGAACAATCTGAACAGACTGATTACCATTAACGAAATGTAAACAGTAATTAAAAGACTCCCAACAAACAGAAATCCAGGACCAGATGGCTTCATAGCCGAATTCACCAAACATTTAAAGAAGAGGGGTTACCCATCCTTCTTAAAGCATTCCAGAAAGCAGAAAAGGAGGGAATACTTCCAAAGTCATTCTACAAGACCAGCATCACTCTAAAACCAAAACCAGACAGGGACACCACAAAAAAAGAAAATTACAGACCAATATCCCTGATGAACACAGAGGCAAAAATTCTCAGCAAGTATTAGTAAACCTAATTCAAAAATGCATCAAAAAGATCCTCCAGTGCAACCAAGTGAGACTTACTCCAGGGATGCAAGGATGCTACAGTATTTGTAAATCAATCAACATCACACACATTAATAAAAGGAAGGAAAAAACCACATGATCATCTCCACAGATGCTGAAAAAGCATGTGACAAAATTCAACATCCATTCATGATAAAAACTCTCAACAAAATGGGTATAGAGAGCAAGTACCTCAACATAATAAAGGCCATATATAACAAACCCACAGCCAGCATCATACTTAACAGTGCAAAGCTCAAAGCTTTTCCTCTAAGATGGGGAATAGGACAAGGGTGCCCACTCTCACCAGTACTGTGCTGAATAAAAGTACTGGAGGTCCTTGCCACAGAAATCAGACAAACAAACATAAAAGGCATCCAAATTGGTAAGGAAGAAGTTAAACTATTTGTAGATGACTTGATATTATACATACTAAAGACTCCACCAAAAAACCTATTAGAACTAATAACTGGATTCAGCAAAGTCGCAGGATACAAAATCAGTATGCAGAAATCTGTTACATTCCTACACAGTAACAACAAACTAGCAGAAAGAGAAATCAGGAAAACAACTCCATTTACAATTGCATCAAAAAGAGTAAAATACCTAGGAATAAACCTAACCACGGAAATGAAAGACCTGTACTCTGAAAACTATAAGACACTCATGAGAAAAATTAAGGAGGACACCAATAAATGGAAATTTATCCCATGCTCATGTATAGGAAGAATTCATATGGTCAAATGGCCATCCTACCCCAAGCAATTTACAGATTCAATGCTATCCCTATCAAATAGCAACATCATTTTTCAATGAATTAGAACAAATAGTTCTTCTAAAATTCACACAGAACCACAAAGGACCCTGTAGAGTCAAAGCCATCCTGAGGAAGATCAAAGCTGGGGGTATCATGCTCCCTGACTTCAGGCTCTACTACAAAGATACAGTAATCAAAACAGTTTGGTACTGGCACAAGAACAAACTCATAGATAGATGGAACAGAATAGAGAGCACAGATATAAAACCTGACATATATGGTCAATTAACATACAATAAAGGAGCCATGAATATACACTGGGGAAAGACAGCCTCTTCAACAACTGGTGCTGGGAAAACTGGACAGCTACATGAAGAAACTGCATTACTGTTTAACTCCATACATAAAAGTAAACTTGAACTGGATTAAAGACCTAAATGTAAGACATGAAACCATAAAACTCCTAGAAGAAAACAGGCACAAATATCCTGAATGTACGCATAAGCAATTTTTTCCTAGACGCATCTCCTCAGCCAAGGTAAACAAAAGGAAAAATGAACACATGGGACTACATCAAACTAAAAAGCTTCTGTACAGCAAAGGACACCATCAGCAGAACAAAAAGGCATCCTACAGTATGGGAGAATATATTTGTAAATGACTCATCTGATAAGGGGTTAACATCCAAAATATATAAACAATTCATATACCTCAACACCCAAAAACCAAATAACCTGATTTAAGAGTGAGTGGTGGACCTGAACAGACACTTCTCCAAAGAAGAAACACAGATTGCCAAAAGGCACATGAAAAGATTCTCCATATCACTAATCATCAGGGAAATACAAATTAAAACCACAGTGAGACACCACCCCAGACCAGTCAGAATGGTCATTATCCAAAAGACAAGAAATAACAAGCACTGGTGAGGATGCAGAGAAAAGGGAGCCCTCCTACACTGTGAGTGGGAATGTCAATTGGTGCAGCCACTGTGTAAAGCATCATGGAGGTTCCTCAAAACACTGAAAATGAAAATACCATTAGATTCAGTAATTCCACTTCTAGGAATTTATCCGAAGAGAACAAAATACCTTATTTGAAAAGATATATGCACCCCTATGTTTATCACTGCATTACTTACAATAGCTAAGGTATGAAAGCAACCTAAGTGTCCGTTAGTAGATGAATGGATAAAGAAGACGTGGTACACATACACACAATGGAATAGTATTCAGCCATAAAATGAAAAGAAATCCTGCCATTTGCAACAACATGGATGGACCTAGAGGGTATTATGCTCAGTGAAATAAGCCATGTGGAAAAGGACGAATACCATATGATTTCACTGATTGCTGGAATATAAAAACAAAACAAAACAGAAGAAACAAAACAGCATTAGACTCACAGACACTGAGCAGTGACCAGGGGGAGGGGTTGGGGTGGGTGGGTGAGGAGGGTGAGGGGGATAAAGGGGCACAAAAATTCTCAATCATAACATAAGTCACAGGGATGAAAGTGCAGCATGGAGGATATAGTCAATGGTCCTGCAACATTTTTCTATATGACAGTAACTACACTCATTGTGGTGAGCATTTAATAATGTAAGGTAACTGCCAAATCCCTATCTCATAGACTTTAAACCAATATAATATTGTCTATCAACTATGCTTCAATAAAAAAAAAAAAATTCCACCACCACAAAATCATACTGATTATCTCATGGCTTCTTAGAAGCATCTAAGCATTATTTTCAGATAGGTCACCAGTAGCATCAAACCTGGTGAACTGCAAAGCCAGGGCCAGCCTGGATTGTTTTACTTTTTGGTTAAACACCCCAGAACTAGAGGTCTGAACTCAGCAGTTCCAAGGAGCCTTAAATTCCACTGTGTCAAGAGCACACACAGTCCAAGGGCTACAGAGCAGTCAGGTCAGGAGGACTGCTGTCCCAAGGCACTCTAGGGCAACTCTGAGACGTACCAGCAGGCCAAGATGCAGAGCCCTGTGAAGAGAATGATGGGGATGGGGTAGGATGCGCAGAGCAGCCCATGGCTGTAGAAGGCCTGAGATATCTTCCCACGAAGCCTTTCAGTCAGGGTCATCCTCAGCTGCAGTCACCTTGCTGCCATCCCGGAAAGTAACCATGGAACAGCCTGGCACACACAGGACAGCACAGATGTCGGACACACACCATCTGCAGGTACCTGGCAAGAAGGGAGAGAAGCCAATTAACAAAGAGCACGTGGCTGCCCACACTAGAGCTGCTGGGGCAGTGGCCATAGTACTGGGGGATGGGGGTCAGTTCCTCAGCTGCCCCTGTGCCAGGTCTGGAGGACACCATTCCCAGCATACAATACCTTTGCCAGTTCTTAGCGACTGGGTAGTTTCCAAGTCAGTCTAACCAAAGAAGCCTAAAAACTGCTCCTCTAGCTCTGGTAACAAGGTCCCAGCCCTCTTCCACACCAGGAGTTTCTGTGAGTCCTCTCCCCAGAAGACAGCATTCTTGCAGGCAGTACAGAGGGCTGCCTGCATAAAGCCACCAACTTTAGCTGCTCCCTGCCAAGTAGGCACTCTGCACACCCTCCCACCATTCTCTGTGCACAGGCCAGACAGAAAGAAATCCTTGGGAAAACCCTTTATAGGGGCTGGACCTATCAAAACACACATTCTTCAACAGTGAGTCACTGATAGAGAATATTCTGTGGGGTCAATCCTCAACATGAAAACAACAAAACCCTAGGCCCCTGACACAAAACAAAGTCCACTCTGGCAGCCGGATGAGGTGAAGTCGCTGCTCCTGGGCCCTCCGGTACCTGCCGCCCAGTGGTTGTCTCCTTCTGGAACTAAGAGCAGCCCAGGCTGGCCCAGGGAACAGCCTGGAAGGACTGTGGGTCAAGGCACCCCTCCCTGACCCGGCTCCAGGCCAGGTGGGCCTCTCCCTGCGCTCTGACTTCTGGGCAGATGTGCCCGCTTATCCAGGCCCAAGACCAGGCCGCTCTGCCTAGCCCTTTCCTAAGACGAGCACACCAGCCTTTCTTTCCAGTCTGTGAGCCATCCCACATCCTTCTACTAAGCCCTCTTTCTGCTGCCGTGAGCCACAGTTGCTTCCATGTTGAGAACCATAACCCAGTAAAATGAAAACAGAGAACTCCAGCAGAAGGCCCCTCCCTCACTGAACTCTCATTAATTCCACATCTAAATCCACTTCTATTCCTGATGGTGCCTCTTTTGGTCTGTGCTTTGGGGAACCTGCCCAGACATGTGTCCTGCTTCGGTTCGGCTCACTGATGAGCGGCCAGGCCACAGAGATGACCCCTCAGGAGTGTCAAGGCCAGAGACGAAGAGCAGGAGCCACACCACAGCCACCTCACGAGAAAGAATGGCCATTGCTCCTTCCACATTCCTGGAAACAGTCGTGAGTGGATATCCATTTTCCAGTCTAGCAGCCTTCTAAGGAAATATAAAAACCCCTATGTGGGCCAATTCAATAGGCAATGGACAGAGGAGTCAGCAGGTGCCAGCTGCTGGCCAGCTCGCATGGCTCACCTGGAGCAGGGCAGGTCCAGGAAGGCTCACGGTGGATGCCAGCAGGAGACCAGCAGCACAAACACGGGCTGGGGAAGCGGCATTTCCCTTGTCCCCGGGGAGTTAGCAATTGCTAATGAGACACACACAGAGCCATTATCAAGAACCCTGAAGATCACAGGCCATGGACACTGTGGCCTCCCTAGCTTCAGTCCTATGACAAGCCCCACACCTCTTCCCTTGGGTGCCCCCAACCCAAGCCCTCTGGGAGGACCTGATCTCCTAACTCCAATCTCCTTCTCAAGCCTCTTCTGCACACACGCACAAGCAGGGCGGGTGAGGGGCCCACCTTTGCAGTGTAAGAGATAAAAATAATTCGCTTCCATTTTACAGCAAATACAAATCTTTCTGACATGACCTTAGTCAGCTTCAGCTTCCTTTAATCTTTATTAGTTAATCCATTTGTCACTTTTCACAGCCCCTCCAAAACAAAGCTTTAAAAAATAAATCCAGGATATGAACAGACACTTCTCCAAAGAAAACATTCACATGGCCAACAGACACATGAAAAGATGCTCCACATCACTTGTCATCAGAGAAATGCAAATTAAAACCACAATGAGATATCACCTCACACCAGTAAGGATGGCCACCATCCAAAAGACAAACAACAACAAATGTTGGCGAGGTTGTGGAGAAAGGGGAACCCTCCTACACTGCTGGTGGGAATGTAAATTAGATCAACCATTGTGGAAAGCAGTATGGAGGTTCCTCAAAAAGCTCAAAATAGAAATACCATTTGACCCAGGAATTCCACTTCTAGGAATTTACCCCAAGAATACAGCAGCCCAATTTGAAAAAGACATATGCACCCCTATGTTTATCAGAGAACTATTTACAAGAGCCAAGAAATGGAAGCAACCTAAGTGTCCATCAGCAGATGAGTGGATAAAGAAGATGTGGTACATATACACAATGGAATATTATTCAGCCATAAGAAGAAAACAAACCCTACCATTTGCAACAACATGGATGGAGCTGGAGGGTATTATGCTCAGTGAAATAAGCCAGGCAGAGAAAGACAAGTACCAAATGATTTCACTCATCTGTGGAGTATAAGAGCAAAGAAAAAAACTGAAGGAACAAAACAGCAGCAGAATCACAGAACCCAAGAATGGACTAACAGTTACCAAAAGGAAAGGTACTGGGGAAGATGAGCGGGAAGGGAGGGAGAAGGGGAATAAGGGGCATTACGATTAGCACACATGGTGTGTGGGGGGCCATGGGGAGGGCTGTACAACACAGAGAAGACAAGTGGTGACTCCATTGCATCTAACTACGCTGATGGACAGTGACTGTAATGGGGTATGTGGGGGGGACTTGGTGATGGGGGGAGTCTAGTCAATATAATGTTCCTCATGTAATTGTAGATTAATGATACCAAAATAAAAAAATAAAAAATAATAAAAATAAATGTGTGCCCCAACAAGAAAAAAAAGAACTTGGAATGGGTATATTAAAGAGTTATACATTGCACTTGAAAAAAAAAAAAGAAATCCGAATTCTGGTTCATCGTGTAGCCTCCCCACTTGAACTCAGCAAGAGGAGACACTGTCCCTCTCACTCCCATATACATTTTGATTCCCAGCTATTCCACAGCAAAATGTACACAACCTGAAACAAAAAACCTGTTTATCTTATATTACCCCATACATACAGGTTTATTCAGACCAAAATGTACAGCTCTTGCTTCCTGAATTTACAGAAACACAACATATTGAAAGGATGGAGGCCCCCAAGGTCTGAGTGGACCACATTTCACAAAATGTAAGTAGTTGTGCACCTGCCTTTGCAGGAGACCCCACTACAAGCAAGCACAGCTCAGTTTGTTATTAGACACCCAAATTACAGAGCCGTAAAGAAAAAGCTACGGAACCAGGACAGACGCCTCTAAGCAAGTCTGCCAAGAGGACAAGTTAGGTCAAGTCAGATTCCCTGGCTCAGATGACAAAGGACACCAAGGACCAGGTGAGTCCACAGATGCAGACTTGGGGCAGGCTCATCCCATTCTGTCATACGCTTGGTTAAGGTGCCCAGGTTCTGAACCCACCCCAAATGAGACAATAAACGTGTAAGTTTTAGAAAAATCCATCGACATACACTCACAATATATTACTGTAAGAAATGATTTTAAAATATTATTATTTGATTATTCTGTGCCTGTGTTCACCAAACTTTTGGCATATAAAATTTTCTTCAACCATCTCACACACACAAAGCTCAACCAAGAAAGATACATGTGCCAAAGGCCAAAGGGAGGTGGACAGAGTAGGAAAGATGTGAACACCAGAGACTGCAGGGTCTGGCTCACAGTCTTCCAGATCACCTGCTGAAAATCCTTACCATCTTCCCGAGCTTCAGCCTCACTGGACCCCTCTTGCAGCTCCTTACCACGAACGCTTACTGACAAACCTATTTCTCTGGATTAAATGCCAAGCAACTCCAGGTAGTATGGTATGTTTAATAGGAAACTGCCAAAACATATTCGAGAGTGCCTGCACCACTTTACATTCCCACCAGCAGCAGGAGACTGGATTTCTTCTCATCCTCGCCAGATCTGCACTGCCACTATTCTTACTTTAGCTGTGCAAATAAGCATGTATTGATATATGATTGGGTCTTAATCTGCATTCCCCTGTGGCTATGACACCGAACTTTGCCTGTGTCTATGTATTCCTTAAGACGGGACATCGTGTTCTTTGCAGAGACAGTTTAATTCCTTCTTTGCCAATCTTGATGCCTCCTTCTTTGTTTTTCTTGTGAAACTGTCCTGGCTAGAACTTCCAGTACAATGTTGGACACAGTGGTGGGAACAGATCCTCATCTAACTGCTCAACGTAGGAAGAGAGCATCCAGCCTCCCACCATTAGTTATGTATTACATGGGAGGTTTCCATAATGCCCTTAATTAGGTTGAGGAAGCCCCTTTGTTCATCGTTGGTGAGGTTTTTTTGGGTCATGACAGGGTATTATGTTTTTTCGTATGTCTTTTGAGACAATCGTGTGGTTTTTATTGCCCTGCTAATAAGGTGTATTACAGGACCAGGTCTGTTGAACCAACTTTGCATCAGGGCTGTAACCTGTGTGTCTGCTGTTAGACTTGGTCACTGATACTTTGTTGAGGGCTCCTATGTTTGCATTCACAAGGGACCTGGCTCTGCAGCTTTCTTTTTTTGATGTCTTGGTCTGGCTTTGGAATTAGCATAATGCTGGCCTCACAGACCGGCATGGGAAGTGCTCCCTCCCACTATTTCAGAAGAGTTTGTGATAAATTTTCTTTAAACATTTGGAAGAATTCACTAGTGAAGCCATTTAATTTGGGGCTCTAAATTTAATTAAAAGACATTTAATTTTGGAAGCTTTAAAATTATTACCTCAATCTCTTTACTTCCTTTAGGTCTAGTCAGGTTTTCTAGTTCTTTGTAAGTTTTATTGGTTTGTGTGTTTCTAGGAACTGGTGCACTTCATCCAGGCAATCTAATTTATTGACACAGTATTTACTGTTCAAGGCATTTCCTCATAATCATTTTTATTTCTGAAAGGTTGGTGGTCATGTTTCCTGTGGGTAAAACTGTAACATTTCCAGAATATCTCACCTGGCTTTAGTACATCTGCATATCAATAGGCGTTCAGAGGTGGAAAGAAGTATGGCTTTAGAGCATTTGCATCATTTCTCAGGGGTGGAGTGAAGTTCATCTCCCTATCAGTGGGTAATTACCTGGGCAAGGAGGGCTTATCTGTACCTGAGAGGGGAGGGGAGGGCCGGTTTTGCTGCTGCTGGAGCAGGAGAGAGAGATGGGCCAAACTGCAGTTTTGTCAGCAATAAACGGGTTTTAAACTTTATTTCTCCCTTTGACTGATTTAGGTTTTTAGAGGTATTTTGCTATGGGATTTCCTCTCCCTGGACTTACACCTGGTGCAGTTGGCAGGGTTCCTCTGAACCCAAAATCTGTTCTAATGGGTGCGACTTTTGGGAGAGCCACCCCTCAAAATGATGGGGAGAAGTGGCGCTCGCACTGAGGGACATGTGTACACTCATGTGGTCGTGGAGGCACCACCGTCACTGCTGGCCGCACCAACCCAGGCCTGTGGCCTGAGCCTAAGGCTACTGCTTCTGCCACTGCTGCTGCTCCTGTTGCCAGATGGAGCCTGGTCATAAATATGAAAAGGAACAGAGGTCCACGTCACCTTGATAGAGAAGCAACTGACTGCTGTGTACCACACCTTGCTGGCTACCGAGCCCATCGCTGGAACAGCTCCGACCATGGTAATAACCACCTATCCCATTGCAGGGTGGGTGGGAGACTGGACCCAAAGGCCACAGAGTGGTGTGGCACAGGCACCTACTGTATATCATGTGACTGGCCATTTGCCTTTGGCATCCCCAGGGAATAATGAAGCAGACACATTGGCCCAGGTACACTCGATAGAAGGAAAGACTGCCTCTGATGTGGCCCAATGGCTACACCAGCATTTCTTGCATGCGGGGCAAAAGACAATATGGTCCCATCGGTGGGGCTTGCCATTGACCTTTGAAGAAGTCAGCCGAGCCCGAAGGAGTACCCTGCATGTTGTGCAGATCAGCAAACCACCAAGAGGGGCCTAGAGCATCTCTTTGCAGCCTACGGCCAGTTGCCAGTGATTGAGAGCCTTCAAGGCACCCACTCTATTGGACATGCGTTGCAAGGATGGTTGCAGCAATTAGGAATAAAATGGTTGTGGCCTTGGACATTTCAACACATGGATCAGTGATGGCTGGCTCTTCTGGAACCTTGGGGAAAAGGCCTGGAAGCTGCCACCTGTATGTTCCTCGAATAACAGCAAAGTGGCCCCCCACAATCACGGTTATTTGCTTCTATGGTCCTTGTGTCCTGAATGCACCCCCTGGCTGCAGCTGCCGCATGATGGCTGGAATGGACGAACTTTGGACTTAATCTGCGTAGGACTTTGAACCTAACTGAATCCTCTGGCTTGAGAATTATCATGATTGTGTTGCCGTTGTCAAGACAAAAAATGCTTAAAGAGAGGCTTGACTTTGTCTAATGTTTGGTAAAAGTTTTGTGAGCAATAATCTAGCATGGTTGTTAGGAATGAGTAAACAAATGTAGAAACATATTTTGTGCTTAATGAGAGACTGTGCTGTAAAGTACAATTACTTAATCTGCATAAGCTGAATCCTCTGGCTTGAGGAGTATCAAGACTGTATTGCTGTTCCTATTGTATATTATAAAATTGGTCGGAAGAGGGGGAACAAGTAAATTATAAGGTGAGATTTCTGAAGGGGTGGCCTGTGGGTAAAACTGTAACATTTCCAGAGTATCTCGCCTGACTTTAATACATCTGCATATCAACAGGCATTCATAGGTCGAAAGAAGTATGGCTTCAGTGCATTTGCATCATTCCTCAGGGGTGGAGAGAAGTTCATCTCCATATCAGTGGGTAATTAACTGGGTAACAGAGGGCTTATCTGTACCTGAGAGGTGAGGGGAGGGCCGGTTTTGCTTCTGCTGGAGCAGGAAAGAGAGAAGGGCCCGGACTGCAGTTTGTGAGCAATAAAGGGGTTTTAAACTTTATTTCTCCCTTTGACTGCTTTCGGTTTTTAGAGGTATTTTGCTCTGGGATTTCCTCTCCCCGGATTTACATCTCCACTCTCATTAATGAATCTAGTAAATTGAATCTTTTTTCTCCACCATCTGAGCTAAAGGCTTGTCAGGGTTGTTGATCTTCTAAAAGAATCAACTGGCGGTTTGACTGACTCTCTCTTCCTAGTCCTCACTCAGTTGTTTCCACTCCAGTCTTCATTATTTTTTCTTCTGTTTGCCTTGGGTTTACCTTGCTCTGCCTTTCCTACTGTCTTAAGGTTGTCAAGGTTGCTGAGTGGGCGCTTTTTTTTCACCCCTAACACAGGCACCTACACCTAATGACTTCCCTCCAAACACATCTTCGGCAGCATCCCATAAGTTTCCACATTTAAGATTCATCTCAAAAATATCTTCTAATTTCTCTTTGCTTTCACCTTTGATTCACTGGGTGTTTAGGAGCTGTTGGTGAGATTCTTTGTATGCTACAGGCAGGAGTCTGCCATGTACGTTGTTTGCAAGCATTTTCTTCCAGTCTGTACCTTGTCTTTTTTATTCTTTTCACAGACTCTGACAGAACCAGTTTCTAGTTTTGATGAAGTCTAATTCATCCACTGATTCTCCTTCATAGATCATGCTTTAGGTATCACAAATTCTTCACCAAGCTGTACTTTTGAAATTTCTGATTTTCTCCTAGAATTTCTTATATTTCTATATTTTAATGCATTCCCTACTTGAGTTATTTACGGATAAGATGTGAGGGTTAGGTCTCCATTTTTCTCCCTCTGGATATCTAAAAGCCAGCAGTTCAAAGTCTATGGCTTCTCTACTGAATTGCTCTGGCACCTGTCTTACTTCAGGCTGCTGTAACAAAACACCACACACTGGGCAACGTAAACAACAAAAGTTTATCTCTCAGATCAGGAGGCTGTGAACAGCAAGGTCAGTGAGCCAGCAGGTTTAGCTTCTGGCGAGGACCACCTTCTCATGGTGCCCTCACATGGCTGAGAGGAGTCCGAGCTCTCTGGGGCTTCTGTGCAAGGGCGGTTATCCCATTTATGAGGGTTCCTCTCTTGGACCTCATCACCTCCCAAAGGCCCCCGCTTCCTAGTATCATCACACCAGGGGTTTGGGTTTCAACCAATCAACCCTGGGGGGACACACATTCAGTCAAAAGCAGTTGGCTATACTTGTGTGGGCCTATTTCTGGGTTTCCTATTCTGTTCTAATGATCTGTGTGTCTCTCTCTCCACCCATACCATACAGTCTTGATTACTGTGGCTATAAAGTAAGTCTTGAAATGAGTGGAGCAATTCCTCTCATTTTATTCTTCAAAATTGTTTTACCTGAGTTTTTGTAGATTCCTTGGACTTTTCTGAGTAGACTATCATATCATCTGCTAACAGGGACATGTTCATTTCTTCCTTTCCATAATTCCTTCATACATTTTTCTACACTAGTCCATTTCCTCTCCTTTCAGGACTTTGATAACATGAAACACAAGCCTTTTATTATTCCCCCATGGGTTCCTGAAGCTCTGCTCATTTTTGTTCAGTTTATTTTAATCCCTGTTGGTCAGACTGGTAATTTTTATTGCTCTGACCTCAAATTCAATGACTCTTCTGTTAACTCCATTTTGCTGTTGAGTCCACTGAATATATTTTTTAGCCATAAAATGTCCAATTTTAAACTTACCTGCCTTATTTTCCATTCATTTCAAGAGTGTTCACCCTCACTTCTTAGAGCAAGGTTTTCATTAATACTTCATTGTGCTATTTGCTTTAAATTTCTTAAGAACTCCAATAGCTGCATCTTATCATGGCTGCCATGTGTTGACTGCCTTTTCCCCTTAGGAAATGATGAGATGTTCCTGATTCAACAAATGTGGAATAATTTTGAGTTTTTGGATGTTACTCTGGATCTTCTTTACATCCAAGGAAAATGTGGAGTTTCCGTTTGTTTCAGCAGCGATCAACCTGATCAGGCCCCATCCACAAGTTCCCACTCACCTTCTGCGGGCGGTTCCAGTGCCAGTTCAGTCTTCACAGCCCCGCAGTAGTATTCTGATCTGCCCAGCACGCACGCAGGGTTCTGGGCAGGACTTGGTGACAGTGCGCTCCACATTCAGCCCTTCGGTGCGCTGTTCAGCGTCAGAACATACGTGCTACTCCGGGGGAACCCAGGAGTCTGCACCCAGCACTGCGGCTCCCCTTGTTGCTGAGCTCCGCCCGCTGCACTCTTCCCGATGCTTTCCAGCTCCAAGGACCCATCTCCCCGGCTTCTGCCTAGAAACAGCTTTACTTTCCCTGCTTTGCTGAGCAGCTTCCACAACTATGACTGCCACCACCAGGATGAAATGGTGAGAACAGAGAACAAAATCTGCCAGTCTTCCCATTTCCCAAGACTATAATCCCTAAAACAGAAGGATTCCTCTCCAACCAAGCTGCCAATATCACTGCTACCTCCACCCATACAGCATTTCACAGGTGTGAGGATAGGAGAAAATGGGAATAAAAGCAAACAAAAAATAAGAGATGCTCTTCCTCCATTCCTACCTCCCCACCCCCAGCCCACAGGGAATCCCCTTTCCTCCTCCTCAGACTAGAAAAAGGGCTTCTCCTGGATCCCTTTCTGTTTGCACCCCTCCCCATAGTAACCACAGTCTCTTCTGTATCTAAAAGTCTATTTGTTTTATGCATTTCTTTTGTTTCATTTTTTAAGATCACACATACTTAAAATTTGTAAATTCAGCATAAAATATAGCAATATAGAAATTATAAGCATACAATTCCATGAAATGGAACAGAGCTATTTGACCTAAATACCACTCATATCAAGTAGAGAATTACCCCAAATCTTCCCTTTAAAACCTGCAATAGTGATTATTTTCCAATCATGAAAGTAGTCCACAAACATGTTTATACTTGCATGTATAGTGTGGGGGGGCACAAGGAGGGCTGTGCAACACATAGAAGACAAGTAGTGATTTTACAGCATCTTATTACGCTGATGGACAGTGACTGTGAAGGGGTATGTGGGGGGGACTTGGTGAAGGGGGGAGCCTAGTAAACATAATGTCTTTCATGTAATTGTAGATGAATGATACCAAAATAAAAAATAGATTTTTTTTTAAACTGAGGTGAGATTCACATAGCATACAATTAACTCATTTTAAAGTGAACAGTTCAGGGCCATTATACAACCACTACCTCTATCCAGTTCTGAAAAGACTTTATCACCCCAAAACGAAACCCTGTACCCATTAAACAATTACTCCCCATTCCCCCTGCTCACAACTCCTGGCAACTATCAACCTGTGTTCTGTCTCCATGGATTTGCCTGTTCTGGATACTTCATATAAATGGAATTGTACAGTATGTTAAAAAAAAACAAAAAAGACATGTTTATACTCACATAGCATAGAACACATCTGATTTTAGTTACTGTGGCTCCTATCTCCTCATATGCTGTCAAGGTTTAGTGTACTTGCTATTTCAACTACTACACTACAAATCTCCCATTCGCTTTCTGTGGCTGATTCTAAAACTTGACAACCATTTAAAAATCACTCGGCATATTTGATAATGCAATTGCCATTCAGTGAGAAAGCTTCAGAATGCCTAGCAAAAAAGTCTATCCCTCCTGAAGCCAGTCAGTAAAGCTGGAAGATGACTGTGTCTGCAAATGAAACACAGTCCCATGAGACCACAGGGAGCATGAACAGCTGAGGAGACAGAACACCACCAAAGGAACACAGTGGCTGTCCAGTGATCGGCCCCCAAAGAAACGGACATTCACAGTCTGCTCAGTTCAGAAATCAAAACAGTTGTTTTAAAGCAGTTCAGTGAGCTAAAAGGAAACACAGAAAGACAACTTAATGGAGTCATGAAAACAGATGTAGAAAATGAGAAGTTTGAACACAGATCAATCATTAAAAAAAACAAACAAACTCTGGACCGCGATAATACAATGAATGACATGCAAAACACAGTGGAGACCATTAACCACAAATGTGACCAAGCAGAAAAAAAGAATCTGTGAAGGAAAGATAGATCATTATCTGAAATTATCATAATTGAAGTTATCCAGTCAGAGGAGACCAGAGAGAAAATACTGAAAAAAGAGTGAATCATGGGATACCATCAAGAGAAACAATCTAAGCAGTGCTGGAGTCCCAGAAGAACAGCAGGGAAACTTATTTAAAGAAGTAATGACTGACACTTTCTCAAATCTGGGGAGAGATCTGGACATCAAATTCATAAAGCTCATAAGCGCCCTAACAGATTGAACCCAAAAAGATCTCCAAGACACACTATAATAAAACCAACTAAAATCAAGCACAAAGATAATTTCAAAAGCAGCAAAAGAAAAATTTCTCACATACAAGGCAATCCCTGTAAGGCTGGAAGCAGATTTCTTAGCAGAAACCTGGCAGGGCAGAAGTGAGATAATACACTCAAAGTGCAGCAAGAATACTTTGCCAGCAAACTTGTCCTTCAGAAATGCAGGGGAGATGAAGACTTTCTCAGACAAACAAAAGCTTAAGAATTCATCCCCACTACACCGTTACAAGAAATGCTGAAAGGAATTCTTGAAGCTGAAATGAAAGGACACTAATTAGCAACATGAAAACTTATGAAAATATGTAACACACTGGTAAAAGTAACTATATGGTCAAATTCAGAACACTCTAATAATGCAATATGGTGGTGTGTAAACAGTTAAACTCTAGTAGGAAGGTTAAAGGACAAAAGCATTGTATATAGATACAATAATTTGTTAATGAAGGCACAAAATAAAACACGTAAATTGTGACATTAAAAACATAAGATACAGTGGGAAGTAAAATCATAAGTTTTTGTAAGTTATCAAAATTAAATTGTTATTAGCTTACAATAGATTATTATGTTTTATGTAACCCTCATGGCAACTGCAATATAATGAGTCATAAGAGATACATATTTGTTCATTAGTACGGCCAAATATGTATTTCCTAGGTGTATCTGGTCTTCATCCCATTACCAAAAACACTACAGAGTCTTAAAGGAAAAATGGGTGTCTTGTAATGTTGATGAGAGAATTTTGGACCCACCCATGTGCAGGGGCTGGAGGCTGAATCAGCCAATGGCCAATAATTCAGTGAATCATGACCATGCAATGGAGCTCCTACAAAACCCCCTCAGTTCTCTGTGCAAGAGAGCTTCCATGCTTGGCGAACCGGAACACGTCCACATGCCACCAAGCCAGGCCCCAAGGTCCATGGGGACAGAAGCGCCTTTACTTGGGACCTTGTCCTATGTGTCTCTTCATCTGGCTGTTAACATGTATCCTTTATGGTACCCTTTATTAAACTGGTAAACGTGTTTTCCTGAGTTCTGAGACCCACTCTAGCAAATTAATCAAACCTAAGGGGGAGGTCATGGGAACCTCCAATCTGTAGGCGGTAGGTCAGAAGCACACGGAAATGCCTGGGGCTTGCAACTCCTAGGAATTCCACTCCTAGGAATTCACCCATTGAAAACAAGTTCTAAGATTCAAAAAGACATATCCACCCCTATGTTTATTGCAGCACTACTTACAATAGCCAAGATGTGGAAGCAACCTAAATGTCCATCAGCAGATGAATGGGTAAAGAAGATGTGGTACACATACACAGTGGAATATTATTCAGCCACAAGAAGAAAACAAATCCTACCATTTGCAACAACATGGATGGAGCTAGAGGGTCTTATGCTCAGTAAAACAAGCCAGGCAGAGAAAGACAAATACCAAATGATTTCCTTCATTTGTGGAGTGTAACCACAAAGCTAAACTGAAGGAACAAAATAGCAGAAAACTCACAAACTCCAAGAAGGGACTAGCAGTTATCAAAGGGGAGGGGTGGAGGAGGGAGAAGAGAATTGAGGGGCATTATGATTGGCACACGTAGTCTGTGTGGGGTCATAGGGAAGACAGTGTAACAAAGAGAAGACAAATAGTGACTCTGTGGCATCTTACTACACTGATGGACAGTGTCTGCAATGGAATTTGGGGGGTACTTGATAATATGGGTGAATGTAGTAATCACAATGTTGCTCATGTGAAACCTTCAAAGATTGCATAACAATGATACCTTAATAAAAAAATGAGCAAGACTTGAATAGACATTCCTCTAAAGAAGATACACAGGTGGTCATAACATCACAATTGTTGGGGTGAAAATTTAATAGTGTGGTAACTGGTGAACCACTGTGCTGTGTATCTGACACTAATATAAGATTGTACATCAACTATAACTCAATTAAAAAAGGAATTAAAAACTAAAATTAAAATAAATAGACATAAGATGGTCAATAAGCACATTAAAAGATGAGCTCAACATCACTACTTATTAGGGAAATGCAAATAAAAACCATAATGAGATACCATTATCATACACACTGGGTAGCTCTTAATAAAAAATAAAAATAAAAATGGAGAAAAGCAAGGGGTGGTAAGGATGTGGAGAAACTGGAGACCCTATTGGGATTACTAGTGGGAATGTAAAATGGTGTGGCTGCTGTGTGTACAATCTGGCAGCTCCTCAATAGGTTAAGCACAGAATTACCATATGACCCAGCAATTACTCTTAGGTTTATATGAAAAGAATTCAAAGCAGGGATTCAAACAGGCATCTGTACACCCATGTCTGTAATGGCATTATTCACAATAGGGAAACGGTGGGAAGAGCCCAAATGTTCACTGACAGATGAAGTGATGAAACAAAACGTGGATATACATACAACAGGATATTATTTGGCCTAAAAAATAAATTAAATTCTGACACATGCTACAACATGGATGAACATGAAAACAGTAGGTGAAGACAGAGACACAAAGGACAAATACTGTATTACTGCACTGATATGGGGGCCTAGAATGGGCAAATTCACAAGAGACAGGAAGTAGAATGGGAGTTGCTCGGGTTGGGGAGCTCTTTAATGGGTGCAGCATTTCTGTTTGGAAAATGAAAAAGTGCTAGAAATGGACAGTGATGATGGCTGCACAACACTGTGAATATACTTGTTGCCACTGAAAGGTTCAGTTTAAATGATTAGAAAGGTAAATTTTATATTATGTATATTTTACAATGTAAAAATCACTAAATAACTTAAGAAGAAAAAAAGAAAACATGAAAAGAGCGGCAGATACAGATGAAACAAGAGTGCTGAGTTAACAAGTAAATGACAGCCATGACTGATAGGTGCACAAAGGCTCACCGCTCTCTGCTTTTGTGTGTATTTTCATTTTATCATAATAAACATTAACAAGTCCTTTGTAATGCTGAAAGCCATTTCGAAATTTATCCCTACACAAAACTTAAGCCTATTACAAAATTTAGCAAGAACGAATACACCAGAAACAAAGACCTAAAACTGTGAAACTGAAAGCTTTAAGACACTGGCTTTCACAGTGATTTACTGGCTATGATAACAAAGGCACAGACTGGACTTCATTAAATTCTTTAAATTGTGTGCATCAAAAGATACTATCAATAGAGTAAAAAAGGTACCTCACAGAATGGGAGAAATATTTACATAACAAATATCTGATAGGGATCAATACCCAGCATATATAGAGAACTCCTAAAAATCAACAAAAAAACAACTTGATTTGAAAAATGGACAAAGGACTTGAATAAAGGTCTTTTTTTTTTGTTAGGAGAAGATACACAAATGGCTAACAAGCATGTGAAAAGTTGGTGAATATTGGTAATCATTAGGGAAATGCAAATCAAAACCACAATGAGATACCACCTCACACCCACTAGGGATGGGTATCATAAAAAAAAATAAAATAAGTGTTGGCAAGGAGGTATAGAAATTGGAGTCCTTATGCCTTGCTGGCAAGATTGCAAAATGGTGCATCTGTTGAAGAGAACAGTATGGTGGTTCCTCAGATAACTGATCATAGACTCCACATGACTCAGCAACCAACTTCTGTGTGCACCCCAAAGAATTAAAGGTGGGGACTTGGACAAATACTTGTCACCCATGTGCAGAGCATTATTCACAGTAGCTAAAGGGTGTAAAAACCCAAATGCCCATCAATAAATTAATAAACAAAATGTGTATATAAATACCACAGAATCTCATTCAGCCTTAAAAATGAAGGAAATCCTACTGGCAAAACTGGACAGCTACATGTAAGAGAATGAAACTGGATCACTGTCTAACCCCAAACACCAAAGTAAACTCAAAATGGATCAAAGACCTGAATTTAAGTTACAAAACCATAAAACTCTTAGAAAAAAACATAGGCAAAAATCTCTTGGACATAAACATGAGTAACTTCTTCATGAACATATCTCCCTGGGCAAGGGAAACAAAAGTAAAAATTAACAAGTCGGACTATATCAAACTAAAAAGCTTCTTTATAGCAAAGGACACCATCAGTAGAACGAAAAGAAATCCTACAGTATGGGAGAATATATTCATACATGACATATCCGATAGAAGGCTGACATCCAAATTATATAAAGAGTTCACACACTTAAACAAACAAAAAGCAAATAATCCAATTAAAAAATGGGCAGAGGAGCCGAACAGACACTTCTCCAAAGAAGTTAAGATGGTCAGCAGGCACATGAAAAGATGCTCCACATTGCTAATCATCAGAGAAATGCAAATTAAAACCACAATGAGATATCACATCACACCAGTTAGGATGGCCAACATCCAAAAGACAAACAACAACAAATGCTGGCGAGGATGTGGAGAAAGGGGAACCCTCCTACACTGCTGGTGGGAATGTAAACTAGTTCAACGATTGAGGAAAGCAGTATGGAGATGCTTCAAAAAACTCAAAATAGAAATACCATTTGACCCAGGAATTCCACTTCTAGGAATTTACCCTAAGAATGCAGCAGCCCAGTTTGAAAAAGACAGATACACCCCTACGTTTATGGCAGCACTATTTACAATAGCCAAGAAATGGAAGCAACCTAAGTGTCCATCAGTAGATGAATGGATAAAGAAGATATGGTACATATACACAATGGAATATTATTCAGCCATAAGAAGAAAACAAACCCTACCATTTGCAACAACATGGATGGAGCTAGAGGGTATTATGCTCAGTGAAATAAGCCAGGCGGAGAAAGGCAAGTATCAAATGATTTCACTCATCTGTGGAGTATAAGAACAAAGAAAACACTGAAGGAACAAAACAGCAGCAGACTCACAGAACCCAAGAATGGACTAACAGTTACCAAAGGGAAAGGGACTGGGGAGGATGGGTGGGAAGGAAGGGGTAGGGGGAAAAAGAGGCATTACGATTAGCACCCATAATGTGGGGGGCGGAGACGGGGAATGCAGTATAACACAGAGAAGACAAGTAATGATTCTATAGCATCTTACTACGCTGATGGACAATGACTGTAATGAGGTATGTCGGGGGGACTTGATAATAGGGGGAGTCTAGTAACAATCATATTGTTCAAGTAATTATACATTAATGATACCAAAATAAAAATAAAATAAAAAAAGGAAGGTAATCCTGACACATGCTACGACATGGATGAACCACTGAGGACATAAAACTAAATGAAATGAGCCAGTCACAAAAAACACAAATACTGTGTGATTCCACTTCTATGATGAAATTTAGGGTAGTCAAAATCAAAAAGACAGAAACTAGGATGGTGGTTGCCAGAAACTTGTGGAAAGAACGGAGAGGTAGTTTTTAATGAGCATCAAGTTTCAGTTTTACCAGGTGTAGGGAAAATGCCAGTTCCACGGCCGGATCCTCACCTGATACCTACTGTGTCCGTGTAATGATGTAGTTTACCGCACAGGGGCCTGCTGGTACAGCCGTGGGCATAAGCCATCACTGCCTGTGTTGCTATATAAAGAGCTCCACCCAGCGCGAGAGCAGAGCCCCAAACAAAAGCAGAGAGCCCGGAGGGCAGAGCAGAGCCTGGAGCGAAGCAGAGGGAAGCTGGAGAGTGGAGCCTAGAGAAGAGCAGAGACTGGGGAGCCAGAGAGCAGAGACTGAGACAGGCCCTCTGGGGCAGAGGCAGATGTGATTCCAGCACTTGACCTGCCACCATGAGAATAAAGCTTCGTATGAGCTCCTTTTGACCCCCCAACACTCCACTGTCATTTTTGGGTCTCATCGAATCCATACTGAACTTGTCCAGGGCTGAAACCCTCAGGAGAGACGCACGGTGAAAAGAGTTCTGGAGAAGGAGGATGGGATGGTTGTACAGCAGTACGAATGTATTTGACACCACTGAACTATATACTTAAAAATGGTTAAGATGGTAGATTTTATGTATGTGTATTTGCAACAACAAAAAAGAATAAGCACACAGAACATGGGGTGAGGCCTGATCAGAGGGAACCAAGTTCACAAAATAAAAGGAAACAAGATGAGAATGAAGACTTGGCTACAAGAATAAAATCACAGTCCTGTTTAGAACTGGGGTGAAATGGGTTATATAGTTTATGGTAAAATCTGAGCGAAAAAGCAAACTATCCAGCCATTAAAAACAATACCAGTGATTCTACAGCATCTTACTACTCTGATGGACAGAGACTGTAATGGGGTGTGTATGGAGGGGGGGGGGTGTTGGTGAAGGGGGGAGCCTAGGAAACATAATGTTCTTCATGTAATTGTAGATTGATACCAAAATAAAATTAATAAAAAAAAACAAACAATACCAGTGATTCTATAGCATCTTACTACTCTTATGGGCAGTGACTGTAATGGGGTGTCGGGGGGGGCACTTGGTGAAGGGGGGAGCCTAGTAAACATAATGTTCTTCATGTAATTGTAGATTAATGATAACAAAATAAAAATTAAAAAAAAAAATAAAGCAATACCATAAGCCAGAAGTAAGGTTAATGCAACGAGCACAAGTCAGAGGATCGTGAACACAAACTAGACTTCGAGCTCCCTGGTAGGGCAAAGATGGAGACACTGTTGACACACTTCACAAGACACTTCAGACAGAATCGAACCAGAGACTCAGAAGAGGCACAGGCATCCCTGTCACTGCACCTCAAGGAAATTTCTAATTGGCTTCCCAGATTTTTCTTGGGGAATTAATACAGATCTCAATGCAAGCTAAAAAGGCCTTGTAAAAGGAGCTTGGTGAAAGGCAGCTGGAAGAGGGTCCAGAACTGGGCTGCTTCCTAATGCCCCAGCTTCCTCTAGAGAGTGACCTGGAATGGATGGGTGCCCTGAAGCACTTGCCAGCCCAGTCCCATGGATGTGCTTTCTCACAGGTGAGCTCAGAATGGCTTTTGGGAGAATCAACAACATTTTAACTTCTGACAGGATATATGACAGGATAATATATATCATTTATATAAGTTAAACCTTAAAATTGGTGCTATACTTGAGACATAAAGAGTATTAAAATACCAGATCCTCTTTTACACTCGTGTCTACAAGTTTTAAGTTAATGTATGATTGGTTATTAATATTAAATACTATTCTCTCTGTGTGGAATTACACTGAACTTCCCTAGACTTCCAACTCAAGAATTAGCACGTCTTACACATTTTCTGCATTCAGAAAATGCTGAATATCAAACAAATTAGTTTTCCAAATAATTATGAACCCCAACAGCAAAAAATTTGAGTATATATCCCCAACATACAGATATTTATATATGTTATACAATACTGTGATAACATACAGTGTACGTTATAAAATACATAATAAAAATTAAATAAGGCTGAAATAAAAACAAAGATCCGTCTTGGGTTTTTTCAGAGACCCGTGAGTACCCTTGATGCTGCACACCCCTTCTTTGGACGCCTCCGCGAAGCTTAAGTATAGGCGCAGCAACAGTGCAAGCACTGGGGTTCGGCTCCCTGACCACTCCAGTGGAAGCTGGCAAAGGAAGGGGCCAAATCGCTGCGGTCTGTGATGCTGGCTTGCTCCCTTCACCCCCATCACCTTTTCTGCCACCTCTCACCTGCCAATGGGCAACAGACTGCAAAGTCCGCAGGTACAAGGAAAGCATAAAAGGCGGACTCTGCCGTCAGACAAACCCCGGTATGATCCTGTCTCTGCCTCTAACTCACTCGGTGACCCGGAGGATAACAGTGTCATCTTACCTGGTCATGATGATGACTGGGCAAGATAAGGTAGCTATCACTAGAACACTCTGCACAGCACCCAGACAGCACACGTGCTCAGTAAATATTTCACGCAGAATTATTACTCCAGGTGGCAGAAGAAGTCACCTGGACTTTGTTTCAATGAGCCGGTGGAAGCAACTACGTGGAGACCTCCGGAGAGGCGATGCGTTTGCCGTGGCAGCGAAAGAAGAGAGCGAGCGAGCTCTCAATCACCAGATTAGTTCATAATAAAGGAGAAGCAATTCCTTCGACTCCAATCATGACCAAGAGAATAACAATGGAGATATGTTCGCACACTGCTTTTTACATGTGCCCGGTGGGAATGCTCCGAAGTGTGTAACACCTAAGACCAAACTATACCAACATTTAAAAAGACACAGGTGAATGTAATAACCACACTTTTTTCGTGTGAAAGCTTAACAGTGTATATCAATGATGCCTTAATTTGAAAAAAGACGGGTGGTCAATCAGGATCACTCGGCAACACCTAAAATGTACTGTGCGCTGACCAGACCCCCTGGACCCCGACTCCCTCAGAGCTTCACCCTCCGCACAAAACCTGAGCTGGCAGCTCCCCAATGAGGACACGGCGTGGCCAAGACAGCAGCGCTCACAAACGCGACACCACGGAGGAAACCTTGTCTGTGTCCTTTTCACGAGAGTTACCACAAAGTCCCCAGAAAGTGCAGCCACGCAGCTCTGCCCCCACACAAGGGCCGGTGGGTGGTCCGAACCAGGGACGCGCTCGCAGGCCGCCCGCGCACTCGCTGCGCCCTCGGCCGCCGACGGCTCCTGCAATCCGCCCGCCGGGAGCGAACGGGCCGCGTGAGTCGGCGGAGGTCGGGTTTGGACAGAACAGAACCTTCGCCGAGCGAAAGCCGGCCAGAAGCTACGTGACGCCTGCCAAGCGGACCTTCCCGAAGAGGCGCGGGCAGCAGGCTGCGCCGCCTCTGGAGACCCCGGCGCGCCGCGGGCCGCTCCCTCATGGCAGCTTCTCCTGGGCGCGTCGGGGCGCGGGGGAACGGGGCCCGGGATGCGAGCGCCCCGCACCGCTGCTGGACAGCGCCTCCGGCCCCGCCGAGCCCCGGAAGCCCCTGCGCCGCACGGCGCAGGCCGAGGCCGGGCCGGGTGCGGGAGGCGCCAGAGGGACGCGCGCGTTAGTACCTGCGGCGGCGGCGGCGGCGGCTCCCGGCCTGCGGTACGGTGCGAGACGCCAGTCCTCTCTCTCCGCCGCCGGACGCCGCGCAGCTCCTGCCCCTTCACCTCTCACCTCCTACCTTTCCCCTCCGCCCCCGCCCCCGCCCCCACCGCCCTCCGCACGTGCGCTCAGCAGCGCGCGCATGCGTGGTCGGGCCCCGCCGGCGGCTGGCGCTCGCCCCCCGGTGGCCGCTCGTGTCACTTCCCGGAGTGAGCGGCGGGGCGGGACTTAGGGGTGGGGCGCAGGGTCAGGGGCGGAGTGACGCCCGGGGCCCCAAAGAGGTCCCCGCGGACGCCGCCTCACCCAAAGTCTGGCCGGCACTCCTTGGCCCTCCCAGAACAGCGCGGCGCCGCACGGTCAGCGCAACAACCGGGAGGATAAGCGGCCTGGGCCCCGAATCACCTGAAGATTGTGCCCGTGGCAGTGTTGTCTTTGGTTTGGGAGAATCCTCATCCTACAAGTGGAGAGAGCAGTGCGGGGGTCTGTCTCGCGCTCGCCTCACCGTCCACATCGGCCCCTCGGACGCTTCCGTCGCCGGCTTCTCCCGCCCTCGCTCCGGTTCGGCAGCTGCAGGTCCTCCCAGAGCTTTAGTTTTCGCAGTGGCCCTGTGACAGGGGCCCACCCCTGCCAGTCCCTACAGAGGATGCGGGTCCTGCCGCAGGACCCCGCACACCTTCGGGCCGAGGCTGTCCGCGGAGGCCCCCAAGGGGTAGAGTGAAGTGGCCCATTGGATGGTCTCCAACGTGTCATTGTCAAAGACAGCTGACACCTGTACCCCCAATTCTACAGCTGAATATGTCTAAAAAACCCTATCCTTTTATCCACCCACCAAGTCATTTTATTATACATTTCCCTGTAAGTTGTACAAACCTGATTTCAGTTTTTACATAAAACTCGGGTGACCCAGCTCTATTTAGCCCTGACTACCCAAACATCAACCTTATTTCAGATGCTCCCCATGGGAATGATACATTCAGAAGCTTTTTAAGGAAAATGAGCTTAGAGATCACGAAGTGATACTAGTTCCCAGGATTTGCAGGACTGGAGCTGCTGCACTTGGCCAATCTTCATGACAATCTTGAGAAACCAGGGCTGGATCTAATTCACAAATGAAGAAAACTTCCTCGAGAGATCTGCACAAGGTCTCTGATAACTGGCTGGGCAGCCACAGTCTGGTATTGGGGTTCCAGCCTATGGTCTAGCTACCTCAGCCTGTCATGGACACATAAAAGTGTTTCAGTGACTCAGGTCAGTCTTTGCAAACATGTGCACTAACAATCAAGCTATAGTGAGAGCAACCAGCAATGTGATAAAGTGGAAAAGGCTTCTTCCTAGCCAGGTTCCTCGGATTAGGTCCTGGTTCCAACACAACGGCAGCTGCTCTGTGGCCAGATTTAACTGACCCTCAGGGAATCTTGATTCAGAAGTCAGATTCCGTGACGCAACCAAGAATACCCACCTCTGTGGTTCTAGAAAAATTAAGTCAGTGTGAACACATATAATAAGATGCTTAGATTGCAATAAACAGTAGCTGTTCTACTAACCATGATACAGTCACTAATGAGTAAAATGCATTTAAAATCTCCAGGTTGTATTGATATAAATTCAAAGCCTTTTTTATCTATCAAGTTCCTAACATGTCATAGACCAGAGAGAGAAAAATTAATTTCCTGCATTACAGAAGTTTTCTTAGCACATACCTTTAAACAAACATTACAGGCACTATAAGGGTTATTAAAGAAGTCTTAATAGCAGCCAATAAAATGACCAACTATTCACAGTTGGCCCCCTGCCAGAGATGGGCTTTATGTTACCTCATATAATCCTCGTGATGGCCTTTAGAGGCAGGTAAGATAAACTCCATTTTAAGGATGCAAAAACTATAGCAACCGTGGCTTTAACAACTTGCCTGAGGTCACACAGGGGCAGCATCAAGCGTCTGTCTCCCCAACTCCAAAGCCCTTGAATTTCTGCCACTGATCTTCCAAGTGCTATGAGTGGAAGGGAGTTAGCAGAAAACCAGAGCAGAAACCAGTGGATTCTGTATCAGAGGGCACTGTAAGGTCAGCCCACAAGGTCGTAACAATTGTAGCAGCAACTAATGCTCAAACCATGTGCAGATCTCCCCGTTTGATGCTGCACTTAACACCCCATTGAAACAGACACTATTATCTCCCCACTTTGCAGATGATGTAACTGCGGCCTGCAGAGGCTAAGTAACTGAGGAAGGTCGGTAGAGCTGCTTGTGTTGCTGCCTTCTCTGCAAGCCGCCACTGAGAGGCCAGGTGCCTCCCTGCAGCCTGCGGCACTTCTCTGGACTCTGCCGGCCTCAGCATGTGTCTTGCTTCGGCCGGTGGAGGGAGAGGGAACGTGACCTGTGCGGGCCGGGCAGAAGCCTTAGGAGCTCTGCTTGCCGCCCGGGCCTCTGGTCCTTCCACTTGGGGCCTGCTCCCTGCACCGGGTCCCAGAGGTGTGGCAATGACCCAGAGTCTAACGCGTCCTGTGAGTGAGGACTGTGGTTCCCAGCCACTGGGAGACCTGGGGACTGCGTGTGTGTTGCTGCAGCAGAGCTGCATGTAGCAGAGTCAGAATCCCAACGTCACTTGTCTAACTCAAATACTATACAACTCAGCTGTTTAAGGGTCCACTTCAGTGCCTTTCAGTACACATGCAGTGCCACCACCCCCACAGTCCACTTTAACCATTTCATCATCCAGGAAAGCAGCCCAGGGGAGCCGTTCTCCACTCTTCCCACAACCGCACAGACCTGGGCAACGTGTGGCCTTTTGGGTCCAGCATGGGGTCCATCCATGCGGAGGCACGTGTCAGCACTTCATTGCTTTTTATTACCAAACAGCATCCCCTGGCATGGCTACCCCACATTTCCTCTATTCATCAGGTGATGGGCATTTGGGTGGTTTCCACACTTTTAGCCGTTATGAGTAACACTGCTCTGAACATCCACATATGAGTGTTCAGTTGATGTTTGTCTTCATTTCTCTTGGTTCAATACTTAGGAATTGAATGGCTGGGTTATATAGTAAATCTATGTTTCACATTTTTAAGAAACTGCCAAATTGTTTTCCAAAGTGGCTGCACCACTTTACATTCCCACCAGCAATGTATGATAGTTCCAATTTCTCTATATCCCGGCAAACACATTTTTTTAAATTTATTTTTTATTGAAGTATTGTTGATATACAATTTATATTGGTTTCAGAGGTACAATACAGTGGTTCAGCAGTTACCCATATTCTTAAATCCTTGCCCTCTCTACTGTGGTTACTATCTGTCAGCATAGGAAGATGTTACAGAATCATGGGCTATATTCTCCATGCTGTAATACAGTACCTATGACCAACTTATATTATGACTGAGAATTTTTGTGCCCCTTTATCCCCCTCACCTTCCCCTCAAACCCACTTCAACCCCTCCCCCATGGTAACCACCAGTCACTGCTCAGAGTCTATGAGTCTACTGTGGTTTTGTTCATTGTTTTGCTTTGTTTTTAGATTCTGCATATAAGTGAAATCATATATTTGTCTTTCTCCATCTGGCTTATTTCACTGAGCATAATGCTTTCTAGATGCATCCATGTTGTTGTAAACGGCAGGATTTCTTTTCGTGAATGAATAATATTCCATTGCATATATGTACCACATCTTCTTTAACCATTCATTTACTGCTGTACACTTAGGTTGCTTCCATACCTTGGTTATAGAAAACAGTGAGGGAATAAACATAGGGGTGCAAATATGTTTTCGGATCGGGGTGTTTCCTTTGGGCAAATTCCTAGAAGTAGAATTACTGGATCAAATGGTATTTCTATTTTCAGTTTTTTGAGGAACCTCCATACTGCTTTCCACAACAGCTGCACCAATTGACATTCCCACCAACAGTGTACGAGGGTCCCCTTTTCTCCACATCCTCACCAACACTTGTTATTTCTTGTCTTTTGGATAGTGGCCAGCCATTGTAACTGGTGTGAGCTGATACCTCATTGTGGTTTTGATTTGCACTTCCCTGATGACTAACAAAGTGGAGCATCTTTCCATGTGCCTATTGGCCATCTGTATTTCTTCTTTGGAGAAATGTAAGTTCAGGTTTTCCACCCATTTTTTAATCAGGTTGTTTCTTCCAGTGCTGAGGCATATGAACTTTTTAAATATTTTTTGGATGTTAACTCCTTATCAGATGAGTCATTTATGAATATATCCTCCCATACTGTAGGATTCATTTTGTTCTGCTGATGGTGTCCTTTGCTGTACAAAAGCTTCTTTTTAGTTTAATGTAGTCCTATTTGTTCATTTTTCCTGTTGTTTCCTCTGCCTAAGGAAATGCATTCATGAAAAAAATTGCTCATGCTTATTATTCAAGATATTTTTGCCTATTTTCTTCTATGAGTTTTATGGTTTCATGTCTTACATGTAGGTCTTTAATCCAGTTCAAGTTTACTTTTGTGTATGGAGTTACACAGTAATCCAGTTTCATGTAGCTGTCCAGTTTTGCCAGCACCAGTTGTTGAAGAGGCTGTCTTTTCTCCATTGTATATCCATAGCTCCTTTATTGTATATTAATTGACTGTATATGTCAGGGTTTATATCTGGGCTCTCTATTCTGTCCATTGATCTTTGAGTCTATTCTTATGTCGGTACCAAACTGTTTTGATTACTTTGGCTTTGTAGTACAGCTTGAAGTTGGGGAGTGTAATCTGCCCAGCTTTTTTCTCCTTTCTCAGGATTTCTTTGGCTATTCGGGGTCTTTTGTGGTTCCATATGAATTTTAAAACTATTTGTTCTAGCTTGTTGAAGAATGCTGTTGCTATTTTCATAGGGATTGCATTGAATCTGTGAATTGCTTTGGGCAGGATGGCCATTTTGACCATATTAATTCTTCCTATGCATGAGTATGGAACAGATTTCTACTTACTGGTGCCTTCTTTAATTTCTCTCATGAGTGTCTTTCAGTTTTCAGAGTACAGGTCTTTCACCTCCTCGGTTAGGGTTATTTCTAGGTATTTTATTCTTTTTGATGCAGTTGTAAATGGAGTTGCTTTCATGATTTCTCTTTCTGCTAGTTTGTTGTTACTGTGTAGGAATGTAATAGATTTCTGTGTATTAATTTTGTATCTTGCAACTTTGCTGAATGTGGTTTAGTTCTAATAGTTGTTTGGTGGAGTCTTTAGGGTTTTTATGTGTAATATCATGTTGTCTATAAACAGTGACAGTTTAACTTCTTCCTTACCAATTTGGATGCCTCTTATCTCTTTGTGTCATCTGATTGCTGTGGCTAGGGCCTCCAGTACTATTTTGAGTAGAAGTGGGGAGAGTGGGTATCCTTGCCTTGTTCCCCATCTTAGAGGAAAAGCTTTCAGCTCCTCGCTGTTAAGTATAATGTTGGCTGTAGGACTGTCATATATGGCCTTTATTATGTTGAGGTACTTCACCTCTACACCCATTATGTTGAGAGTTTTTATCATGAATGGATGTTGAATTTTGTCAAATGCTTTTTCAGCATCTATTGACATGATCATGTGGTTCTTTCCCTTGTTTTTGTTGATATGGTATATGATGTTGATTGATTTACAACTATTAAATCATCATTGCATCTCAGGAATAAACCCCACTTGGCCGTGATGGATGATCTTTTTGATGTATTTTTGTATTTGGTTTGCTAATATTTTGTTGATGATTTTTGAATGTATGTTCATCAGGGATATTGGTCTGTAATTTTCTTTTTTTGTGGTGTCTTTGCCTGGTTTTTGTATTAGAGTGATGATGGCCTCATAGAATGAGTTTGGAAGTATTCCCTCCTCTTCTACTTTTAGGAATAGTTCAAGAAGCTTAGGTTTGGCTCTCTTAAACGTTTGATAGAATTCAGTTGTGAAGCTATCTGGTTCTGGAATTTTGTTTTTTGGGAGTTTTTTGATTATCAATTCCATTTTGTTACTGGTAATTGGTCTGTTAAGATGTTGAGCATCTTTTTATGTGTCTATTGGCCATTAGTATGTATGCTTTTGTGAGCTGTCTATTCAAATCATTTGCCCACCTGTTAACTGGATTATCTGTCTTCTTATTGAGTGGTAAGAATTCTTTATATATGAATACAAGTCTCATTGTATACATGACTTACAAATACTTTTTTTGGTAAAACAAATAGAATGGATAACCATTTTGAAATAAGTAGTACTAAAACTGACACAACAAAGAAAAGTAACCACAAATAAAGACAATATCAAAGAAAAAATTTTAACTAACCTTTAAAAAAGTTACCTGACTTTGACCAATGCGAGTCCTAACTTAGAATAAAAACACTAAGAATTTCAAAGTGTATGAAAGGCAGCAAGTTCCTCCACATGGCTTACAGGCATATGCTGCTGTAATGCTCAAGCCTGACCAGGCTACACAGACAAAACCTTAAAGGTAACCTTCACTCACAAATATAGATAGCATAACATCACAATAATAAGTAAATCTCAATAATATTAATTTTACAATCCTAGCAAGCCTTAAATAAAGAGATTACAGATACTGCAACAAATTTCAGTAAGACAAGACTGTAAGAGGAACTCAAGGTTCACACACAGATAAGGAAGTGTTACCACGCTCACCACATCCACAGGAAAGAGCACCGCAGCTCAACGCATACCGGCCAAATGCCTGGAAAGGAAGCAGGACATGAGGAGGAGGCTTTCTTTCTCCTTTCCCTCTCCAGGGTTTTGTTTTATTTATTTTCTTAACTGATGATAATTCATATATATATATATATATATATGAATATTAATTAAGGATAACTACATAGTTCATAATGCGTGATCAAAAACGAAAGTTTCTGTGATGACTGCCCTTGTACTGTTCACCATGTAAGAACTTACTCACTATGTAAGAATTTGTTCACCATGTAAGAACTTGTTTGTTATGCTTCAGAAGACTGGAGACTGATGAGAACTAGGCTTGGGGTTGATTAATGATTGTGCATTGAGTCCCCTATACAGAATTTAGTTGTTGTTAACAACCATTTGATCAATAAATATGAGAGATGCCCTCTCAAAAAAAAAAAAAAAGAATAACTACATACTTCCTTTTCCTTTAAAAACAGGAATTAGACAAATATTTTCACACAACTCTTACTTAAGAAATTTTAAATGCTGATTAAAGTTATCCAAGGAAAGAATAAGCAAGGCTGATATCATTATTTACAGATGGTAACAATATCTAAAAAGAAAAAAAATGTTAAGAATTCTAAAAAAATTCAAGAATCTCAATCATAAAATTATAATAGCTTAGAAAAACAATAGAATGAGTTATAACCTTTGAAAAGCCAATTGGATTCCTATGTCAAAGACACCATAGAAAAACCAACAAAATCAGGTAACTCCTTTTCCAGTAACAAAAGGCATTTAATAAGAAAGTATTAATTTCTCTGTTAGCTTTTAAAATAAAGTTATACAACTACAATTTTTTAAAATGAGAAAAAGTTCCCTGGAGAATACTTTATAGAGCTGAACAAAGTGCTGGTGAAATTCATCTGGACAAATAAATGCACACAAATCTTTGAATAAAGACTCTTGATACAAGAGATACACTAACCTTTAGGTACTCACTGAAGACAACTTTCAGAGAGTTTCAATTTTAAGAATTTCACATAATAATAAATAAGTTATATAAAGAGAAAAGAATATTACTCTTCATAAATGTCACTGGGCTATTTTAGTTTTCAGCATGGAGGCAAATTACAATAGTGTAATGAATTCTAAATGAGTCATGATTTTAAGCATATTTTAAAAATATTTTAACCTGGAAAAAAAAAAGAGTAACAACTTAATTCCAGTGAGGACAAAAAATACATTTCTGAATCCTGAATAACTAAGTTACCTAAGATACCATAAGTGACAAGAGCATTCCAAGGCCTTGTTCAAATAGCACTACCTCCATAAATTCTTCCCCGATTCTCTGCCCCTTCAACTCAAAAAACCAACACAACAAAAACAAACAAAAAGGAGGGGTGCATATAATGAGTCATAAGAAATACACATTTGGTCATTCAGATAACCTAATATATATATTTCCCAGGTATATTTGATCTTCATCCACAGTTCCTGAAAACACTGCAGAGTCTTAAAGGTGACATTGGTGTCTTGTCACGTTAATATTTTGGTTACCACCCAAAGGCAGGGGCTGGAGATTGAATCAGCCAATGGCCAATAATTTAGTCAATCATGACTATGCAATGAAGCCCTCACAAAAACCCATGAGAAGAGCTTATTGCTTTCTTGGATCCTGCTTCTCTGCCAGACAGAGAGCTTCCACACCTGGGGAACCAGAATGCCTCCCCATGCCACCAAGCCAGGCCCCAAGGTCCACAAGGACAGAAGCGCCTGTATTTGGGATCTTGTCCTATGTGTCTCTTCACCTGGCTGTTAATTTGTATCCTTCATTAAACTGTTGAAGGTTAGTGCTTTCCTAAGTTCTATGAGCTGCCTTGGCAAATTAATCAAACCTAAGGGGGAGGTTGTGGGAACCTCCAATTTGTAGCTGGTAGGTTAGAAGCACAGGTAACAGTCTGTGGCTTACGACTGGCATTTGGAGTATAGGATGGAGCCCTAAAGCTGAGGAACCTTGTGCTGTCTCCAGGGACACAATGTCAGAATTGAGTTCTTGGACACCCATGGGAAGACCCCCTCACACACACACACACACACACACACACACACACACACACACACACACACACACACACAGGAATTGTTTTCAGAAACCCAAAAGGAGTTATACTACTGTTATACTGCTGTATACTATTATCACTGTATAATGCTATTGTATGTAGAACAAAACACAAGGGGGAAATAATTGTTCTTTCCTGTAGCCATGCCTCATCACCTTCCTAGGCACATTACCTACACTCTTGTTTTCCAGACCCCATTAGAAGGTAGCAGGTGCCTTTAGGAGTGTTTATCTGAACAATGCTTTATGTAAAATGGGGGTTTTATTCTACAAATATTTCTTGAAGTAATGCTTATCTGAATATAAAACAAATGTTTCTAAAGATCAAGTGTTTTTAAAAAACAGAATGTAGAAAACATGAACAAAGATGATATGATCCTACATTACAAAACATAACAAAGAATTGATAAAATAAGGTTGATAGCAGATTTTAACTGGTAAGTGATTGAGGAATAGATTCTGTACACATAGGAAAACAGAAAATGATATCCTGGCCAATAAAGAAAGGTCCATATTCACACAACTTTGCACATTACTAAATTAATAAATAAAAGTTAAATCCAGTGTTGGTGGAGGAGAACCTATAACTGGCTTCATGTTCTGAAGAACCTCTTGATAATCTGAGAAGGCCATTTCACGCTTTTGACTAGGAAACCCCACTTCAGGAAGTGTACTCTATGTCACCATCCCTCACTCTTCACAGGCCTTCCCTGCCCCACTCACAGCACTGCTCCACTTTGCTGCGGGAAGGGACCTGTTGCCACATTATGGCAGCCTGCCCTCTGCAAGGTATCTGCTGAAGAAACCTGAGGAAACACATACTTGCCCTCACCCCCAAATTAGCATAGTATATACAATTCGTAACAGCTCAACTTACACTTACAAAAACCAGAACCTGCATGCTCAGACAACACCTGAGCAAATTCCAATAAAATGCTGAACAGCCATTAAACATTAAAATTTAGTGAAAACATTTATAAATTAACTGGACACATTATAGTATGAAAATTGATAAAGGGAATCCTCATTGACATGGCATCAGGAGGCCTACAGAGGGAGCTCTCACACCCACCTCTTGGTCAATTGCAGACCCCACAGGAAGGAAGAGGACACCTTGCAACTACGATTTGGGGCACTTTCCCATCCAGTAGGAGGAGGGAAGAGTTTCTTCCTCCCCCTAGCAACAGCCAGGCAACAGCCCAGCCAATGAGACTGTTACAACTCAGCCAATGAGCAGCTGTGACATGTGGGATTCCATTTCCTCCAAAGGGCTTTTTGCTCCCCCTTCTCTATGAAAGAGCCTCCTCTCCTCTGTCCTCCTGACTCACCTGTGGTTTTGCCATAACTTTCTTGTCCCAAATTGCATTTTTCTGCTATTCCAGCATAAAACCATTTTACTGGTTAGATAACTGAAAGCTTTAAAGTTAACCTTCTTGGTGTCAGAAGTGGGATCCACAGACACACCCAAACAGCTCTGAGGCTGGTAAACAAACAGGTTTCAGTGCCCAGAGCCCACTGAGCTCTCTGCCTTCTTGCTGACCCTGGAGCTGGCAGAGGTAGGGGTGGGGGGGGTCAGTTTTCTACTGGATTTCCAGCTCTGCTGCCCTTGCATATTTTGAGCTCTCCAGGCTTTATTCAGGACCTATTTTAAGGCCTTTTCCTTTCTGACAGCATTGATTGGCCTTTGGTCTAATTCCTTCTTGGAGCCAACCGTTCCCATGGAACTGTGCTGGCCTTTGCTCTGGTCTCTAGTCTATATCCTTTGGGAATTGGACTGTTCCTGTTGGAACTATGCTAGTCTTCAGCCTGATTCCTTTTGGAACAAGACTATTCCTAATGAAATTCTGCTGTTTGGGAATTTTTCTCTTTACTCTAGAGAAAAAAATCCTCTAAGAAATGAGCTCTCAGTTATCAAAGTGCTTTGAGGTCCCCCGCTGTGGGCCACCAGCCAGTTTTGTGTGTAAAAACTATGGCCCCTTCTCATGCACATTTCTGACTAAATGGACCAACTTAACCAAAACTACCTTAGAACACCAATGGCCATTATGGGGAACTTTTAATCTCCCCAAGTTTTTTCCCTCAAAATTAAATTTGGAAGTCGCAGCTAAAAAAGAAAGAAAGAAAGAAATCTGAATAGAATACTTCTTTTGATACCTTGCACCTTCCAAACGTCCTCAGGATTCTAAATTTGCCTTTTTGCAAAGCGAGGCAAACAATTAAGCCAAAATGGCTTGAGGCCTCTCCTTCTCTCCCATCTCTTTGGTTTACAGATGCTAGGCAGCCACCTCCTGCTCAGGCCCCAGCTCTCAACCTTTCTCTGCTGTGTCCTCTGCACTGTCCCCACCTCATTCTACATTCTCCCTGGACTAAGGCTGAACTGTGAGCCATCAAGAGTTTCCTAAAATGACTGAGGATCCCATAAGTTTGCCGAGGAATTTAACATAGGTATTCCAACTTACCAACCTTGTTTCTCAGATTTGTATCAATTAACCCACATGCTTATTGCTGACAGCCAAGCCAAGCATTGGATGAAACTGGTTCAATGGGAACATCCAGAAAGAGATTTGGAGAAACAGACTAAATTTTGGCAAAATGCAGAACACTGGCTGGAAGCCTCCACCAAGCAATCACAGTAGCTTTGTCTAAGCCTGTTGATTTGGAACAAGATTCAGGCCAGCACACAAAGCCTGAGGGACCTTGTTCATGACTATTACAAGTGACCTTGGATTGTTTTTGGAGAAAATTCTGTTCTTCTTTTCGATGCTGAATCTCCTGTAGCATTTCACTCTGATTCTATTAACAGGCTAATGTGGGATCTTTCCTCTATTTAGTTAAAAGGATAGGATGGGAGACTATGTCCACCCCAGATTTAGTTAATTTGGCAAACCAGCTTGTGTGCACCCTAGATGAGAAAGACAGCTAAAGTTCTCCACTTTCAACTCTGGCAAATGGAAGACCTTAAGTCAAAAAACCTTCTAGCTTTAGCTGTTATTGCAAAGAGCCCAGACGTTGGATAAAAAACAACAAACTGTTTCAAGTTTAAGCTCCTCAGGTGCCCTCAGCCCTCTTGCCAGCCCTTGCAGTGCCCCCCTAACTCCCAGTGGTGGGCTCTGAGGAACTACGGGAGCTCTTCTCAATCTTCCCTCTTAACCAGCTCAGAGAAACCTCTCTCCAGACTGGGGATGAATCTTTGTCCTTATTGAAAATGGGGCTACTTTTTGCTTGTTCAACCCCACTGCTATACAGTAGACCCAGCCCCAGAATACTAAAAAATAGTGGGGGTCTGAAATAAACCTCAACAGGTTTCTGTCGCTGAACCTACTCCTGTTTTCTTAGGCCCTTTGAGAGATACATACCCTTTTCTCCTTAGTTCCTTTGCCCTATTCATTTATTGGGCCAAGATTTATTTATAAAATATATGTGTTTATCAAGGCAGAATATCTTTCTCCCAAAAGGGGGAAATAAATCTAGAATTTGACAGTAATCAAAATACCACCCAGGGCCTTGAACTTTGGATGTCTTATCTGCTGTCTCTGATGACACTACAGCTGAGTCTGTGGGCACTGATCATTCATTCCTGTTGGATCAGCTAACGTCCTCCTTACAGGCACAATCTTCAGCTGACATTGGCAGAACCCACAGGGCACCTCCCATGAATATCAGATCCTTCAAAACCTATCCCCAGAGTTAATCAATACCTGATAAAGAAAGAAGCTCTTCAAGGCATTAAACCCATAATAGAAGACTACAGGCTCCAGGCCTCACTACCTGTGCTGGTCCCTATAGTGCCCGTTATGCCTGTGAGAACCAATGTCTGAGGACAGAGGTTTGTCCAGGGCCTCTGAGCAATACATACATTACCCCCCAGCACCTGCTGTCCCTAACTCCGTACCCCGCTGACCACGGAAAGCAGACTTCTTGCTGTTAGCTGATCTGTGCAGTGTCCTGCTAGCACTCCAGTCATAGGCTAGTCAGTATCTTTTTGCTTTAATTTGGAAGCATGGAAATACAGCTGGACAGTAATGCCCAGGATTTCAGTTTTTACTTTCACACACCTTAAGCTGATTTAGATGACGTAACTTTTTCTGCAAGATCGACTTGTTAAGATAGCTAGGTGACCTGCTTCTGTGCTCCCTTCCCAAACCTCTTCCCAGGAAGGTAGCATCCACCTGTTAAACCTTTTGATCTTAGAGGAACATAAGTCTCCAAAGAAGAAACTGCAGTTGCTCAGACTCAGGCTTGATACTTAGGGCATCTGATCCTGGAGCGGAACCATGTTTGGCTCCAGGTGAAATCCCTCATGGCAGCTGAATGCTGGCAGGTCTCCCTGTAATTGACAGGAAACTCCTCTAACCAGTGCAGATTTTTCATGGTTTACTGTTGATTCTTATCTGAAGGATGAAAATGGTAAATGGTTAGCTGGGCATGCTGAGACTCCCTTTGAAGTCATGAGGCTGCACCCCTACCTCTGGCCACGTTTCCCAGCAGACTGCGCTGCACACCCTTACTTGAGGTACCCGTAGCCAAGGGTCAAACTGCAGGCTGTGGTTCTGGTGGTTGTTGGTGTGCTTCTGGGTGGCTCATGACTTTGCAATGCTGTGGAAACAAGGAGGTTCCCTATCCTTCAATAGGGATAAAACTGAAAAGTCCCCTGAGTCTAACAGTGACGCTATACGTTTGCTCTGGCTATGGTTCCCGGCATTCTAGCCGCAACTCCCTGGAGGCCAAGGGAAGCCACCTTACTGGTATTTCCACCAAAAGCACTAAACCCCCATCATGTTCCACAGGAATGTTATCCCACATGAGAATCTGGAAAAGCTGACTAGAGATGCCCACTTGGTCCCAGAAAAGGAAAAACAGTATTGGAAATCTAATTGTAGGTTGGATAAAGGGAGAACTCTGGTTTGGACCAAATTAACAAACTGGTCCTACCAGAAATTCTAAAATTCCAACTAGTTACCACTGTATGTGCATTAAACTGGTGGTCTACTGACAACATGAGTGTTAATGAGCCAGTATCGCTGTGGAGACATTAGTAAGGCTGCAAAATGTGCCCACCTTGCTTGTCCCACCTGTGCACACAGCCCCCAGACACTGTCAACTGCCCAGTGGCCCATTCATCTAAGGTTTGGCAAATGGATTTCATACAAGTCACCATCCCATGGGAAAATGTTTAATCACAGTTTGTATGTTTTCTCACTGGACCAAAGCTTCCCCTGCAGACAGGGTTATGCTGCTTCTGTGTCTAAAATCGCTAGGTTTTTCCTCCCTGCAGAGCCCTGTAGAGATTCATGGTTACTGGGAAATCCATTTTGCCAGATGGGTGTTTTGACTGGTCTGTGCAGTCTTACAACACCGTCCACACCATCCTCAGTCCTTGGGGTTATTAGCCGCACACGCTGACACCCTCAAACACTCAGGACGCAAATCTGGAGACCCTCCAGAACTCTGGGCTAAAGGCACCACCACTGGTCCTAAATCTCACACTCACCCTTTGGGACACTCAGGCGCTCACCCTCCAAAGTTGCAGGACGTCCAGTGCTTGTGGTCCCCGCCTCCTGACCCGCAACCAATGAAGGACACATGCCAGTGTGAAGGCCTGAGGGCCTCTCTCAAACCCACGCCGCTCTGGCGGAGAGGCGCGGTCACGGTGCACTTCCAGGCGGCGACAAGCATGGGCGCCTGACCTGGAGGCTCCGTCTGTCCTGGAGAGCCTCCTCAGCCTCGCAGGAAAGGTCCTCATCAGGACCTGCCGACCAGCCCGGTGCCACCAAACTCCAGGGAACGGACGCAGGCTCGCTGACACCTAGAGAGACCCAGCCCCGCCTGCCCTGCTCTCCAGCTGGTGACCTGAAAGGGAAGATTTCCCGAGATGGAGGCAAAGGATGTCAGGCAACATGGACTTCCCACGACTAGGCCTGGACACCTTCCTCTTTGTCACTGCTCTTCCCTGGAAAGAAAACGGCCTTGTCTGCATTTCCCAAACCCTCGCAGAAGAGGGAGACCTCTTTCTGGTTATGGCCTTTTAGAAACAGCCTCACCACAATCCTGAGTTTTCTCTGAAAGATGAAAAGTTCAGAATTTGCAAAAGTCCTTGTTTCATCTTGTTTGAGATAAGGTTTAAAATGTCTTTCAGTTTTGCAAAGTTCACCACTATTGCTTCATGTTCATGCCTGCACGGTCTTCCAAGTACACTTGGTTATTTCCACATGCTCTGGCCATAGTCACCATTCTGCTCTCATGACATTCAGCAGGGACTTCCAGAAGGCACATGTGACTGTTTTCCTTCATAGGGAGACCTTTCCTGCCCCAGTTGGGATAAATGCCAGTGTATCTTTTAGGTGGCTACTTTCATACCTAGGGTCCTGATTTAGGACCATCATGAAATTTGGAACTGTCATTATACTTGTTGTATAATGATTTTTAAGTCCCGTATTTTGTTGCCTGTCAAGCTTTTGGAAAGGTCTACTACACGGAAAACCTGTTGATCAGTGATGCTTTCAGAGTAAGATCTTGCTCAAAAGGAGTTAAGGCGAAAATGGACACGGGGAAGCCTGACATGGCACCAGAAGGCCTGCAGGGGGAGCTCCACACCCACGCCCTGTCGAGCCGCGGACCACCGACCCCCAGGAAAAGCCCAGCCAACGAGCAGCCAGACGCTGGGGCTTCCCGGTTTCCTCCAACAGGCTTTGGTTTAGAACAGCCGCCCCGCGCCCCTCGCTCTGTAAAACGCCTCCATTCCTGGGACTTGCCCGTGGCGCTCATATGGCCTGCTTGTCCCAAACAGCAACTTTCTGTTGTTCCTGAATATACCCATTTTTTGCTGGTAAAATTACAGAGACAGACAGCCTTTTTTTAAGGCTGACAAGAGCAACAATCCTATCATGTTAGAAATGTTTTGTAGTGCCTTGCCCATTCAGAACTGTAGCTCTTATGAAGCTGGTATGAATACTGGCTTTTTTATTGTAATATAGTTGACATATAAATATTGAAGTATTGATAAAAAATCATTAGATTGTCTAGTAAGTACTTTCTCTTAAGTTACTTACTATTTTTTGTATTTTATCAGGTCTGCAATATTTTAAGAAAAGCAGCTCAGTCGGATAACTGACACAACGGTATGATTTGAGGGGAGGAGTGTTAAAGGGTTCCTTTTTACAAAGACTAAAAAATGTAAAAAAAAATTAAAAATATGATATTTCCTTTGTCCCTGCCAAACAGTGTTTTCATTTTATTTATTTTTAAAGTCGAACCCATTGTGCAATAACTTACATACCATTGTAAGTCCAGGGAGAGGAAATCCTGGGGCAAAATACCTCTAAAAACCGAAATCAGTCAAAGGGAGAAATGAAGTTTAAATTCTGTTTATTGCTTATAAACTGCAGTCTGGGGCAGTTTCTCCTGCTCCAGCAGAGGCAACACCGGCCCTACTCTCTCCTCTCAGGTACAGATCAGCCCTCCCTGCCCAGGTGATTACCCACTGACATGGAGATGAACTCTTCTCCACCCCTGAGGAATGACGCAAATGCACTGAAGTCATATACTTCACGTCCCCCCTCTGAATGCCTATCGATATGTAGATGTACTGAAGGCGGGCAAGATATTCTGGAAATATTACAATTTCACCCACAACCGTGAATGTATCGATTCTGACAGACCCTTCCCAGGCCCACTCTGAGGTGCTCTTCACTGAAGGGCTGAGTGTGGCAGGTCCGTATCTCAGGGTACGGCACGAGCTCACCTCTGCGGTCTTCACGGCAGGGATGCCCCGACCTGCCTGGCAGCAAGAACATGCCTCACAAGGCCACGTGTGCCTCGGCCCTGGCTGTGGTGCCCACTGGTGTGTGGGCCCACACCTGGGAACCGGGAGGAACCAGGCTGAGCACACCTCTGCCTTCCACGAGGGTCAGGCCTCGGTCACCTGCAGGCTGCTCTGGCCCTTGGCGTGCTTCAGAGGCTCTGCTGGCCTGCTCCTCCAACAGACCTATGGGAAGACACCTCTGCAGGACGCAGGTTAAGATTAAATGAGACGCTCGACGGGAGGCTGTGATGTGGGAGCTCACTTTATGCCAGCCATGGTGCCAGCGAGGAGGCCTGCCAGCCAGGACTGCCTCCTGGATGGCACATCCACGGCCACTCTGGCCCTGAAAGGCACAGGCACCAAAACGGGGCTGCTGGGATTAATGTCTTTATACGGAGGGTCAGAGGACCCTTCTCACCCGGCTGTGACACACAGCAGCCCTCCAGGCAGAGGCGGGCCGTGGCTCCCTCGGGCATATTCACGCACACTGGCGCAGCAGTGGTCCCTCGGCCCGTAGCTGCTGGTGCAGCCTGAAATACCGCTGCAGAGGCGTAAAGACCCACTCCCCTGTGTCAGCTTTCACATCCTCAAACAGCCCAAGGGAGCAGCAGCGGCTGCTGGCCAGGTCACAGAATGGCAGGAGACATCCCTTTGGCAAAAAAGGACACGCTCCTGTCCTGTATCTTGTACTGGTAGGTGAGGCTCCGACCCTGCTGCGCTGTGGGCTGTGAAGGTCTCCTCCACAGGATCTGCAGCTATAGGGACAGGGAGAGAAATGAAAGCATCTGCTCCGTGGTGACCCACCTTCCTCCTCTGCAGCCCTCCATTCAGGCCTCCACGAGCTCAGTCACATGTCCCATGCATAGTGTGCCCGACTTCTGAAACCAAGCTCATTACTAGCTAAGTGAAAATCAAGCACCCCCCTCATTTTCACAGCCATGTCTGCTCATTACAAAAAACATGAAGGAGAGAGAAAAACCGTGAACTTTTATGTGCTCCCCTTGGGTCTGCCTTCTACACGTGATGTGTTCTCGTAGGTTCAGCTGATTGTGAAAATCAACACGTGAGCATCTGTATATTCGGCCCGGGCACAGGAAGGCACGGCCTTTATCCTGACGACATCTGCAGGGGCTCGAATGCTCGGGGACCGACATCGTAGCGAGGCTGCAGCTGCCCAGCAGAGCTCCCTGTGCCCACCGTATGAACAAGCACCACCAACGCGGCGGGGCAGAGCCCTGCTCTTCGGCTTCCATTTCCATGATCTCCTCTGAACGACTCTGGGCCAAAACCACCCATTTTGAGTGAGTTGAGTGGTCAACAGGAAGTTCACCTGGGAGCTCTGGTAGAGGCTCAGGGGGACTCCAAAAGAAGCTTTTCAGAAGGCAGGGAGCCAGGGGGTTAGAACTGGCCTTGCTCCCCAGCTGGGGCTCCCAGCTTCTGGTGGGGAGCTGCAATTACTCTGGTCAGAGGCGGCAGTGTGGCAGCCCTGGGTGTGAGGATCGGGGCTCACTGGATGTGCAAAGCCCGCTGCAGCAGTGCAGAGCGATTTGGTATCAGGGCCCCTGGGTTCTGCTCCAGACTGCTGTCTCCTCTCTCCAGGAGCTCACTTAGATCACAAAAGGGCCATGTGGGAACCTACACTGCTGCCTGTTCACAGAACCTCCAGACTCCCTTTCCCCTGAAGGAAGGCTCAACACTATCCCAGCGTGTGGTTCCAGACCCAGCAAAGATGCCAGCAGCCCGCCGCCCAGTAAGCCCCCGGCCCCAGCCCCTGTACCTGCCCATGAACGTCCTTGCAGAAGCCGGTGGCCAGGCCCTCAGCCCGCAGGATCAGGTGGCTCTGGTGACCGACGCCATGCAGCAGGAGGGCGTCCTCCTCATCCTCAGCACCTCCACTGTCATGCACAAGGGCCACTACATTCCCCTGTGACGGAGGCACGATGATGGCAGCCTGCTCCTGCCTGGAGGGGACTCCCAGGCCTGGGAGCGCTGCCCACACACCTCACACACCAGCCTCCCTGCCTTGTGGGAGGGACGGACCCCAGCCTGGGCTCTGGGACCTTAACTCCAACCACCCGTGGACAGTTTCCCCAGCACACCCAACCTGTCCCCTCAGCTCGGCCTGGGGTCCTCTTCAACGTGAGCAATGGTGCTGAGGTACAGCAGGAACATAGGGCACGGGTCAGGCCAGTATAAAATCTACTCAGACTGCGAAAAAGGCTCAGCTTATTCTTTAACGTAATCTACATGCTGTTCTTCCTCTTCTTCCAGCCTCTTAATGAACCAACTTTGTAACCAGGATGAGAGATAGACCTCTGAGTATGAATGAACCTATGTAGGTAAAGAAGGCTGAGATCAACACAGTCATCTGAATAATACTTCGAGACAAAACCTCAAAAAGACATTAATCACCTGCATACAACATGCCCTATGCAGATCCCTACCCAAAAGACCAATAAAATCCCAAGCCTTAACCCCTTAAGTGCACCTCCTCTCTGCGGGTGCCTGTGTTCCCTCCAAGTGGGTAATGTCTCTTCAAATAAACCCTCTTGTTCCATAAGCCTCCCGCACTTCGTCTCTGAACTCTTTCCTGTGGCAAAGATGAGAACTGGCCGACCTCCACTTCCGATGGTGTCTTTGTCTTTTCACTACTTCATTCAGCTTTCTAGTCTTAAATGCAACCTTTTTCTCTGTTCTATTTCCAACAAGTAGGGAAGTGGCTGTGGGAACCTCTGAGTAGGGAGGGGCCTGCACTCTCTGGTCCCCTGGGTGACGGGCAGGAACGGCAGCGTTTCCGTCATGCTCTCCAGCAGTCTGCCCTACCCTTGCTTTGGGATGCTCTCAGAACAGAATCTCACTCCACCCAGTGCTCCACAGCTCCCCCAAATTCTGGGGTGGTAGGGATTTAATTCCTGTGCTGTGCAGTTCAAGCGGACACTGGACTCTAAGGGACCCTGGCTTTAGGAGTTGGCAGGAGATGTGCCCTATGCCAAGCAGGAGTTCAATGAACTTCCCTTCTCCCCATTCTCACTTTCTGCTGCCCGTACAGCTGCACAAATAAAGGGTCACTTTTCGTGGCACTATGCAACACTGATATTCAGTCACTCACTCCCTTTAATGAATTCCTTTCTTACCTGCACTCATTCGACCTGTTCGAGAATTCTTCTCCATTCCAGATCAAAGCCCTCCCTCCCCCATCTGGGCTGAGGTTTCACCCAGCTGCAGAACAGATCACCCCAGGCAGGGCTGCCTGGTGTCTCCAGCTGGCCAGCAACAGTGCCACTGTCCCACCAGGCAGCAGTTCACCCAGTCCACAGCTCCTAAGGGCTCACCTACGCCAGGCCCCACGTGGGGATAAGAGTGAGAGAGACAGACATGGGTGTGGGGGTGCAACGGAGAGGTGTCTGGCCCAGAGGTGGGTGCCCTGAGCCGAGGCGGAAGGACCAGGAAGAGCTAGCCAGCCAGAACCAGAGGGGAAGGCCAACCCCGCTGAAACCGGACGACACCTCAACTAAGCCTCAACTAAACCCTTCCAAAGGAATTGTGTCCAGCTGTTAGAAAAATGAAGCCTGTCTGTGGTTCTGTTTTTAGGCAACAGACACCAAAATATACTGAGTTATTAAATGAAAAGAGAAATTTCAAACAGTGTGGATAGTGGGTCACCAGTGACAAAAAGGGAAATGCAGGGGAGCAAACACACATACAAATGTGTTCACGAATGACGGCTGTCTGGGAGTCTGATGGGCTCTGCAACCATTCCTTCCTGAAGCAACCTTTATCCTATTCATCCTATTTCTTTTCTAAACTTGCCAAGTTCTGCCTTTTCCAAAGAAGCATTTCCACAAGAAGCGGGTGGCAGTGGGCCAGACAGCTGAGCTGCTGCAGGTGGCTGTGGCCGGGGCATCCCCCACCCGCACGCTGCGACCCCAAGCCTCCTGCACTTCCTCCTCCTCCAGTCCTCTCCACACTACCCGCTCCTGGCCCTGTGTCCGCAGCCGGGACAGCCTCGGGAATTCCCCGAAACGCAGCAGTGCTTGCTGCTGGTCCGCACACTGGCTGACCCAGTGTGACTCTCCCGCTGCTCTGCCCAGCCTGCCGCACCTCCACGCTGGGGACTGTGCTGGCTCGTTACAGCTGCACCTCATCCACTACTGCAGCTGGGTTCTGGTGAGGCAGGCACCCCCCCACTGCTGTGTTTCAGGCTGGCCTACTACCATTGTTAGAATCTCCACCATGGCTGCGATACAATGAGTTCTGACAAATATATATTCAGTCTTCATCCACAGTTCCTGAGAACACTTCAGAGCCATACATGTTGTGTGGGTGTCTTAATAGAGTGATCTGGACCCTACCAAAGGGTGGGGTTGGTTGCCAAGGGAACCGAGTAACTAGCAGGTAGGAGCTCTCAGCCCGCAGCCCAGGAGGGGAGAGGGCTGTATTGAATAACCAATGACTTAGCCAAACATGACCATGCAGTGAAGGCCTCACAAAGCCCCTGAAAAAAGCTTATTGCTCTCCGGGATCCTGCTCTGTGGGAGAGCGCGTCCACACTTGGGGAAGCCGATGCCTCCACGTGCCACCAAGCCAGGCCCCCAGCTCACGAGGACAGAAGGGCCTTTATTTGGGGCCTTGCCCTTTGTGTCTCTTCATCTGGCTGTTACCTTGTATCCTTTGCTAAACTGGTACGCCTAAGTGTTTCCCTGAGTTCTGCGATCCGCTCCAGTAAATTAACCGAGGGTAAGGGTAGGCCACGGGAGCCTCCAGTCTGCAGCTGGGGCTCAGAAGCACAGGCCCAGAACAATGACCTGCCCTGGGATATGGCCAACGCCAGCAGGGCAGGCACGGCTACAGCAGCTCCTGTGGTCTGTGTTGTTCATTCCTTACTTCTGAGGGCTCAACTATTTAGCGATGGCACGTAAGGAAGAGCAGGGTGGGGAGACTGCAAGATTTCTGGGCCTACCAGAGTGAAGCCAAAACCCCAAGCACAGAAGAAAGACTGCAGCCAGCCAGTGAGGTGTGCCCGTGTCTGGCACTCAGTGGTACCTTCAGTGCGTGGCACACAACGGCCCTGCAGTAGTGCACGAAGTCCAGCACGGCCACTGCCCCTACGCCCAGGCTCAGCAGCACACTGAGGTCATCCACCAGCAGCACCGGGCACCTCCACGCAGCTCCCCCGCTAGCCACGGGCTTCAGGGCTTCCTGCACGAACTCAAAGAGTGGCTGCAGGCTCCCGGCATCGGCCTCCCTGGGACAGAGGACAGAAGTCATCATTTCCCTCCCTACACACATTCACCTGGGACCAAGCAGCACCCAGAAAAGGGCCAGGAGGAGGCACAGAACCAGATCACAATCCTTCCCCACAGGGATAGAGATCTGTTGGAGAGGAGAGGCATGCACGTGCCCAGGAGTGCACTGTCCTTACACTGAAGTGTCCCTCCAGGCCGTGCAGGTACAAAGCACTACGCTAGAAACCCAGGGACACAAAGTTAAACAGATTCCTGGATCCTCAAGGGATTCCACATAGCCTCTCAATCCAAGAGCTTCAGGCACATGAAGATTAATCTGGACTGGGCAGGCATGAGAGGCCTTGTCAGGAGGATCACAAGTAGGTATGAAAAGCTAAACAGCACTTCAGGGGCCATGGTGGTGAGGGGCGTGGTCTAAGGCCTGCTTATGTACGTAGCAGATCTGAGCTGCTTCTGAACAAGCTGGCCCAGCTATCTCTCCTAACGACCATCCTCAGCTATCATTTCCATCAACAGGTGGGAGGCTCACAAAGCACCCAGCACAGAACCCAAGCTCCTGTCCCAACGCTCCAGGGCTGAGTTCCACTAACACCAGGATCCTCGACCTAAGCAGGTATAACCAGGCCCATCACTCAGACTCAGATGCATGGCACGGGCCATGTACGAGGCCACAGGGTCAGGGCCTGTGGCCCTCTGAGTCCGTGCTGACGCTCGCACTGTGTAAGGCCATCGGGGGTCAGAGAGAGAGTTCCTGTACACACTTCTTTGTGTCAGATGAAGACCAGCAGCCAGGTGAGGGTCTGCACAGAGCTGTGTGTGGTGGATACTCATGAAGGACAGGCAGGGAAGCAACCTCAGAATGCCACACCAGCGGTCAACAAACTGTTTCCTAAAGGGCCGCCTGTAAATATGCCAGCATGAGACAGTATGTCAGCACGAATGTGGCTACCCTGGCACAATCTCATTTACAAAACAGGTAGCTGGCCCACGGCTGAGCCATGCATCAGCCAAGAACAGATCAAAGGTGTCAGCTTGGGCTCGAAGCCAGGGTGGGAAAAACCAGCAAAGCATGCTGCTCAGTCATACTGCCAGCACATGATGCTTCCCACGGCTTTCAGGACAGCCCTACAGCCTCTGCTCCGCAGTAAGAGCCAGGGCTTTCCCATACTGCTGCAACAACAGGGAAGCATCTGCCCTCCCACACCGAGGAGTGGGGTCACTCAGCAATCCTCATGTGGGCACACCTACCAGGTGTGCACCTCTGGGCTGGGCTGCAGGCTGACTGACCTGAGGAACTGCAAGGGGTGTGGCTCCTCCCGTGGCTGGAAGAAGACATCCACAGAGGACTTGAGACCCTCGAGGAACACAAGCTGCCCGCGTTCCCGTGCCGTGGTCAGGCTGACACCCTGAACATGACAGAGAGGAGAGTGAGCTACTGTGCCCTGCAGACAATCAGAGAGGCCAGACTCTAGCGGACAGGAGGGCGCAGGACATATTCTGAGCTCTGCATATGTGCACCTGTCCCTCCTGCATATGGCCGTGACTTCTTTTCCCTGGATGTTCCTAACCCACAATCCCCATTCTGTTTCCAGATGTGTATTACATTTGTTGCTTTTTAAAAACCTTTTGCTTGTATTTTTCATGATTACCCAATATTTATTTTTAATTTACAATGGTACCACATTATTTCCTTTTTAAATGCATGAATTACAAAACTGAACACATTTAAAAACAGTAAGTAAACAATAACAGTAAGACGGGGAAGAATGACAGAGGTCTGAAAATGCTAGTGCTGGAAAAAGACCAGACTTCTGACTTGGAATTTCATAAACCCTCTTGTTTATCCAGCAATCCTGGGACCTCAGGAGTGTTGTGGGGCATTTCAAAGGTCACTGCTGATGGGTGGCCTGGTCCCCTCCCTCCCTGAGACCAGCCTATCAAACACTCCAAAACAACCCAGGAAGTCCACCCGCTCACAGGTCACAGGTCTCAGCCAAAGCAGGGTTGGGAGGTGACTACCATCCTGGCCACCTTGTTCTCGCCTGCCTGCCTGTAATGAGATGAGGGGCAGGTGACAAAAGCACCTCTCCCCATCTTTGGGTCCCAAGCCCTTTACATAGGAAGAGACGGCGACACACCTGACTTGGCAGCAGACCAACTGTGATCTCCAACCCAACAGGACCAATATAAAAGTCCACACTGAGGAGGAGAAAACCCCAAAAGTCCACTGTGAGCAGAGATGGGTTTGATTACCTGATAATAGATCTGATTCCAGCAAAAAGGCTGCCTGAGCTTCCCAGATAAGGTGCTCAGGACCCCACAATTCCCTCATTCCCACCCTTGTTAAGTTCTTTACAACCCAAATAGGAATACCCAGCTATAGGCTACACTCACTGGGATCTAATATATTTACCATCTTCTGCCCCACGATATTGTAGTGACTGAAGGACTGGATGAGTGCCACAAAGCAGACTTTACAATTAGCTGGAAAAAAAAAACAAACTGGTATGTAATGATGTCTCTACTTGCAATCAGTCTTGTATACTTCATACCTCTGAAAACAGAAGCACGAAGGCAGGTCCAGAGACCCAGAAGCCTTGCAGCCTGACATGACCAATCTTATACTAAAATGCATTTTTTTTCATATTTAGTAATTGTACCTTATTTCATCAATTCTGAAATGTATTTTTTCCATGAGATGTATTACTAGGTATCTTATTTATTTTGTTCTATTGCTAATTGTGGTTTTTAAATTTTTTATTTTTCTGTTTGTTGTTGGTATACAGGAATACAATTGATCTTTTTAAACTGATCTTGTATCCAAGACATAAGAGGAACCGAAGAAACGCTAATGACTTATTAAATTGATTGCTCAAAATTATTTACTGAACATAATTCTAACAATTTGTTGCAGATTCTCTTGCTTCTTTCTATGCTGACAGTAACAAACTTTTTTAGTTGCAAAATAAAGAGGTAACCTGGAAAGCTGTAAATCATTATGACTGAGTGTGAAAGGTCATTATGACTGAGTGTGAGAGGCCTCTGCCCTAACCTGGCCCGGCTCAGTGACCATGCAGTTTTCTTCCCTGTGTTTTGTAGGAAGCATCCAGTGCCAGGGCCAAGCATCAATGGTCCAGTGCCCAAAGACCTCAAGATACACAAGAGGAGCAGCTAAATCAGGAGGCCACCTGAGGAGCATGGTGAGGCAGCGGCTGCACAGTGGGTAGAGACCAGGAGGGCAGGGCTCGGATACAGTGAGCACGTGCCACTCTCTGGCAGGGATGGAGAAAGAGCAAGATGACCCATTAACCCATCACCTAATGAACAGCCATCTGGCTACCCAAACGCCAAAGCCTGGACAGCTAACACTAATCCTACTATTTCCCGAGACAGGCATTTTTTCCTTGCCTTAGGTTTCTTTTTCTATAGCATCAGTGAGTCCCATACCTTTGAGGTAGAAGGAAAGGAAGTGGTGCACAAGAAAACTGCCATCCGTCTTGGCGTCACAGAGTAGAGTCAGTTTCCCCTAAAAGTTAAGAGGAACACAAAAAGGTGAAGTAGGTCCCCTGGAAAGAGGTCAGCTTAGAGTGTGAATCTAGCTGAGTGCGCCCACCCAATGTTTCTACACCTGAGGAGTGTGTGTGTACATTTCACTTACTATTACACTTTATTTATGTACACACACGAAGATAACCAAGAAGATAAGAAGTCAAGATTATGGAAAAACAACAATTAAAGTGATGAGTGTTAGGTCAGTCATGGGCATCTCTCAGGTTCCACTCCTCTTTCTCGCTCCTCACCTTGGCAACTCAGGGACCACTCTTGGGGGGGAATTAAATCCTGAACAAAGGATGCTTTTATTATCAGAACCCAAGGAAAATCAGCAAAAATCACAGCTTGCCAAAATTGGACGGAACCTTCAAAAGAGCCCTTGGATCCAGCTTTCTGTCCTCCAGGGTGGGAGGAATGGCTGTTGACAGGCCCGTGGTGACGAGGCCTCCCCGAGGCCGGGTGGGAGCCGACGCGTCCAGGCCAGGCGCTCGGCACGGCGCCCCGCAAAGGCCTCTAAGAGGGTGTCTGCGGTGCCGGCCGCCCGGCTCCAGGGGCCTCTCGGCCCCGGGGATCCCCCGTACAACTCCGGGGCCACGCGGACCCTCCACGCCCTCGGGCGGAGGCTGTGGGCTGCACTGGGTCGAAGCCCACCAGGCCCCCGAAAGCTACGATCCGGGAGGCCGACGAACCCGCCCTCTCCCGGGAAGGCAGGTCACGAAGCGGACCCGACGCTCTGGGAAGTAAGCGCTGCGCTGCCCTTGGGAGCCTGGCGGCGAGGCCGTGGCGGCGCCGGGCCGGGGGTCCTCGACTGAGGAGCGGCCTGCACGCACTCGCCTCCCCTCGCGGGAGCCCCGCTCAGGGCGCGCGCGGGGCCCCCCCGCGGACCACAGGGTCGCGCTCCCGAAACCCGCTTCCCGACGCGCGCCAGCGTACCTGCTCCGCCGCGTCGGGGGAGGTGCCGAGGAGCTCGCTGAGTTCCGGGAGCATCCCGACCGCTCGCGGGCTGCGCAGAGCGGAGGCCCCCGAGCGCACCGAGCGCCGCCTCTGGGCGCGCGGGACGAGCGCGCACGCGCAGCACCGCCCCCGGGCGCCTGCGCAGCCAGCCGGACTTCACGCGCGCCCAGGCGGGGCGAGGGCCCCGGGGCTTGGGGTGCGGGGCCTGCTGGGGGGCCCCGGGCTCCCCCCACCCCGCGGTCCGGCTCGCCCCTCCTGGACCTCGCTCTCGCCCCAGCACCGGGGCTCAAAGTTCTGCACGCACCCATCGCGCTCCTCGCGCGTCCAGAAACGCGGGCTTGTGCGTGGAAAAGCCAAAGGAGAAGGGTTACCGGGGGCAGCGGGGTGCGGGCGGCAGGGTGGAGAGGGCGGGGCGCCGCTGCCCCTCCTCCCCCCGCCCCCAGCGGTTTGCACTCGCTTGGTTCGGTCTCGCTCAGACGTCACCCCTTTCCCTTCCCCTCTCCCCTGCCGTTATTTCCTCCGTAGGTCGGTCGCTGGGGACCATGTCCGTTTTTGTTGTAGCCCAGCCAGCCACGGACCCCTGGGACAAGCCTCTGAGAAGGAAGTCGAGCTGTCCAGTCCCGCATCGAGGGAGACAGCAGTGGAGCCCCGGCGTCTGTCATCGAGCCGAGGGACGCGGGCGCCGGACGATTAGGGGTCGGGGAAGCGGTTCAGGTGAAGCAGCAATGCGCTCCAGGAGAGAGCACAGCTCTGGGCCAAGGAGCAGTGTCTGGCCTGGACTGCGCAGTGCATCTGGGTTTCCTGGGAACTGCAAGGTTAAAGAGAGGTGGCATGCAGTCACCCGGAGCTCTGCAGCTGGCCTAGAAATGAGAGCTGCTTCTCTATGTCAAGTTTAGATCCTCCAGTCAAGAATGGGTGTTCGTGTTTACGGATAAGTGAGAAAGAGGAAAGCAACGCGTGGCATCCCGGAGCTGGCCTGACAGCTAGGTCTTGGTTTTCTGTGGATCAGAAACAGTTTCACACAACATTGACATCAGTCTGACTGTGATGGATCAAGACAGACAAAGCACTCCATGATCATCCTGAGTCGAACATAAACATTGTCTAAGCCAGGAACTACCAAATATCCTCTCTCCCAGCTAAGTACAGCTACTTCACCAGCAGCAGCTTAGCCACTCTGGTCGGCCCTCCCTATAGCCTAGATTCCCTAAGATACCAAGCCTAACATTAACAAACAAAAGTTAATACAAACTAATACAAATATGGAAAATTCACTCTCTGACAGGAGTCAGTCCCCGGGAAAGTTGTGCTTCCTTAAACCCTTTAAATCACCTGTCAAGCGCAAAGCCTGTAATCATGTTCCAAAACTCTTTTAATGAAAACCCCCATGGTTCTCTGGTGTGCATTCTCCTTCACAGCAATGAGTAATAAACCCGGCTTTTTCAGTAACAGGTGTATTCTTGGTGGTTGTAGCATGGAGGGAATTTGCATATGATTTTAAGCAGAAAAGTTTTGATTTTAGAGAACAAAGTTTCTTAGTAAGAAAGCACTATGTACACAAAGGAACTGGTTACTATGAGACCCCAGCAGAAGCACATCCTTGAGAGAAATACTGTTTCCTGTTAAAGTAGGCTTTATGTATATTGATGATAAATAGCAGGACAGGTCCCTACAGTCTAAGCTAATTGTTCATTTCTTGGTCTCCTTATTTGTTCAAATCTGCATTAGAAGCCAGGAGGGCTGGGATTTTTTTCTCTCGTATTCCCTTGGTGCCTAAAAGAATGCCTGCACATAGCAGGTGCTCATTTTAAAGGAATGACTGTGTTTTTCTGCAACAGTGGGCTGTTTTTTCACTTTTTTGGTATGCTTTGAAGCAAAAACAGTCTTTAGTTTTGAAGTCCAGTTCCTCTACTTTTCCCTTTGTTTGCTCATGCATTTGGTGTCTGTGGGGAAAATGGAACTTTCTGCCCAGGATTCCTGCCTGGCCTTAGTAACGCCCATTGTGTACCCTTCTTTCCTGCATTTATTTGATCCCAACGAATTCATAAAGAACTTGCCCCAGGCAGGGAACCCGTTCCTCCCAGAGCTATAGGGTCATATCAAAGAATCCATTGTTGAATCCATACTCATGAAGATTTACCCTGCGTTATCTTCTAAGACTTTTATAATTTTATTTCTTGAGTTAGATCATTGATCCACTTTGAATCAATTTCTTGTATATGGTGTTAAGGTAAGGATCTCTGTTAGCTGGGGATACAGGGCAATTTTGAAAGTGACATGTTCCATTTAATCTTGCTGTAATTTGATTAGTATTTATTGAATCTTTAGTTACAGTTTGAGAACAGTGTTGTTTTAATATCAAGCACTGATTCTACCTTTATTTATGGATTTTCCTATCAATAGTGATGGGTTAGTTCTATTTTTTCCCTATGACAAAGAATACCACTGTGAAATACTCAACTTTGTCTCTTTTTATTCATGTGCAAGAGTTTCCCCAGGGCATATATCTGAACTGGAATTGTTGGGTCATAGGCTAAGGTGAATTTACTATAAAGCTAACAAAACTGACTTTTAAATTCATAATGTTTGATTCATTTTTTAAATGAGAATTTTATATAGTCTTAGATCCCAAAATGCCTGGATTTGCCCCTAATCATAGTTTATGCACATGTTCAGCAAACCAGTGCAAATATGGAAAATTCAAATGCAGAAGAATTGATGCAGGAAGTTGGGCTGAGGGTGTTGGAAGAACTGGAGGAACAAAATGGAGAAGAGGAGTTTACACAATAGTTAGGTACTGTTCCTGGGCTGAAGTGTCCTCCTGTGAGTGAAGGGGGCTGGAAGCCTTCAAACTATGCCTTTCAGGCTGCTTTGCCAGGTGGCGTCTAGTTAGGTTCTATAAGGAGATACAGGCAGTAGACAGGAAGAAAGGAAGGAAAGAGCCACTTTTCCTGCTCCTGGACCCTCCAGCAGCAGCTGGGAGTTTTGGCTGCAGTGGGGGCACAGGCTCCAGGGCCCAAAGGGCAGCCACAGCTGCAGCGATGCTCCCAGCCTCTCCTGTCTCCCACCCTCAATCTGTCAGATCTCCAGGCCTTCAAAATGGCTGTTCTCTTTCCACTAGTCGGGCCTTTCCAGCTCCATCCCATGCCCTCCATGACTGTGCCCTGAAACTCAAGCTCTGGTAAGCATGCATGCTGCCTCATCTCGTCCTGGGAGCAGCAGCTGCCCTATGGCTCCCAGCCCCAGGTGCCTCCTTCAGCCCCACTTCTCTGCTAGATGCTGGTGATCACGTCACCACTGGAAAGCCACATGGCCCTGCTGCAGCCCCACTCAAAACACAGCTGTGCCCATGCCATCATGGCCTTTGTGCTCCTGTCTCTAAGTTACTGACGTGTTCCAGACCTCATGTCTCCTATCAGCCTCTCATTTCTCCTCTCTACCCAGCTGGCCTTCTTGGCAGGCCCCTCTGCCTAGAATGCACTTCCCGCATAAAAGGAAAGGAGCGACACACAGCAGCAATTCACTGGAGAATTCCGCTTTATTAGGGAAAGGTGCTGGGTTATATAGGAAGGGGCATGGGGTGATTGTGGTGTTACTTCTACGGGGCTGGTGGCTGTTGGCTAGGTGCTGGGATTGGGGGGGGGCGAGAGGTGATTGGGCTTCAGGTGGCACCGGCGGGAACCGAGGACCCCGAAGAGAAGCTGGAAGTTTGCCATCTTACTGGTGGGGGCCCTTCATTCCCCCCTTTCTCCTCTATGGGGTTGTGGACGTTGCTTTCTCTCTGACTGCTTCCTGCTGAACAGGGGTGGAGAAGGGAGTGAGGGCTTGAGGATTGGTAGGAAAGGGTTGACAGGACTCCCCACAGTAAGGATGAGTAGATGTGGACTTCTTCAGGTTGGAAATCAATGAAGGTTCCCTGTAACCATAGGTCGAGGACCTGTTGATTCCAATGGTGCCAAGAGGATATGGGTGTCAGGAGCCAGGCGTCTGCGGCCATTGTTTCCAGGAACAGTTTCCAGCGGAGAGAGGGGCCCATCTCAGCGTGTGGTGAGGAGGTCACGTGAGGGTGAGGGATCTTCTGTGGCCAGAAGCTGGTAGTTCCTGAGTAAAAGCTGGTTGAAAGCTTGATTGGAGATTTTTCCGACTTGGGATTTGATGAGCTTTATTATACAGGGTAAGAAGAGACAGGCGAGAAGAATGACTATTATGGGGCCTGCAATGGGCCAGAGCCAGGTGAGGAGGGGGTTTGTTAGTATTGAAGAGAATGGGTTGGAATTGGAAGCAGAGTGGAGGCTGGAGGCAAGGTCGGTGAGTTTGGTGATGTCAGTTTCTACAATGCCGGATTCGTTGATGTAATAGCTGCACTCTTCCCAGAGGAAGACGCAGGTGCCGCCCTTCTCGGCTGTAAGCAGATCTAGCGCCCGCCGGTTTTGAAGGGTGACTTTAGCTAGCGAAGTGACCTGTCTTTGGAGAGAGGCTAGGGAATCGGCAGTGGATGTCAGGGCCCCCTCAAGTTTGGCATTGAGATCTGTAACTGCCCATAGAGAGTGACCCAAGGCTCCTCCCGAAAACCCTGCCCCAATGGCTGAGGTGGTCAAAGAAATACCGACCATGATGGGAAGGAAAGCAGCCCTTTTTGTACGCGAGGGCAAGGGAGGTTGGAGCTCAAGAAATTCTGCCATGCTGTAAAGTGTAAGCTGTGGGATTAGGGTGACGACAATGCAGGGTGTGCTGGAGTTGGGAGGCAGTGAAGTGCGCTGGAGGGGGGTGGAGTTGGGCCTACACAGTGGTGCATGGTGAGATTATCTGCGTATTCTGGTTCCCACAGGGGTATGTCTGCCAGGGGGCGGAGGGGTTGTCTTTCTGCATGGAAGGAGTAGTTGGAAATATTAAGGGGCACGGCGGCCAGCAGTGGGCGCTGTAGTGATGCGCACAAGAGACAATTGGCGGTGTTGAGGGTGTGGTTGAGAAAGATGGTGGTGTCCTGAATGAGCTGTAACGAAGAGTAGGAGAAATGGGAAGAGGGGCGGGGATAAGAAGATGAAGAGGCGCCGTCAAGAGTTTGGATAATGACTTTTTCGGAATGTCAGTATCTGATGCAACTTGAGAGATCTGGGAATGAGAGGGAACATACTCTTGAGAGATATGAAGGGTACCGTGGGGGGTCGAGGACCCCCCATAGTAAACTGAGGCTGTGACTCCGGCGGCCCATCGAGAGTCCCAGGGATCTGGAATTGATAAGGAGAATGAGCCGTTGGGATATTTCATGAAACGGTTGGAGGAGTAATACTGTGGGTACTGGAAGTCACCCATGTAGTGAATGGCACAAGACCAGTAGGGACATCCCCCGTAGGTGTCTGGCCATCACCTGCAATAGGCTTGTTTTTGGTCATAGAGGAAGCAGAGGTGGGGAGAATAAGGGTAGCTGTTAGTGAACACTTCGGTGGAGGGAGGAAAGTGGAGGCAAGGGGGTGAACGGGGTTTTGGAGGAAAGAGGACAGTAAGGTCAGGAGTCTGGAGGGAGGGAGAGTCTGTAAACTTTTGTAGGTTAAGAGATCTTTTAGGTGATGTGGGGACAGAATGGTAAGGGGCGCCCTGAATGTTAGTTTATGAGCTTCCTTCTGCAAGAGCTGCCCAGCGGCTAATGCCTGTAGGCAGGGGGCCCATCCCCAAACTGTGGGGTCTAATTGCTTGGAGAGATAAGCTACTGGGGCAAAGGATGGGCCATAATATTGGCCTAGGACTCCTAGAGCTTGACTGGACCTCTCATGAATGTATAATGAGAAGGGTTTCGACAAACCAGGGAGATGGAGAGCTGGGGCTTCCACAAGGGCTTGACGGAGCTTAATGAAGGAGTGTCGGGGTGAGGATGATAATGGTTCTTCAGGGGAGGCCCTTGCTGAGGTCGTATAGGGGTCTTGCCAACAGGGACAAGTTAGGGATCCACGCTCTAAAATACCCAGCCAGGCCTAGAAAGGAAAGGATTTCTGTCTTGGTTTTGGGAAGGGGCAGGTCAGAGTGGAGTCATTTTCTGTCTAAGGTAATGGACTTTCTTTGTTGAGACAGAAGGAATCCGAGGTAAGTGACAGAAGGGGAAGAGATTTGAGCTTTGACGGGGGATACCCGGTAACTTCTGGAAGCTAGAAAGTTAAGTAGGGAGGCAGTGTCAAGTTGAGACTGTTCCCACGAGGGACTGCAGAGTAGAAGATTGTCCATGTATTGTAATAAGGTGGACTTGGAGTGACCATGATGAAACTGTTTGAGGTCCTGAGCTAGGACCTGTCCAAAAATATGGGGACTATCTTGGAAGCCTTGTGGCAAAACTGTCCAAGTAAGTTGTTCAGAATGTCTGGTGCATGGGTCCGTCCAGGTGAAGGCAAAAAAATCTTGTGAGGAGGGGTCCAGAGGGATAGAAAAAAATGCGTCCTTGAGATCTAGTACTGAGAAGTGGGAGACCTAGGCAGGGATTTGCGATAAAGGGGTGTATGGATTTGGAACTAAGGGATGGATAGGGATGACGGCCATGTTGATGAGGCGAAGGTCTTGGACGAGGCGGAAAGATCCGTTGGTTTTTTTAACAGCTAATATGGGGGTATTAAATGGGGAGTGAGTGGGTCTGAGATAATTTTTGTTTAAGAGATCTTGAATGATGGGTTGGAGGCCTATGAGGGCTGAAGTGGTTAGGGGGTATTGGGTCTGACAGATATACTGAGAGGGGTCACGTAATTTGATAGAGGCAGGAGGACATAGGGCCACGGAGGGGCTTGTAATGTCCCAAACTTTGGGATTTACAGGGTGTATGAGGGCGGAACCGGAGCTTTCATTGGGTAGAGGGGGGTCGTTGGCTATGAGGGCCATCAGAAAGGGAGTACTGGGGGCTGTGGGAGTGGATATAGTTATGGAAACGTGGAGGAGGGAAAGGATGTCCCGTCCTAGTAAAGGGATGGGACACTGGGGCATAACCAGGAAGGAGTGGGAGAAAGGTATGGGATTGTCTTGGATTGTGCATAAAAGGTGGGGGGGGGGTTTAATGGGAAAATCTGTTTACCTCCTAAGCCGACTATAGGAGTAATGGCAGGCATGGTAGGGCCCCGGTATTCTCGCAAGACTGAGAAGGTGGCTCCTGTATCTAGGAGGAAGGAGATGGGGCGACCATCTACTGTTAAAGTAACCCTGGGCTCCTGTTTGGTGATGGAAATGGTCGGGTGAGAAGCCCCCGGGCCCCGTCAATCTTCCTCTGCCAGCCCCACTACGGCGGGCTTAGGATGGGGGTTGTTTGTCCAGCCTCCCCTTCGGGTGGTTGGGCAATAAGACCCCCAGTGGCCCATTTGGTGGCATCTGGGGCAGGGGGTGGTAGGAGATCTGGGGGAGGGGCACGCCCTTGACCAATGTCCCTCTTTTCCGCACTTGAAACAAGCTCCTGGGGGTGCTTGTTTGTAGAGGAGCACCCAGGTTGTGGTTTTATCATCTGGGCCAACATTGGAAATTGGCCTGATCAGCCTTTTGTTTACGGCATTCTTTCTCCTCCTCCCAGTTATGGAAGACTTTAAAGGCCACTGTTAGGATCTCAGTCTGTGGGGTAGTCGGGCCCTGTTCTAACTTTTTGAGTTCAGCTTTAATGTTGAGGTAGCTTTGAGCTAGGAAGTATGTCATAAGGACATGTCTTCCTTCAGGTGTTTCTGGGTCCAGGCTGGTATACTGTAATAGGGCTTGAGTGAGTCTGTCTAAGAACTCGGAGGGGGTTTCGTCTCTCTTTTGAATTATGTCTTGGAGCTTTTGAAAATTGACTATTTTCGAGCTGCCTTTTTCAGACCTGCTATTAAGCAGGAGGCAAAAACATCTCGAGAGCGGAGACCCACGGCGGTGTTATAATCCCAGTGTGGGTCTTGTTCGGGGACAGCAGTGGGGTCAGGGGGATAGGTGGGGTCAGTCCTGTGGGTTTCGGTAGCGTGCGTTTGGGCGAAGTCCCAAACTCATCTACGCTCTTCAGGGAGGAGAGTATTGGCCAGGAGCATGAAAATGTCATGATGCGTGAGGCTGTAAGACTGGAGGGTCCATTGAAACTCCCTGATGTATGTCGTGGGATCAGTGGAAAAGGAACCTAGGCATTTCTCTAGTTGGGCTAAATCTCCTAAGGAGAAAGGGACGTGAACATGCAGGATGCCTTCAGATTCTGCTACCTCCCGGAGGGGGGCGATAATTTTGGGAGGCCCTCGGGACTGAGTCTGAGGGGGACTGAAGGGTTCTGGCTCAGTCTGTGGGTGGGAACAGGTGATGGGGGCAAAGATGCGATAATTTTGGGGGGCCCTCAGGGCCGAGTCTGAGGGGGCAAAGATGGAGGAGGCTCCTGGAACTTAGTTAGAGGGGGGCTGAAAGGCTCAGGTTCCATCTGCGGGAGGGGGGGAGGTGATGGGGATGGAGGAGGAGGGGGTGAGGTGGGGGAGGAGATGGTGGTGGAGGGAGGGAAGGAGCGGGAAGGGAGAGGACGGGAGGCTTCTGCGGGGGTGGAGGCAGCGACCGCGGAGCAGGGCGGAGGGGTTGTAGGAGGGGGAGGGGCCGAAGGGGGAAGCCTGTATGGCAGAGGCTCCTCAGCCGGGTCAAAGGTAATTGAAGAGGGACTGGGAGTGTGTGGAGGGGAGGGAGACGGCTTGCAGGCCAGGAGAACTTGGGGCGGGGAGCAGGTGGTGCAGAGGCTGGGATTTTGAGCTAGGAGGTGAAAAGCCTCAATATAGGGAATCTCCTTCCATTTTTTCAGGCGCTGGCAGTAGTTGAAAAGATCATGAGTGATGTTAAGATCAAGAGTTCCCCATGCGGGCCATTGGTTGTTATTGTCCAGGGGGTATGTCGGCCAATCTTGGGGGCAGTATTTACGGAGAAGTTTTGGTTTTATATCAGGCGTCAGGGAGAGGGTAGCCAGATGCTTCAGCAGGCATTCAAGAAGTGAACTTTCAGGGAGGGATGAGGAGGCTCCCATGGCTAAAGGACAGAGAAGGAGACAAACAGGGGAAGACGAACAGAGATCCTCACACTGGAAGCAGACCGCAAGGAGACAAAGGGCGTCCCCGATGATCCTTGGTGGTCTGCGGAAACTCGTACACGAGTCGGAGTTTCTTAGGAAGTGTGGGTCATCACCCAGACTTCCCTAAGAAGGCAGAGTGCCGGAGTCACGAGGTACCTAGTACTAGGAATTTTTGGCAGACAGAACGGATTTCGGCGGATGGAACAGAAGGAGGAGGGGGGGAAGAGGGAGCGTTCTCATCTGCAAAGGAGTCACCTCGTTTATGGCTATTGGAGGAGGGGCCTGAGGGTCCGCCGCAGCCGTGAAGGCCTGAGGCGGGGAGCATTCCCTCCTCATCCCTGAGCGTCAGGGCCTTGCTGGACGATCATGGTCAATGGCACTGCGATAGCTCGGGGAAGAGTGGCCCACTCCGGGGGGAAAACTTACCTAAAGGCCAGAGAGGAGGGGTGAGTGTGAGGAGCCAGCGCCGGAAAAAGAGGACAAGGGCAAGCTGCTGCTGGTGTCGGGGGGAAGACGGGGCCCAGTTGGGGTGTCCCGTCTCCCAGGTTTCGGCACCAATGAGAGGAAAGGAGCGACACACAGCAGCAATTCACCGGAGAAATCCGCTTTATTAGGGAAAGGTGCTGGGTTATATAGGAAGGGGCATGGGGTGATTGTGGTGTTACTTCTACGGGGCTGGTGGCTATTGGCTAGGTGCTGGGATTGGGAGGGGGGCGAGAGGTGATTGGGCTTCAGGTGGCGCCGGCAGGAACCGAGGACCCCCCTGAAGATAAGCCGGAAGTTCGCCATCTTACTGGTGGGGGCCCTTCACCGCACGTAAAGTGTCTGCAGTGGGTTTGCTGACCACGTCTTTCAAGTCTTCATACAAATGCTGTTTTCTGGGGCAGATTGCATCTGTCACACAGTGTATGTCTCATTCCACATGTTCATACATGATGTTAGCACTCCGCTGGGGGAGGGGGTATATTTCCTTCCCTTGAACCCAGGCAGAGTTTTGTAATTGTTTTGACCAAGACGATCACAGATATGCTATGTGATTTCTAAAGCTGTGTCAAAAAAGCAATTAGTTTCTATCTGGCTCTCTCCCAGACACACACCTTTGGAGCCCTGGCTGCCTTGGAGACCCTCTGCTGGAGACACCATGAGGCTGGAGCTGCCAGGGAGCCCCAGCCAGGCAGTCCACAGCTGTTTGGGTCTTACCCAAGCCAGAAATCACATGTGTGACTGGAGGAGCCTGACTTCAACCCCATCCCAAGTCAGAACCAGCCAGCTGAGATGCTCTTAAATTCCTGACTAACAGAAACCATGAGAGGAAATAAATGATTCTTGTGTTCAAGCCACTTGTTTTGGGTTCTTACATAACCATAGAAAGTGGAACACCTTCTCAGTGGGGCCTTCTCTGGCCATCCTGTTTAAACTCTCAAGCCACTCCCCACCTTTTTACTCCCTCTCTCCTTGCTTTTTCTCCCCTGCTCTTACCACTACCTGACATACCTTATATTTTAACTACTTAATGTCTCTCTTAGGATGGCAGTTCCCCAAGGGCATGGATTTTTGCATGTCAGGTTCATTGGTTCATCACCAGGGCCTAGACCAGCCCTTTACCTGTAGCAGGTGCTTAATATTAATTGAATGAAATGAACGACTATTACCTAGTAAAACTATCCACCATGTACACAGGAGTAATAAACACTAAAATCTGATGATATCTCGGGGGAGGTGGGAGGAGGATGCATATATACCAGGGACTTTAACTATATGTGCATTTTTTCTTGAAATTAAAAGCAGATATGACACGATGTTCATACTTGACTAAAAAAATGTGTTATGCTTTCTATGATAAAATTTTCTGTATAAAAATGAGACTTGTACAGGAACGTTCAGAACAGCTTCCTTTGTAATCGACAAAAAGTAGGAACAAATCAAATGCCCATCAAAAGATGAATAACTGGAGCATACTAAACAGTAAAAAGGAACAAAATTCTGATACATTCAACACCCAAAACCATTGTGCTGCAGTCTCAGGACGGCTTTCTGAGGATCTGGGGGCAGCAGCCGTCAGTGGCCACACAGAGGCCTGGGCATCTGAAATGGGCACATGTGCCTCAGAGAGACAGGACTTTGAGAAGACAGGGGACGAACAGCATCCGTTCTACTTGCATATTTATTTGAGGGAGAAGTTAAGAATTTAACACGAAAGCATATAAAAGTCAATCCTTTAAAATTGCATAGCCATGAAGTCAAATGCAAATTTCACATGAACTATGAAGATGAAGATTTACAGAGACATTCCCGACTCTGCCCGCTGACCAGGGCCCAGGGTGGGTGTGTCACGACAGGGGACTGTTTGGGCAGACCATCTCGCCGAACAGGGTCCCTCAGCCCAGGTCTCCCACCTTCCCCCACACCCCCACCCGCCACCAGTGCAGAATGGAGCCGGGAGACAGGCGCTTCCACAGGCTGCCACCTGAGTGTGCCATGGTGCAGGGGGAATTGTAATTCCACGAGTCCTCACACAGCGGGTGAGCAGGTGGGTGTTTCCCCACAGGGCAGGCTCAGCCTTACCCAGTCCCTGAGCTGATCCTGACCAAGGCAGGCCACACATCAAGCGGGGCCCCCAGGTGCTGGGAGCCAGGCATGGGGCCCCCAACACGGAAGCCACGGCACAGCCCAGCAGCAAGGCCCGGTGCTCTGCTCCTCTCCCACTCTGACCTCACCTCCACCCCGGCCTGGGGGCCTTGAATTGCCAGCCAGAGGTTAGGTCACCTCAGGTGCAACTCCCTGTGAGCTCTTTGGCTACAGGCAGTCTTGTCCACACCTTCTGATGTCTACACCAAGAAATGCTGGCCTGAAAAAAGACAACTGTAGGAGTGTCTGATGCTCCTTCCCAGCCCCTCTGCAGCCCTCTTTGGCCAAGCCTCTGTACCACGGTGGATCCCTGGGTACGCAACGGCTTAGATTTCTGTACTTAAAATAACTGCTGCTGGAGAGCTACATGTAAGAGAATAAAACTGGATTATTGTCTAACTCTATATACAAAAGTAAACTCGATATGGACCAAAGATCCAACTGTAAGTCAGGAAACCATAAAACTCATAGAAGAAAACATAGGCAAAAAATCTCTTTCATATAAATATGAGCAACTTTTTCCTGAACACATCTCCTCGGGCAAGGGAAACAAAATGAATAATGAACAGGTGGGACTACATCAAACTAAGAAACTTCTGTACAGCAAAGGACACCATCAGCAGAACAAAAAAGCATCGTACAGTATGGGAGAATATATTCATAAATGACTTATCTGACAAGGAGTTAATGCCCAAAATATATAAAGAACTCACATGCCTCAACACACACAAAAAAACAACCTGATTAAAAAATGGGTCTTGAGAGGACCTGAGCAGACACTTCTGCAAAAAAGAAGTTCAGATGACCAACAAGCACATGAAAAGATGCTCCACATCACTAATCATAAGGGAAATGCAAATCAAAGTCACAGTGAGATACCACCTCACACCAGTCAGGATGGCCTCTATACAAAAGACAAGAAATAACAAGTGTTGGCAGGGATGTGGAGAAAGGGGGGCCCTCCTACACTGCTGGTGGGAATGTCAACTGGTTCAACTGTTGTGGAAAGCAATATGGAGGTTCCTCAAAAAAATAAAAACAGAAATACCATTGGATGCAATAATTCTACTCCTAGGAATTTACCCAAAGAAAATAAGATCCCTGATTCAAAAAGACATATGCACCCCAATGTTTATTGCAGCACTATTTACAATAGCCAAGAAATGGAAGCAACCTAAGTGTCCATCAGTAGATGAATGGATAAAGAAGATGTGGTACATACACACAGTGGAATATTATTCAGCCATAAAAACAGAAATCCTGTCATTTGCAACAACATGGATAGAGCTGGAGGGAATTATGCTCAGTGAAATAAGCCAGGCGGAGAAAGACAAGTACCAAATGATTTCACTCATTTGTAGAGTATAACAACGAAGCAAAACTGAAGGAACAAAACAGCAGCAGACTCAGACTCCAAGACGGGACTAGCGGTCACCAAAGGGGAGGGGTAGGGGAGGGAGAAGGGATTGAGGGGCATTATGATTGGCACACATAATGTAGCGGATGGTCACAGGGGAGGCAATACAGCATGAAGAAGACAAGTAGTGACTTTATAGCATCTTACTGCACTGATGGACAGTGACGGTAATGGGTGTGTGTGTGTGAGGACTTGATGATATGGGTGAATGTTGAAACCACATGTTACTCATGTGCAACCTTCATAAGACTGTGTATCAGTGACACTTTAATAAAAAGAAAAAAGAAAACTGCTGCTAGCATAGAGGCCTCTCTGTGGGCATCAGTGAAAGTAAAACCCGTCTCCCACAGCATCCCTCACCCCCTGCTGGGAGCTCTGCCCGGCCGGCCTGAACCCCAAACACCCTCATCATGGTACGAGGATCCTAACACAGCACCCAAAAGTGACTGAGCCGGAAGACCTCCAAAGCCTGCCCACTGCCCTTTGCGGCTGTCAGAACCGTCACATCCCTGCACACCCGTGATCCGTTCAGTGACGCTCATCACCCCACTCTACCCACATGGTTTCCCGTCACCTGGGCCCACAGGGAGGAAGGCAACTGCTTCAGTGAGAAACGAGAAAATAAGCATTACACCCAAACGACAGATTTCGTAAAATAGAAATTTCAAAATATCTTTCCCTAAGGGATTAATGAAAGCATAAAGATTCTGCCTGGGTGAAGATACTTGAATGAATAGGTAAAGCTGAGAGATAAGAAACATTGGTCTGAAAAAAGACAACTGTAGGAGTATCCTGTTAAATATCGTACGTCCCTCTCAGTATGCTTTGTAAAAAAAAAAAGTGTACATTAAAAATTATATAAAGATGTGTGACATTATTATAATCCTGTACTTGAGAATAATGTGACTTAGTTAAGTTTTTTGAGAAAAATATGCAGTTTTTATAAACCTAGTAAACATTACAAACAGTAAAAAGAGGCTGAAGTGTGAGATCTTGAACATCCTCTGAGATTTTCCTTCCCAGTTCCTGTGATAAACTTTGCTGAACGTCAGGTTCTCCTTTTGAAAACAGCAAAGGTGATGCCTCCACACATCTGAGCATTGCTGTGAGAATCAGATGAAATAATGCTACTAGGAGCCTGGCATCGCACCGGCCAGATGGCTGCCATGATTCAGTTCACTGATCACAGGTCAACAGAGCTTGAGGATGAGGGGATCCAGTGAGGGTGCGTCCTGGTCACCACAGGCTATCCTGCTGTGAGTCACCGACACTCCTGTCTGCAGGCCTGGCAGAGGCCCCGCAGACCCACAGGTCTGCAGCGAAAGTGGGCCATTGGGGCCATCGGGCATTGGGCTGAGGTGGCCAGGTTCCTCCCCCTGGATAGTCACTGGATGTGGGACACCTTTGGGGTGGTGTGACCTCAGGGAAGGTGGCTCTGTGCTGCTGGGGCAGAGCCCACGGGGCTGGCAGTTGACTGCACTCCTTCGCTGGGGTCTGGGCAGAGCATCTGAGACACGACATGTGTGGGCAGAGCTGGAGGGGTGTGCAAGGACCACAGTCCCAGACCAGGTGGAGGGGAGGCTGCCACGGAAGCTCACCGGTGCCTGGACGCTGAGGCAACTGAAGCTCCAGCGTCCAGCCAGAGGCACTGTGCTGGGCAACCTGCTGCCTACCGCCCTGCTCCTGGGCTCAGGTCAGCCACCAACCCGGGTGGCTGCAGCATGAGCAGGGGCTTCACAGTGGGCAAAGTACTGTTTGCAGCCCCATTCCCCATCCTGCCCCACCATCAGCTGGCTTTCAGCACTGCTAACCCTGCACAATGGGACCAGGGCAGCCAAAGAGGGACAGAGGCCTGGGGACAGAGTGGGTGCTGGGCTGAGATGGCCATGACGGCTGGTGGGCTGGGCGCCTGTCAAACACACATGGCAGATCGAGTGTTTAACATCTTTGTGTTCCTGGAGGACAGAACCCTAGGGCTTGAAACAATCTTAGGAATATAAAACTCAGTTTCTGCAAATGCAGAGTCCAGCACATGCATCCCTGAACAGAGGGCAGTCACATCCCTCAGGAAATGACATCAGGGCTGGAGTGGCTATCAGCTCGTGATGACTCATCAGAGGACGCCTGATGGCGGCGGAGGGAGGGCAGGTCAGTGAGACCCTCGGGCCCGGGCAGGAGGGGCCCTCAGCGCCAAGTGACATGCCCACTCAGACCTTGGCATCCCCCTCCCAGACTCTTTTGCCCAAATGGCCCCAAGCCTGCTTCCCCAGTCCTCTTCCCCAGACCCCCTAGGGATGGGGTCTGAGTGGCCAGGGTGTGTGAGCAAAGCTGGGACATGTGGGCTCAGGTGCCCCCGAAGTATCTCATGCTAAAGTGGAGCCAGGGGTAGCGGGAAGGGGGCCTGCACCCCCAGCTGCACCACATTTGGGGGCAGAACTCCACATCCAAGGCTTCCAGATACAATCCCTGCCTTTCCAGGAAGGCAGGGGCATCAGTGGCGTGATCTGCTCACTGACTGCTCGCTTGGGTCGCCACCGGCGATGTGCAGCATGGTCTGCTTTTGTTCTCTGTCGCCAGCCTGTGAAAGCTGGTGGCCCTGGGGCAGGGGCCCCTCTGGGTTCACATCTCGAGTACACAAACCCTTCCTTGGCCCACGCATGATGTCCAGAGAAGAGCAGCTGGGGAAATGAGGGCCCCAGAGAGGTGTGGTGTGGGGGGCGTGGGACCATGACCTTAGGCCAAGAACAGATGATGCAGGAGCCACATTCTTTTGGTCCAGAAAAGACCATCAAAGGAAAAATGACTTGCTGTTTCAGGTCAGGTGCTCAGAGAGCAGAGCTAGGACCAGCAGGTGACTCAGAGAGGCGGGAAGTCTCAGCAGAAAAGGGACTGATTTAAATAGCAGGTGGGGAAGGTGGCAGCAGAAAAAATGGGGTCACAGACGCTGGTGGGAGGCAGTGAGAGTCTTCTCCCCTTGTGCTGGGCTCATAGTCTTTGGGGCTTTCCAGGGGTGACTGAGCCACAGACAGGACCAGGACCAGCCAAGAGTCAAGCTCTTCCCTGACACGGGGTCCCTGAAGCCAACCCATGAGAAGCACACTGCATGCCTCTGGCAGACAAGGATGCTTTCCTGTCATTGTGCACCTGAAGCACCTTCCACTTTCCGGGAGAGGAGACTGAGTCATGGGGCAGGGAGCCCCTGCAAGTCAGCAACCCTGCTAGGCCTGGGAGGAGATCAGCCATCCACTTCTGCTGGCCAAGCTTTCATCTGCTTTTTGTGGGTTTGGAGGGTCTCCAGGGGGGCCGGTTCTCACGTGGACATACCTTCACGAGCAGCAGAGCCAGAGGCCTGTGCCTAGTGCGTGGCAGGACAGGGTGGCCAGAGGGGCTAAATGGAGGCCTTTTTTCCTGTGGGAACTCCCCCCAGCTGCCAGCAGAGTGGGGAACGGAGCCATGTCACTTGGCTGGAGGGTGGTTACTCCTGGCAACCGCGCTGGGCTTGGGAGAGGGGTTGGCAACTCCAACTGCAGAACAGAGTGAACTTCGGCCCTGGCTGCCTGAGGAAGCGCGCCGCCCTCCCTGAGAGAGCCGAGCAGCAGCCAGCGCACAGAGAGTGAGGAGGGCCTGCCGCCTCCCAGCAGAGGCCCGGGTAGGGCAGCACGCAGTTCCCGTCAGAGGCCCCGGGCTCCTGACAAAGCCGCGTGGGCAGGCAGGGCAGGCTGGGTGATGGACTGCACAGCACTTGTGGAGCCAAGGGGGACGGAGGCCAGCCCCTCTCCTCTGCAGGGAAGGGGTGAGGGGCAGCCAGCAGGAGGGCTCCTGGCAACAAGGGGGCAATGCCAGACAAAGGGCCATGCTTGCGAGGCTCCTGGGACTCTGCACAGGCCTCTCCCGGGGGCCCAAAGACAGGGTGCCAGCCAGGAGCCAGAGGTAAGTTAACTCCACAGGCCCCGATCAACGTGCCCTGAGGAAGGCACAGCCTGTCCAAGCTGGGGGCCACAGATGCACACGAGACTGCCCTGTTCTCAAGGAGCCAGTCTACCATCATCCATTCTTCAACACAGACTGCCGCCTACTTACCATGCCCTGGACCCACAGCTGTGTGCAAGGTGGTCAGAATCTCTGCTCTCTAAAGTCTGTGTTCTGTGGTGTCAGACAAAAAACAAGTAACCCAGTAGAGAAAGTCAGGGAGGCTGAAAGTACAGGAATGAGAGGACACATACTTTGGGAGCACTGGTAAAGGGGAAGCTGAGACGGCTGCCGTGCCTCCGAGGAAGCAGCCTGTCATTACAGCAGATAACAGAAGGTCTCCTTGGAGGCTGTGAAGATTCAGTTCACAAAGACAAAACAGTCCTACATCTGTGTGTATTCTCTATTTTGTAAAACAAAAATTGATATAAATATAAGGAGAAATGGACAAATCTATAATTTTGATGAGACGTTTTTAACCTATCTCCCTTACAATCAATAGAAAACTCAGACAAAAACCATTAAGGTACATGAGATATAAATAACATGATTACTAACTTGATCTAATTGACAAAGAGAATGTCAACAAAATATGATCATATGTGATCAATAAAGCAAATGTCAGCACATTTTTAAGGATTGAAATTATAGAGAGTATGTTCTTTACAATACTAGCTAGAGGTCAATAACAATTACAAAATAAGACAACTCTTACAGGCTTGGAAAGAAGGAAACATACTTCCAATAATCAGTCAGTGGAAGAAACTGAATAACAAAAATACCACATATCAAAATTAGTGGACCCACAATGAGATACCACTTCACACTTGCTACAATGGCTATGATAATAATTATAATAATAATAGTAAAAAAGATAATAAGAAGTGTTGTTTAGCAGATGAAGAAATTAGAACTCTCACCAAAGCAGTGTTGAGAAAGAACCAAGCTGGGAGTGTCATGATCCTGATTTCAAGATGTACTACAAAGGTACAGTGATCAAAACAGTTTGGTACTGGCACAAGAACAGACCCATAGACCAATGGAACAGAATACAGAGCCTAAATAAAAACCCGTGCATATATGGTCAGTTAATATAATAAACGAGCCGTGAATATGCACTTGGAAAAAGACAGCCTCTTCAACAACTGGTGCTGGGAAAACTGCACAGCCACATGCTAAACAATGAAAGTTTGTCACCATCTTCTATGACACAAAAGTAAACTCAAAATGGATTAAAGACCCAAATAAAAGTGAGATCTAAAACCACAAAACTCCTAGAAGAAAACATATGCAGTACACTCTTGAACACTGGTCTTAGTAATTTTTTCTGGATAAATCTCCCAAGGCAAGGGAAACAAACACAGAAGTAAACAAGTGGTACAACAACCAACTAAAAAGCTTCTGCACAACAAAGGACACTATCGACAAAATGAAAGGGCAGCCTACTGACCGGGAGAAGACAGCTGCATAAGACACATCCAAAATGGGCTCATATACAAAATATATAAAAACATAACACCAAAAAGATAATAATAATCCTGTTTAAAAATGGGCAGAGGACCTGAATAGACATTTCTCCAAAGAAGACATACACACAGTCAACAGGCACATGAAAAGATGCTGCACATCACTAATCCTCAGGGAAACGCAAATCAGAGCCACAGTGAGACATCCCTGCACACCAGTCAGAATGGCCGCTACCCAAGAGACAAGAAGTAAGAAGTGGTGGCAAGGATGTGGAGAAAGGGGGGCCCTCCAGCGCTGCTCGTGGGGATGTGAGTTGGTGCAGCCGCTATGGAAAGCAGTAGGGAGCTTCCTCAAAAAACTGAAAACAGAAATACCATAGAACCCAGTAACTTCACTTTTGGGAATTTACCTGAAGAAAACAAAATCCATAATTCAAAAAGATATGTGCACCCATGTGTTCATTGCTGCATTATTTATGATAACAAAGATATGGAAGCAACCTAAGTGTCCATTGATAGATGATGGATAAAGGAGACATGGTACAAATATAGAGTAGGATATTAGCCTAAAAATGAATCAAATCTTGCCATTTGAAAGAACATGGATGAACCTAGAGGGTGTTATGCTAAGTGAAATGAAACAGAGAAAGACAAATACCCTATGATTCCATTTATATGTAGAGTCTAAAAACCAAAACAAATGAACAAACAAAACAGAAATAGACTTATAGACACAGAGAAGAGACTGGTGATTGCCACAGGGGATGGGGGTGAAAAGAAGCGTAAAATACATGAAGGGGTTATCTTTCAGTTCTTGATTTCTAGTTTAATTCCACTGTAGTCTATAGAATGTTTGATATCTTGATCTGGGTGATGGTCATATGAGTGTACATACATGTCCAAATGCATCAAACTACACACTTATATTTGTGTATTTTACTGTATGTACCCCAATTAATAATAGAAAAGATGAATTGGAACTCTCGGAGGAAAGAAAACACACATCCACACAAAAACTTGGAGATAAATGTTCACAGCAGCACTATTCATGATAGCCAAGAAGTACGCAAACATCCATCAACCGACTTTTGGATGAACAAACATGGCATATGCACCCAACAGAATATTATGTGGTCACCGAAGAATACACTGATACAAACTACAACACGGGTGGACCTTGAAAACGTGCTAAGTGAAAGAAGTCAGTCACAAAAAGAACATGTGTAGTAGAACTGCATTTATGTGAAATACCCAGAGTAGCCAGATCCAGAGAAACAGAAAATTAATGACTGGCTGCTAGGAGCTGGGGTGGGGGCAGGCGTGGAAAAGGGGAAGAGATACAGAGTTTCTTTTTGGGGTAATAGAAATGTTCTGAAATTGATTGTGATATAGTTGCACAACTCTGTGAATATACTAAAAAATGCATTTTACACATGGGTGAGCTGTATAGCATGTGAATTATATTTCAGTGAAGCTGTTATTTTTTTAAAAATCGAGAAAATGGGGAAAAATTGAATAATATAAAATGCTCAAAATTAAAACCACAAAATGCAGAAAAAGAGTGGAAAACAAATATATGAACAAAGAACAAAAGCAACAAGTAGGAAATAGTAATGGAGTGGTAAATATTTATCCAAGTATATCATTAATCACTTTGAATGTCAATGGTTTAAATGCACCAATTATAGACAGAGATTATCAGAGTTGATCAAAAAACAAGACCCAATTATATGTTGTAGGAAACCCACTTTAAATAAAATGACACATATAGATTAAAAGTAAATGCATGGAGAAAAATATACTGACCCTTGATCAACTGGGTAATTAGGGGTGCTGACCACACATGCAGTTGAAAATCCATGTATAACTTTTGACTCTCCAAACCTTAATTACTAATAGACTAGCATTGACTGGAAACCTTACTGATAACATAAACAGTTGATTAACACATATTTTGTATGCTATATGTATTGTATTTTGTATTCTTACAATAAAGTAAGCTAGAGAAAATAGTTTTCTCAAATAGTTGCAAAGCTCCAAAAATTTTTCCAATGCATTTATTGAAAGAATCCACATGTAGGTGGACCCACACCATTCAAACCCATATTGTCAAAACAAAGCAAGAGTAGCTGTATTAATTTCACATTGAGCAGATTTCAAAATAAGTAAAGTTATTATGGATCAAGGAGGACACTACACATTGATAAAGGGGTCAATTCTCCAAAACACATAAAGATTCTTAATGTGTATGAACCTAGTGACACAGCATCAAACTATGTGAGGCAAAAACTGAGAGCTACAAAGGGAAACTGATGAATCTGCTCTCGTAGTTGGAGACTTTAACACTCCCCGCTCAGAAATGGGCAGATCCAGTGCGCACAATGCAAGGCATGACTGACATCATCGAGACCATCGATCACCTGTAAATTACTGACATCTATAGACTAGTTAATCCAACAATAGCAGAATACATATTTGTCTCAATCTTAAATGAAACATTCACCAAACAAACACATTTTTTGTCATAAAACACATTATAACAAATTTAAAAGACTGGAGATTACACAATGTCTGCTCTCAGACTACAATGGAATTAAACTAGAAATCAATAACTCAAAGATAACCAGAAAAATCCCAAAATACATGGAGACTAAACAACACACTTATAAATAACACATGGGTCAAAGAAGAAATCTCAATAGAAATTTTGAAATATTTTGAATTAAATGGAAATGAAAACACAACATCAAAATTTATGTGATTCAGTAAAAGCAAAAGCAATACTTAGAGGGAAATTTATACCATTGAATGCATATATAAGAAGAGAGGAAAGATCCTAAGTCAGTTATCTAAGTTTCTACCTTAGGAAACTAGAAAAAAGAAGAAGAGCAAATTAAGTCTAAAGTAAGCAGAAGAAAATAATTGATGATCAGAGTAGAAAACAGGAAAACAATAGGAAAAAATCAATGAAATCAAAAGATGGTTCTTTAAAAGCATCAATCAATCACATAAATAAGCATCTAGCCATGCTAAGAAAAAAAGAAAAAGCAGATTACTAACATCAGTAATGAAAGAGAGGACATCACTATAGCTCCCATGTAAGAGTATAATAACGGAATACCAGGAGCAACTCTATGCCTACAAATCTGATAATCTAAGTGAAATGAACCATTTCTTTAAAGATACAATTGACCAAAACTCACAAAGAAGAAATAGATTATCTGAATCAGCCTATCTCTATGAAAGAAATTTAATCAATAATTTAGTCAATAACCTTCCCAAACAGAAAGCCACACTCCCAGATGGGTTAACTGGTGAAGCCAACACACATTTAAGGAAGAAATGATTCTCTATAGTCTCTTTCAGAGGATAGAAGCAGAGGGAATACTTTCTAATTCATTCTATGATGCCAGCACTACCCCTCTACCAAAACTAGGCATAGACATGACAAGAAAACTACAGAGCAAAATATCTCATGAACATAGATGCACATACCTCAACACAATGTTAGCAAATTTAATTCAACACTGTATAAAAATATTTATACACCATGACCAAGTGGGATGTATCACATGTATGCAAGGCTAGTTCAACATTTGAAAATCAATAAAATAAAAATCACATTATCTTATCAATAGATGAAGAAAAAGCATTTCACAAAATCTAATACCCATTCATGATTAAAACTCTTGGTAATTAGAGACTACTATGAAAACCTATATGCTAACAAGCTGGAAAACCTAGAAGAAATGGACAACTTCCTAGAAAAATACAACCTTCCAAGGCTGACCAAGGAAGAAACACAAAATTCAAACAAAGCAATTATGAACAAAGAAATTGAATCAGTAATCAAAAAACTACCCAAGAACAAAACCCCTGGGCCAGATGGATTAACCTTGGAATTTTATCAGACATACAGAGAAGACATAATACCCATTCTCCTTAAAGTTTTCCAAAAAATAGAAGAGGAGAGAATACTCCCAAACTCATTCTATGAAGCCAACATCACCCTAATACCAAAACCAGGCCAAGACCCCACCAAAAAAAAAAATTACAGACCAATATTGCTGATGAACGTAGATGTAAAAATACTCAATAAAATATTAGCAAACCGAATTCAAAAATATATCAAAAGAATCATACACCATGACCAAGTGGGATTCATCCCAGGGATGCAAGGAGGGTACAACATTCGAAAATCCATCAACATCATCCACCACATCAACAAAAAGAAAGACAAAAAACACATGATCCTCTCCATAGATGCTGAAAAAGCATTCAACAAAATTCAACATCCACTCATGATAAAAACTTTCAGCAAAATGGGTATAGCGGGCAAGTACCTCAACATAATAAATGCCATATATGATAAACCCACAGCCAACATTATACTGAACAGTGAGAAGCTGAAAGCTTCTCCTCTGAGATCGGGAACCAGACAGGGATGCCCACTCTCCCCACTGTTATTTAACATAGTACTGGAGGTTCTAGCCATGGAAATCAGACAAAACAAAGAAATACAAGGAATCCAGATTGGTAAAGAAGAAGTTAAACTGTCGCTATATGCAGATGACATGATATTGTACATAAAAAAACCCTAAAGACTCCACCCCAAAACTACTAGATCTGATATCGGAATACAGCAAAGTTGCAGGATACAAAATTAACACACAGAAATCTGTGGCTTACCTATACACTAACAATGAACCAATAGAAAGAGAAATCAGGAAAACAACTCCATTCACAATTGCATCAAAAAGAATAAAATACCTAGGAATAAACCTAACCAAAGAAGTCAAAGACCTATACCCTGAAAACTACAAGTCACTCTTAAGAGAAATAAAAGGGGACAGTAACAAATGGAAACTCATCCCATGCTCGTGGCTAGGAAGAATTAATATCATCAAAATGGCCATCCTGCCCAAAGCAATATACAGATTTGATGCAATCCCTATCAAATTACCAGCAACATTCTTCAACAAACTGGAAAAAATAGTTCAAAAATTCATATGGAAACACCAAAGACCCCGAATAGCCAAACCAATCCTTAGAAAGAAGAATAAAGTGGGGGGGGATCTCACTCCCCAACTTCAAGCTCTACTACAAAGCCATAGTAAACAAGACAGTTTGGTACTGGCACAAGAACAGAGCCACAGACCAGTGGAACAGATTAGAGACTCCAGACATTAACCCAAACACATATGGTCAATTAATATATGATAAAGGAGCCATGAACATACAATGGTGAAACGACAGTCTCTTCAACAGATGATGCTGGCAAAACTGGACAGCTACATGTAGGAGAATGAAACTGGACCATTGTCTAACCCCATACACAAAAGTAAATTCAAAATGCATCAAAGACCTGAATATAAGCCATGAAACCATAAAACTCTTAGAAAAAAACATAGGCAAAAACTTCTTAGACATAAACATGAGTCCTCTTCTTGAACATATCTCCCCGGGCAAGGAAAACAAAAGCCAAAATGAACAAGTGGGACTATGTTCAGCTGAAAAGCTTCTGTACAGCAAAAGACACCATCAATAGAACAAAAAGGTACCCTACAGTATGGGAGAATATATTTGTAAATGACAGATCCGATAAAGGCTTGATGTCCAAAATATATAAAGAGCTCACCTACCTCAACAAACAAAAAACAAATAACCCAATTAAAAAATGGGCAGAGGAACTGAACAGACAGTTCTCCAAAAAAGAAATATAGATGGCCAACAGACACATGAAAAGATGCTCCACATCTCTAATTATCAGAGAAGTGCAAATTAAAACCACAATGAGGTATCACCTCACACCAGTAAGGATGGCTACCATCCAAAAGACAAACAACAACAAATGTTGGTGAGGTTGTAGAGAAAGGGGAACCCTCCTACACTGTTGGTTGGAATGTAAATTAGTTCCACCATTGTGGAAAGCAGTATGGAGGTTCCTTAAAATGCTCAAACTATACTTACCATTTGACCCAGAAATTCCACTTCTAGGAATTTACCCTAAGAATGCAGCACTCAAGTTTGAAAAAGACAGATGCACCCCTATGTTTATTGCAGCACTATAGTGTCCATCAGTAGATGAATGGATAAAGAAGATGTGGTACATATACACAATGGAATATTACTCAGCCATAAGAAGAAAACAAATCCTACCATTTGCAACAACATGGATGGAGCTAGAGGGTATTATGCTCAGTGAAATAAGCCAAGCAGAGAAAGAGAAATACCAAATAATTTCACTCATCTGTGGAGTATAAGAACAAAGGAAAAACTCAAGGAACAGAATAGCAGCAGAATCACAGAACCCAAGAATGGACTAACAGTTACCAAAGGGAAAGAGACTGGGGAGAAGAAAGGGGGTATTATGATTAGCATACATAATGGGGGGTGGGAGAAAGGGGAGGGCTGTACAAACAGAGAAGACAAGTAGTGATTCTACAACATTTTACTTTGCTGATGGACAGTGACTGTAAAGGGGTTTGTGGGGGGGACCTGGTATAGGGGAGAGCCTAGTAAACATAATGTTCTTCATGTAATTGTAGATTAATGATAACAAAAAGAAAAAAGAAAAAAAAGAAAGAAAAGGGGGATTACTCCCTGATAGGATAAAACTAACTGTAAATCAACGATTAATGCATGCTTTAAATATCCTTAATTTTGATCATTTAAAAAGTGTCAGATGATCAGCTATGGAAATACAGTTTTCTGATAATATTCCTTTCTCTTAAAAAAAAAAGCAGTGCCTGTGTGGTGGTCTCCAATAAGTTCTTCACAATGGTATAAAGGGCATATCAGAGTGTGGGCAAAGGGTTTATTTGTGTTTATACAGAGGATCAAAGCCTAATTTGGCTACCCAGAAAACGAATTAAGATACGATATGAAGAAGAACTTCCAACATCAACATTCTCTTGAAGAGTCATTCCAGAAGATGATCATCAAAAAACTTCAACAAAGATCCTGGCACTGTTGCAGTTGTAGCTGCATTCATCCCACCGGTTCCTGGACTTGCCATTGAAATGAAGAAGGAGATATCTAAGCTGGCCTGTGCATACAGTAAAACAACAAATTTGACTGGATCTATACTGTCGGAACTCAACCAAGAATTAGGAGAAGTGCAAGTTGCAGTGCTTCAAAATCTTGCAACTAGAGACTATCTACTGTTAAAAGAACATATGTAATGGGAACAGTTCCCAGGAATGTGTTCTTTTAATTTGTCTGATTTTTCTCAAACAATTCAAATTCAGTTAGACAATATTCATCATATCATTGATAAGTTTTCACAAATGCCTAGGGTGCCTACCTGGTTTTCTTGGTTTCACTGGATATGGCTGGTAATTGTAGATCTGCTTTGGTTATGTAGCTATATTCCTATTATGTTAATGTGTGTATGCAACTTAATTAGTAGTTTAAAACCTATATATGCTTAAGTTACTCTACAAGAAGATATGTCAAAGAAATAATCAATCTTCCCATGTGTTCTTCCATCTGCTACCTCTATAGCTTTTCTTCTTCCTTCCTAATTACAAACCTTAAGTAGAATTCGTGCCTCATATCGAAATTACCGAGTATCATAATTCTTCCAAGTGGTAAAGATACCTTGAGACAAGTGCTGGGCATAGAAGCCACAGGGCATAAATCTGCAAAGAAGGTAAAAGCTAACCTTTTCAAACAATATGGCTTCTCTCTCACTTACCAACTTTACATTTCCCTGTATGGCCCCGGAAGATGACTGGTTAGCCAGAGACGGGTAAGATTCCTCAAGGTAGGAACAACCTAAGACAGGCACAGTCGCAGGGGGGCCATCAGGTGAGAATTTGGGGATGAACAGAGGTGAGGCTCAGAACCTCACCCCCCCTGCTTTGAGAGAAATCTTCTGCATCCGTGGATGTCTTGCTGCCCTTGTCTAGCCTGGATTAATACTTAGTCCATAGGCACACACCTGATCATCTGATCATCTACATTTGCCCTCTTACAGCACTAAACTATGTTTTCTACCTTTATCTTGCATCTACCTACCACTTCAGCATTTTATTTAAATAATAATAATAATAATAATAATAATAATAATAAGGGAGAAATGTGGGACTCACATATAAATCAAGTATAAAAATCAAATGAATAATCATATCTGACTTGTTTATAGTTCATGATGCATGATCAAAACCAAAAGTTTCTGTGATATGACTGCCCTTGCTCTGTTCACCATGTAAGAACTTATTCACTATATAAGACCTTGTTCACCATGTAAGAACTTGTTTGTTATGCTTCAGAAGATTGGAGACTGTTGAGATATAGGCTTGGGGTTGATTAATGACTATGCATTGAGTCCCCTATACAGAATTTTATTGTTGTTAACAACCATTTGATCAATAAATATGAGAGATGCCCTCTCAAAAAAAAGAATGAATCTTGACATTTGTGATGATGACCTGGATGAATGGAGAAGATATTATATTACATGAAATAAATCAGACAAATAAAAACAAATAGCATATGATTTCACTTATATGTGGAATCTAAAAAATTAAAGCAAATGAACAGACAAACACAACAGAAATAGACTCTTTCTATTTCTTAGAGAACAAACTGGTTTTTGCCGTAGGGGAGGGTGATGTGAGGATGGGTGAAATAGGTAAAGAGGGAAAAATTAGCATCAATGTTTGATATTTTGATTGGGGTAATGGTTATATGAGTACATATATATGTCAAAATTAATTGAACTGTATGCTAAGATCTGTGCCTTTTATTGTATGCACCTCCAAACAAATCTAAAAAAAAAAAATTGGAGGACTGATACAACCCAACTTCAAGAGGTACTGTAAAGCTACAGTAATCAAGACAGCATGGTATTGGCAAAAGAACAGATAAGCAGGTCAATGGAACAGAATAGAGAACCCTGAAATAGACCCACAGAACTGTAGTCAAATGATCTCTGACAAAGAAGTAAAGACAATATGAGAGAGAAGATACTCTTCAACAAATGTGCTCAGAGAAGTGGATGTCCCTGTGCAGAAGAATGAACCCCAAACAGACTTCACACCCTTCACAAAGAGTAACTCAAAATGGGTCATACAGTGAAGTGTAAAATGCAAAACTATAAAAATTCCTAGAAAATAACAGAAGTGAAAACCTAGATGGCCTTGGCTATGGTGATACCTCTGTAAATACAACACTGAAGACATTATCTATGAAAGAGATCATTAATAAGCTGGATTTCACTAAAATGAAAAATATCTGCTCTGCAACAGGCAACGCCAAGAGAATTAGAGGACAAGCAACAGACTTGGTGAACTCATTTGTAAAAGACACATCTGATAAAGAACTGTTTCCTGAAATGTACAAAGAACTCATAAAACTCAACTAAAACAAAACCTGATTAAAATATGGGCCAAAGACCTTACAGTCTATCAAAGATGTAGAAATGGCAAATAAGCATATGAAAGCAGATGGCCTGTATCATATGTTAACAGAGAAATGCAAATCAAAACAATGAGATAGCACTACACACCTAATACAATGGCCAAAATCTAGAACACTGACAACACCAAATGCTGAAAAGGTTGTGGAGCAACAGGAGTGCTCACTCATTGCTGGTGAGAATCCTAAATGGTACAGCCATTTGGAATATGGTTTGACAGTTTCTTACAAAACTAAACCATGTGATCCAGCAATCATGCTACTTGGTATTTACCCAAAGGAATTGAGAACTTGGGCCCACATGAAACATGTGCAAGGATGTTTATTAGCAGTTTCATTCAAAACTGCCAACATGTGGAAGCAGTCAGGAAATCCTATAGTAAATAAAGGATTAAGAAACTGTGGTACATCCATGCAAATATGGGGCTATTTCTTCCTGAGTAAACATCAATACTATTTGCCTTTGAAGGAATTTGTCACTTTCATAGAGGTTAACAAAGTTACTGGCATCAAGTGGTTGATAAAATTCCTTCATTGCTATTTTAATTTCTGTAGGATTTGTAGTGCTGCATGCCCCATTTTTCATCTTTTCATTCTTGATTATGTAATTTGTGTCTTCTCTGTTTTCCTGCATCAGTTGGTAGCAGCTAGACATTTTATTAATCTTTTCAAAGTACCAGCTTTAGTTCCATTTATGTTCTCCATTGTTTTCTGATTTTCCATATCATTGATCTCAATACAAATCTTTATTTCCTTCACTGTGCTTGCTTTTGGTTTATTTTACCTAATTTATAAATAAGAAAGTTTACATCATTGATTTAAAATCTTTTCTAAAGGAGCAATTAAACTTAAAATTTCCCTCCAAGCACTATTTTAGTGATGTTCAACAAATTTTGAACTGTTGTGTTTCCATTTTCATTCATTTCAGAATATTTTATTTCTCTTGTGATTTAGTCTTTGAATGAAGGGTCAAAATGTGTTAATTTCCAAATGCTTGGAGATGGTGATTTCCATATATCTTTGTTATTGAGTTCTACTTTAATTCTATTGTAGTTAAAGAACATGCTTAGTACGATTTATTTTTTTGGTATCATTGATGTACAATTACATGAGCAACATTATGGTTACTAGAGTTCCCCTATTATCAAGTCCCCACTCCATACCCCATTACAGTCACTGTCCATCAGCGTAGTAAGATGCTAGAGAATCACTACTGTCTTCTCTGTATGTACTGCTTTCCTCGTGCCCCTGCCACCACATTTTGTGTGCTAATCATAATGCCCCTTTTCCCCCCTTATACTCTCCCTTCCCACCATCCTCCCCAGTCCCTTTCCCTTTGGTAACTGTTAGTCTATTCGTGGGTTCTCTGATTCTGCTGCTGTTCTGTTCCTTCAGTGTTTTCTTTGTTCTTATACTCCATAGATGAGTGAAATCATTTGGTACTTGTCTTTCTCCACCTGGCTTATTTCACTGAGCATAATGTCCTCCAGCTCCATCCATGTTGTTGCAAATGGTAGGATTTGTTTTTTCTTATGGCCGAATAATATTCCATTGTGTATATGTACCACATCTTCTTTATCCACTCATCTGCTGATGGACACTTAGGTTGCTTCCATTTCTTGGCTATTGTAAATAGTGCTGCGATAAACATAGGGGTGCATGTGTCTTTTTTCAAACTGGGCTGCTGCATTCTTAGGGTAAATTCCTAGAAGTGGAATTCCTGGGTCAAATGGTATTTCTATTTTGAGTTTTTTGAGGAACCTCCATACTGCTTTCCACAGTGGTTGAACTAATTTACATTCCCACCAGCAGTGTAGGAGGGTTCCCCTTTCTCCACATCCTTGCCAGCATTTGTTGTTTGTCTTTGGTTGTTGGCCATCCTAACTGGTGTGAGGTGATATCTCATAATGGTTCTAATTTGCATTTCTCTGATGATTAGTGATGTGGAGCATCTTTTCATGTGCCTGCTGGCCATATGAATTTCTTCTTTGGAGAACTGTCTGTTCAGCAACTCTGCCCATTTTTTCATTAGCTTATTTGCTTTTTGTTTGTTGAGGTGTGTGAGCTCTTTATATAATTTGGATGTCAACCCCTTATTGGATATGTCATTTATGAATATATTCTCCCATACTGTACAATGCCTTTTTGTTCTACTGATGGTGTCCTTTGCTGTACAGAAGCTTCTAGTTTGATATAGTACCACTTGTTCATTTTTACTTTTGTTTCCATTGGCCGGGGAGATATGTTCATGAAGAAGTTGCTCATGTTTATGTCCAAGAGATTTTTGCCTATGTTTTTGCCTAAGAGTTCTATGGTTTCATGACTTACATTGAGGTCTTTGATCCATTTTGAGTGTACTTTTGTGTATGGGGTTAGACAATAATCCAGTTTTATTCTCTTACATGTAGCTGTCCAGTTTTGCCAACACAAGCAGTTGAAGAGGCTGTTATTTCCCCATTGTATGTTCATGGCTCCTTGATCACATATTAATTGACCATATATGCTTGGGTTAATATCTGAACTCTATTCTGTTCCACCGGTCTATGGGTCTGTTCTTGTGCCAGTACCAAATTGTCTTGATTACTGTGGCTTTGTAGTAGAGCTTGAAGTTGGGAAGTGAAATCCCCCCTGCTTTATTCTTCCTTCTTGGGATTACTTTGGCTATTTGGGGTCTTTTGTGTTTCCATATGAATTTTAGAACTATTTGTTTCAGTTGGTTGAAGAATGCTGTCAGTATTTTGATAGGGATTGCATTGATTTTGTAGATTGCTTTAGGCAGGATGGCCATTTTGACAATATTAATTCTTCCTACCCAAGAGCATGGGATGAATTTCCATTTATTAGTGTCCTCTTTAATTTTTCTCATGAATATCTTGTAGTTTTCAGAGTGTAGGTCTTTCACTTCCTTGGTTAGGTTTATACCTAGGTATTTTACTCTTTTTGATGCAATTGTGAATGGAATTGTTTTCCTGATTTCTCTTTCTGCTAGTTCATCATTAGGGTATAGGAATGCAACAGATTTCTGTGTAATAATTTGGTATCCAAAAACACTGCTAAATTCAGATATTAGTTCTAGTAGTTTTGGAGTGCATTCTTTAGGGTTTTTTATGTACAATATCATGTCATGTGCAAACAGGGACACTTTGGCTTCTTCCTTAGCAATCTGGATGCCTTTTATTTCTTTGTTGTCTGATTGCTGTGGCTAGGACCTCCCGAACTGTATTGAATAAAAGTGGGGAGAGTGGGTATCCCTGTCTTGTTCCCAATCTTAGGGGAAAAGCATTCAGCTTCTCACTGTTAAGTATGATGTTGGCTGTGGGTTTGTCATATATGGCCTTTATTATGTTGAGGTACTTGCCCTCTATATCCATTTTGTTGAGAGTTTTTATCATGAATGGATGTTGAATTTTGTTGAATGCTTTTTCAGCATCTATGGAGATGATCATGTGGTTTTTGTCTTTCTTTTTGTTGATGTGGTGGATGATGTTGATGGATTTTCGAATGTACCATCCTTGCATCCCTGGGATGAATCCCACTGGGTCATGGTGTATGATCCTCTTGATGTATTTTTGAATTCGGTTTGGTAATATTTTGTTGAGTATTTTTGCATCTACGTTCATCAGGGATATTGGTCTGTAATTTTCCTTTTTGGTGGGGTCTTTGCCTGGTTTTGGCATTAGAGTGATGCTGACTTCATAGAATGAGTTTGGAAGTATTTCCTCCTCTTCTACTTCTTGGAAAACTTTAAGGAGAATGGGTATTAGGTCTTCACTAAATGTCTGATAAAATTAAGTGGTGAATCCTTCTGGTCCAGGGGGGTTTGTTCTTGGGTAGTTTTTTGATTACTGATTCAATTTCGTTGCTGGTAATTGGTCTGTTTAGATTTTCTGTTTCTTTCTTGGTCAGTCTTGGAAGGTTGTATTTTTCTAGAAAGTTGTCCCTTTCTTCTAGGTTATGCAGTCTGTTAGCGTATAGATTTTCATAGTATTTTCTAATAATTCTTTGTATTTCTGTGGGGTTCGTCATGATTTTTCCTTTCTTATTTCTGATTCTGTTTATGTGTGTAGATTCTCTTTTTCTTTTCATAAGTCTGACTAAGGGCTTATCTATTTTGTTTATTTTCACAAAGAACCAGCTCTTGGTTTGATTTTTTTCCATTGTTTTATTCTTCTCAATTTAATTCATTTCTTCTCTGATCTTTATTATGCCCCTCCTTCTGCTGACTTTGGGATTCATTTGTTCTTCTTTTTCCAGTTTCAATAATTGTAAACTTAGACTATTCATTTGGGATTGTTCTTCCTTCTTTAAACAGGCCTGGATTGCTATATACTTTCCTCTTAGAACTGCCTTCACTGTGTCCCATGGAAGTTGGGGCTTTGTGCTATTGTTTTTATTTGTCTCCATATATTGCTTGATCTCTATTTTTAATTTGGTCCTTGATTGATTATTTAGGAGTATGTTGTTAAGCCTCCATGTGTTTGTGAGACTTTTTGTTTTCTTTGTACAATTTATTTCTAGTTTTGTACCTTTGTGATCTGAGAAGTTGGTTGTAGAATTTCAATCTTTTTGAATTTACTGAGGCTCTTTTTGTGGCCTAGTATGTGGTCTATTCTGGAAAATGTCCTATGTGCCCTTGAGAAGTATATGTATCCTGCTGCTTTTGGGTGTAGAGTTCTGTAGATGTCTATTACGTCCATCTGTTCTAGTGTGTTGTTCAGTGCCTCTGTGTCCTTACTTATTTTCTGTCTGGTGGATCTATCCTTTGGAGTGAGTGGCATGTTGAAGTCTCCCAGAATGAATGCATTGCAGTCTATTTCCTCCTTTAGTTCTGTTAGTATTTGTTTCACATATGCTGGTGCTCCTGTGTTGGGTGCATAGATATTTATAATGGTTATATCCTCTTGTTGGACTGAGCCCTTTATCATTATGTAATGTCCTTCTTTGTCTTTTGTTACTTTATTTTGGAGTCTGTTTTGTCTGATACTAGTATTGCAACACCTGCTTTTTTCTCTCTTTTGTTTGCATGAAATCTTTTTCCATCCCTTGACTTTAAGTCTGTGCATGTCTTTGGGTTTGAGGTGAGTCTCTTGTAAGCAGCATATGGATGGATCTTGCTTTTTTATCCATTCTATTACTCTGTGTCTTTTGATTGGTGCATTCAGTCCATTTACATTTAGGGTGATTATTGAAAGGTATGTACTTATTGCCATTGCAGGCTTTAAGTTTGTGGTTACCAAAGGTTCAGGGTTCGCTTCTTTACTATCTTAGTGTCTAACTTAACTCGCTTGTTGAGCTATTATACACGCGGTCTGATGATTCTTTATTTCTCTCCCTTCTTATTCCTCCTCCTCCCTTCTTCATATGTTGGGTGTTTTCTTCTGTGCTCTTTTTAGGAGTGCTCCCATCTAGAGCAGTCCCTGTAAGATGCCCTGTAGAGGTGGTTTGTGGGAGGCAAATTCCCTCAACTTTTGCTTGTCTGGGAATTGTTTAATCCCTCCTTCATATTTAAATGATAATCGTGCTGGATACAGTATCCTTGGTTCAAGGCCCTTCTGTTTCATTGCATTGAATGTATCATGCCATTCTCTTCTGGCCTGTAGGGTTTCTGTTGAGAAGTCTGATGATAGCCTGATGGGTTTTCCTTTGTAGGTGACCTTTTTTTTCTCTCTGGCTGCCTTTAATACTTTGTCCTTGTCTTTGAATTTTGCCATTTTAATTATTATGTGTCTTGGTGTTGCCCTCCTTGGATCCCTTGTCATGGGAGTTCTGTGTACCTCTGTGGTCTGAGAGGCCATTTCTTCCCCTAGTTTGGGGAATTTTTCAGCAATTATTTCTTCAAAGACACTTTCTATCCCTTTTTCTCTCTCTTCTTCTTCTGGTAACCCTATAATGCAGATATTGTTCTGTTTTGTTTGGTCACTCAGCTCTCTTAGAATTCTTTCATTCCTGGAGATCCTTTTATCTCTCTCTGCATCAGTTTCTCTGCATTCCTGTTCTCTGTTTTCTAGACCATTAATGGTCTCTTGCATTTCGTCCATTCTGTTTTGAAGTCCTTTCAGAGCTTGTTTTATTTCTGTATTCTCCTTCCTTAGTTCTTGCATATTTCTCTGCAAGTCCATCAGTATGGTTATGACTTTTGTTTTGAATTCTTTTTCAGGAAGACTGGTTAAATCTATCTCCCCACGTTCCTTCTCAGGGGAAGATGTGGCAGATGCCGAAGCTGTCTGGGTTAGTCTTGTCTGGATCATATTTTTTTGCCTTTTCATGTTGATAGGTGCTATTGACTGTCAGCTGGGAGGGCCAAACTTTTCACTAGCTCCTGGCCTTTCTTTACTGGGACAACTGCGACCCCTAGTGGCTTGTGTTGGGTAATTGCGTGTAGGCTGGGTCTTCGTGTCTTGCCCGGCCAGTATGGAGGAAGCTCCCTTGCTGAGGGTGTGGCCAGCCTCAGGCTGCTTCTCTGCTTTGGCTGTTTACCTCCGTGAGGGGTCTCAGAGCTGTTGCCCAGGGGGTTAGTACGCCTGGGTTTCCCTGGAATTTCCAGTTTCTGGACTGTGACCTGGGTTGTTTCCGTCCAGCTGTTGCGTCCCTGTCCCTTTAAGACTTTCAAAGAGCACTGTCTTTGTCACAGGGGCATCAGCTTCGGCACCCGCTCAGAGATTTTGCTGCCCTATTTCCCTAGTTTCCAGCCCTCCACGCATGCACTCTGTCTGTGCTCTGGTGCGGGTGGCTGGGGCTGGGTGTTTAGCAGTCCTGGGCTCCCTCTCCCTCCCACCAGGAGCTGGGGGGAGGTGTGCTGGGGTCCCTCTGGCCGGGGCTTGTATCTTACCCCTTTCACCAGGTGCTGGGCTCTTGCACGTGTGGATGTGGTCTGGCTGTTGTCCTGTGTCTTCTGGTCTCTCTTTTAGGATTAGTTGTATTTGTTGTATTTTCAAAAATATATGTGTTTTTGGGAGGAGATTCCCACTGTCCTACTCACGCCGCCATCTTGGCTCTGCCTCTGGGGTCTTGCTTTTTTATCCATTCTATTCCTGTGTGTTTTGATTGGTGCATTCAGTCCATTTACATTCAGGGTGATTATCGATAGATATGTACTTACTGCCATCGCAGGTTTTAGATTTGCGGTTACCAAAGGTTCAAGGGCAGCTTCTTTACTATCTAACCGTCTAACTTAACTCACTTATTACTCTATTATAAACACAGTCTCATGATTCCTTATGTGTCTCCCTTCTTTTTCTTCCTCCTCCACTCTTTATATGTTAGGTATTTTATTCTGTACTCTTTTGTGTTTACCTTGACTGATTTTGTGGATAGCTGACCTTATTTTGCATTTAGTTAGTATTTGGTTTTATTTTCTCTGATGACATCTATTTAGCCTTAGGAGCACTTCCATCTAGAGCTAGAGAATGAAACTGGACTACTGTCTAACCCCATATACAAAAGTAAACTTGAAATGGATTGAAGACCTGGATGTAAGTCATGAAACCACAAAACTCTTAGAAGAAAACATAGGCTACAATCTCCTGAATATAAACATGAGCAACTTCTTCCTGAACACATCTCTTCAGGCAAGGGAAACAAAGGCAAAAATGAACAAATGAGACTGCCTCATGCTAAAAACTTCTGTACATCAAAGGACACCATCAGCAGAACAAAAAGGCATCCTACAGTTTGGGAGAATATATTTGTCAATGACACATCCAACAAGGGGTTAACATCTAAAATACATAAAGAATTCACATGCCTCAATACCCAAAAAGCAAATATCCCAATTATTAAATGGGTGGAGGATATGAATAGGCACTTCTCCAAAGAAAAAATTCAGATGGCCAACAGGCACATGGAAAGATGTTCCACATCGCTAATTATCAGGGAAATGCAAATTAAAACCACGATGAGATACCACCTCACACCAGTTCGGCTGGCCAACATAGAAAAGACTAGGAACAATAAATGCTGGCGAGGATGCAGAGAAAGGGGAACGAACCCTCCTACACTGCTGGTGGGAATGTAAATTAGATCATCCATTGTGGAAAGCAGTATCGAGGTTTCTCAAAAGACCAAAAATAGAAATACAATTTGACCCAGGAATTCCACTCCTAGGAATTTACCCAAAGAAAACAAGTTCTCAGATTCAAAGAGACATATGCACCCCTATGTTTATCGCAGCACTATTTATAATAGTGAAGATATGGAAGCAACTTGAGTGTCCATCAGTGGATGAATGGGTAAAGAAGATGTGGTACATATACACAATGGAATATTATTCAGCCTTAAGAAGAAAACAAATCCTACCATTTGCAACAATATGGATGGAGCTAGAGGGTATTATGCTCAGTGAAATAAGTCAGGCAAAGAAAGACAAATACCAAATGATTTCTCTCATTTGTGGAGTATAATAATGAAGAAAAACTGAAGGAATAAAACAGCAGACTCAAACTCCAAGGGACTAGTAGTTACCAATGTGGATGGGTGGGGGAGGGTGGGTGCAGAAGGAGGGAGAAGGGAATTGAGGGGCATGATGATCGGCACACGTGGTGTGTGGGGGTCACGGGGAAGACAGTGCAGCACAGAGAAGACAAGCAGTGACTCTGTGGCATCTCACTACACTGCTGGACAGTGACTGCAATGGGGCATTGGGGGGACTCCATAATATGGGTGATTGTAGTAACCACATTGTTTTTCATGTGAAACCTTCAAAGAGTGTATATCAGTGATACCTTAATGAAAAAACAAACCAAAAAATTACAATTATTCACCACTACATGCCTATAAGAATGGCTAACACTGAAAATGTGGGGATGTCAAGTGCTAGTAAGAAGGTGGAACAGAAGCAAGTCTCATGCACTGTTGGTGGCAGATACTGATGCACCCGTGACCTCACCTCACAAAAGTAGGCTAATTCCTAGCCTAGCAATTCTGCTTCGCTGTATAAACCTCAGGACGTCAGGCACATGCTCCGCTGACCCCTCTGACCTGCACACCCTTCTTTTGGCCTGAGAACCCGTTGGCTGGGGGACTGGTCAGCCTTGCTGGCCATCCGATCTCTCAGGGTGACTTAGCTCCCAGGGACTTTGCAGGATCTCATGGTCGCACAGTCAGAGGATGATGTCACTTCCCAGGCGGCTTTACCGGAGCCTCTCACTCCCCCCCAAAGCCTCTCATGGCCGTGCTGAGCTCCTGGACCGAGGGAGCAGCCTCGGCGCTCAGCGGCGTCAGTGTGCACGCACCTTGTTGCTCTCTCGGCAGCAAGGGCATGTCCCCTGCTGGCACCCACCTTCCCTTGGGGCCACAGGGTGGTGTGACCGGTTCCTTCCGCTCCTCGGAACACTGTCGTGCCCCTTCCCTAGTACGGACTTGGCGATGCTCGGAAGTAAGCTCTAGGCAGGGTTTCTGGTCCGTTGTGTTCTCTGTTATATCCCAGATGCCTAGGCAGTTCTGTGAAAGGCAAGGATTTTGCAGATGAAGAATCTTAGGTGAAAGAGATCACTCCCAAGTGGAGACACTGCCTGGCTGGGTGGGGCTTGGTGCCACCTCCTCAGCCCACACTGACCTTTTCATTTCCACGAATTATATGAGGAAGGACAAGGAACTGTACATGTAGTGTCTTGGTATGACATCATGTAGAGGAAAGGACAGTGACATAAAGTCCAAGGTCTGGCTTCTGACACTGTCACTGATGCGTCCCAGCCCTCAGGTCATGTCTCCAGGTTCTAGTGAAGGTGCGAGGAGACCACGGATTTGAAAGTGTGTCGCAGACGGCAAGGCGTGGCTGTGCATTGGACTGTGTTGCCCCAGAAAGCTACGCTGAAGGCCTAACTTGCAATCCCTGAGTGTGACCTTATGTGTATGTGGACATAGGGTCTTCGCAGCTATAATCAAGTTAAGATGAGGTCATACAGGATCAGGGTGGGCCCTAAATCCAAAGAGTACTGTCCTTGTATAAGAAGGTCTTGTGAAGATACAGTGACGCAGACACACACAGAAAGAAGATGGCCATGTAAGGGGCAGAGGCAGGAACTGGAATGACGTAACTATAAGCCAAAGGACGCCAAAGAACAATGGCAGCAAGAAGCTGGGAATAGGCAAGGAAAGTTCTTCCTGGAGCTTCAGAGCGAGCACGGCCCTGCCGACGCCGGGTGTCAGACTTCCACCTTCACAACCGTGACACATGCCATTTCTGTTGTTCTCAGTCATTCAGTCTGTGGTAACCCCAGGAGGCTGATACAGGTGTGGCACACATGTAAAGGATATGCCTTGTACGGACAGTTCACCACCGTGTGCGCACTTCTAAGTGAAATGACCCATCAGTGCTGAAAGTCTTCTCAGACAAGAGATTTTTCTTCCATGATGCCTAAGTCACCTGCATTTAAGTCTGTCCTTTTTTCACAGAGGACAACACAGGACACGCAATGGAGTTGAGTGGACTCAGAAAGGCTCAGGGCACACTGAAAGTCCCAGGTGCTGCAAGCGGCTGTGTCAAGCACGAGGCAGTCGCCGCGGGGGCAGCTGAGAGAGCCAACGCAGACCTGGATGTCCCCAGAGAGAGGGTGCTGGACGGCCCCGTAGCAGAGCACAGCCCTCAAGCACACGCTGGCAGGGAAGGGGGCCAGCACGGCAGACATCGGCACATCCTACTCCAACGTATCAGCCCCTCTTTGGGGCAGAGACCCTTGGCAACCTGCGGTGACTGTGCTCACAGGCCTGCAGCCCTCCTGTTTCCCTGCCGATCTAGCTCCTGTCCCTCCTGCATGCGCTGTGAGGTGGGATAGGGCCAAAGGCTTCAATCTGCCTTTTACTAAAACTCTTGTGGGAGAAACAAAATGCGACAGCGTGTAGTGGCAAACCCTTGTACCCGGATCGGGTTGAGAACGTACGGAGTGCTTTCACACACACTCCTTCTTGACTGGGACTCCTTGTGAAAGGACCTCTTCACCACAGACAGGTCTGTCCTCTCATTCAGAGTACATTAAGTCCTAAGCAGAACCATGCCAAACCTCCAAGAGGATGCGGTTCAGGTTAGGAAACCATAATATGCACAGGCCATAACCCAACGTCCCAATATACAGCCCCATCCAAAAGCAAAGAGCAGACTGAGCTCATGGCACCAGTGAAATGCCATGTGAGCAAGAGTCCCAAGATGAAAACAAGACCTTATGCCGTCAGTAAATGGGAGACTCAGCAAAGTGGGCCAACCCTCCGCAGAGGATGACCAAAAGCTGGACATGAAAAGCACCCAAGAGCTAACAAGGTACTTTAGAACTATGATGCTGACATCCAGGGAGGACAGGAATCCAGACGGGTGAGCCCAGCATTCAGGACCACGTCTTTCCAGGAAGGCACTTGCCAACTTGGCAGAGGTGACTAGGAGGATGGGCTTTGTTTCAGAGAGTCTCGCAGGGCTGGGGCAGCAGGCGGTGGAACTGGACTACAAGGCCCCCCAGCGAGGGACACTGACAACCCACTGCCTGTTTTGGGCTGTGACCCCAGAGGATTGTGCCCTAGGAGTAAGGACGGGCCAGAAGCAAACCAGCCTCTGCATGTCTGACAGCCTGGCTTCAGTGGCCTGGGAAATTTCCAACCTCGAATCTGGAATATGCGGCCTCAGGATATCAGTGCCATTGAGCACCTGACAGAGGCAAGAAAAAACCCCGTCTAATGGAAGAGATCATCCTAGGCCTCAAAATAGCTCAATAAATAGCTTTTCAGGTGCAATGTCCAGCACAAAATAAAAAATTAGGAGGCACATGAGAAGACACATCAGGCAGAACCTGCAGAAATTTGGTAACAGAAACACACGCATAGGGATTCCACTTGCTGGACTGTCACAGACTTCACACAGGCACAGTGCTAGGGACACCCCCCCTCACACACCGGATCCGAGTGATTCTGGCTCTCTGGACTCCTGGCTCCATCCTCGCCCACCGCCTGGACCGTGGTGGTCCCCATTCTGCTCGCCTCTGCCACTATCTCCAGAGGCGTCTCGCTAGAGGGCAAACCTGGCTTTGCGGCAGCCTCGTGATCACTGGCACCCCCGGTCCTAGATGCCTTTTCCACCCTTGTCCCCCGAGATCCCCCTCTGCCCCTCTCCCATCACACGGCTCAGCTTCCCCAGGAGAAGCCTCCCTCTGCCTCGAATATCCTCTTGCCTTGCATCACCCTGAAAAATGCCCCCCTATGCTTCAAAGTCCAGCTTAAACCTCTTTCCTTGAAGCCTCTATTATGATATCGACACACTGTATTTCAACTATTTGTTTTTAAGTCTGTTTCTCAAGTTTATCATTAACTTCTTGAGGTTAGGTCTATCTTATTCACCTAGAGTTTTGGGCGTCAAGTACAGTGTCTGGCTAAGTGCTGAATAAATATTTATGAAAGAAGGAAAGATGATTCTTAATAAAGGTGGTACAGACTTATGAACTTAGCGAACCATGTCCCCAAAGTCACATGTTGCAGCCCTAACACCCAATGTGACGGTAGAGAGACGGCCTATAAAGAGGTAAATGAGGTTGTATGAAGTCATCAGGGTGGGGCCCCAATCCAACAGGACTGGTGTCCTTATAAGAATGGGAACAGAGCCCAGAGACCTCTCTTTGCCCAACGCACCGAGGAGGGCTGCACGGGGACCCGCGAGCAGGCGGCTGTCTGCAAACCAGGAAGCGAGCCCTCCCCAGAAACCACCTGCCAGCGACTTGGTCCTGGACTTCCAGCCTCCAGACTGAGAACATAAATGTCTGTTGCATGAGCCCCCCAGTCAGCGGTGCTTTGTGATGGCAGCTGAGCCGACAAACACATAGGCCATTTCTGGAATTTCAAACATGTATAAATACACATCTTCAGTGAAAGTACGGATCCATCTTACAGTACCAAGAATGAGCAGGGAGTGGACACAGTGACATTCCCAAAAGAGCTTTTTAAAAAGTTTTATTTCAAGAACTTTGTTTACTGGTATTTCAAAAAAAGGTGGGTCAAATACAAAAAAAAAAGGTCAGTTGAGTAACAGCATAGGTTTAGAAATCACAGCAGCAGAAGCAGTGCACAGATGCACAGACGAAGCAATCCGACGGATGCAGTTCTGCTCGGGCCCTTTGCTTATTCTGTTTTACCCTCCAGTACAAAACACATCAGAGCATGCCATGACGTCAGAAGAAGGACTCTGTACAGGGGAGACCACGTTCCTTCCCCGCCCCCCACCCCCATGTCCTCTCCTCTTGCTCTGCTTCAGGTGAAGTCATTCTGAAGACAGTTCACCTCCAAGTCAGCCTGGTCGCCTTTGCCACCCTCGAGCTTGGGTGGCACGGAGTTCTGGATGTTATAAGACTCTTCCTCTTTCAGGCAGGACTTGAGAGTTTCCTGGACTTTGTGGAGAGCACTAGGATCGTCCTGGAAGAGGAGAAAAGGTAAGAGAGAGGCGGGCAGGAGACAGCGGGCGGAGGGGTCACGTAACAGTCTCGGCCGCAAGAGGCGTCGCTGGAAGGCGGAAGGGAGCCCCAAGACTTGGACAGACCAAAGTGACTCTCTAGCAGCCGCATTTTAGGAAAGTCATCCTCAAAAACACCGGCCATAGATGAAAACTTGACGGGCTACTGGATTACCAATACCTGCACCGTCAGCCAGCCCGAGGGCCTCTCTCTGGCAGCGGCAGGAGAGACACACACCATCGAGTACGCGGCCTGCCCCCGCTGCAGCCGCCCTGGCAGATGAGCTCGTCTCGGCCGCCGGGCCCCTCTCCCCACGGCCCCCATCCTGCTGAGTTCTGCTCTCACAGGGTCCTGGTCAGGGACTATGCGCATGTTTGCAACGGTGCACAAAGAGGTCGATGGTCCGGTGCAGAGCTGCTCCTGGTAAAGCAAGGGCTCCTCTCCCCATGGCAAATACACGTCCTCTGACTAGAGGCCAGAGAGATGGGAGCCCCTTCCTGTCAGAAGTTCCTCTACCAGGAGATGCTAACACGCCGTGTTTGCCCTGTCCGAGCCTGGGTGGGCCCGGCCGCGGTGGTCGCCCTGCTGCCTCCCATCCTCTAGGGTGCGCCCTGGGCCCCGTCTGCCTGCAGTCCTATGACAAGCTCCTGGGCTTTAGTTTATTTTGCCTGTCAGAGGTTTTCAGGAAACCCACAGCAGCGCCCGGTCCTCCAATCCCATGTTCGGGCATTCAGAGGCTTATGCCAACCTCTGCCCTCCGCCCACGCTTTTCCTCCAGGACCGTCCGAGGGGACTGAGCCCACGTGGTGCAGCAGCCTCCACTCCTTCCCCGCTGCCCCGACTACTACTGAGAGTGCCTGGAGCTCTGCTGACCCGAGAGGCGGTGTGGCCACCCAGGCAGGCTCACGGGCGAGGGGAGGGCAGACGATGTGTCTCTCTGACTGGCCAGCTCAGACCTCTCTTGTTTCAACCACTTTCAAAACTCGAGGTGATCATCACGCTCGAGGACCCACATTCTCCATAAAACTGGCAAGCTGGTCGCCACGCTGGCTGCTAACTGAGTCTGGCCCCTACCAGCAGCAAGACACGGCGTGGATCGGTGGACAGGGAGTGGGGAAAGGCTGGGGCCTCCTCCGAGTACTCGGGGCGCCCGAAGCACTGCGCGTGTGAGATCACTCTCACCGCCCCTGTGCTCTCCCAGAAGACCAGTGTCAGCAAGACCTCAGGGGCAGACAGCAAGGGGGACACACGTCCCTTTCCAGGAGACTAGAACAAGAGGAGGGTCTATGGCGTCGAGGAGACTCAGGCAAGGCTGCAGGCACACTGCCCACGGGCACTTGGTATTTCCTATCACTGCTTGAGAGATTCAGAAAAACCTTTTCAATGATGTAAATCCATACGTGCTTAGATGGAAAAACTCCACGCTATAGTAAGTATACACACACACACACACACACACACACACACACACACACACACACACACACTCGGGCTTCATGGAGAGGCAGGGGGATGAGGTGGAACTGCACTTCCATTCTGTACACTTTTAAATTGTCTGGTGGAAGGCGCTGGGCTTGGAAGCCTGAGAGTTGGGACATTAAAGATCCTCCATCAAGTGGGCTTTGGATCACAGCAAAACCTGGAACAAGACAGGATGGCCTAGACTTGGCTGCCCTCTTACGCAGGTGGAGCTCACTTCCATGTTTTCCTAGATTGTCCCAGCCTCGGACATGTCACACTCTCTGGGGGCACACAGGGGCCCAGGGACAGCCTCATAATGTGAAGAAAAGTGGATCTGCTGAGTCCTTATACGCCTGGGCATCAAAGCTGTGATACTATGGGGTGGGGGCGGCAAATTAAAACCTGATCCCCTGAGGACTCATGGGACTTGGACAGATGAGAAAACTGCCCTTTGGACCAATGGCTGGGAGAAGTATATTATAAAATCAAGGATTCAGTGTCCAAACACTATCAGACAAGCTAAGTGCCTTCAACAGGCAGAACGCACAACAGAGTTTCTAAACCAAGACGGAACTACCCTCACCTACTATTTCCCGCAGAACAGGATCCTATGACTCCCAGGGTGGCTGAGTCCCTTGGCAGAAAGCCCATCTGCCTTTGATCTGGTGGAAGTCTGTCATGAGGCAGCTGGACCTCCACCTGGCTTCAGTCCTGGGAGCCCCACCACTCGGCATCCCACCCCAGCCATAAAGGCACCCTTCAGCCCAGGGGGAGGGTGGGTTCAAGGCCTGCACCCCCGAGGTGTCCAAACATACACCCTGTCAGAGGGGGGCTTTACCAAATACATCAAAGAAACCAGTCTGGAAAGTAGAAAGATTTAAATGGGGCACAGAACACTAAGGGACGTGACGGAGGAGGCCCGGTAGAAACCTGAAGCCCTTGGGGTGCTGTTGAGCCTGAGGACGGCTACATGAGCCACGGTCTCCCACTGACCGGGCGGCCCTCAGTCTTGGGTGGTGTACCTGTGGGTTTCAGGTACTTTTACTGAAATTAAATGACTGCCGTGTGCTGGCAAGTGTCCAGTCTCCTGCAAAGTCACCTTTCGTCAAGGAAAACTCGCAAACCACACGAGGGGCTGAGGAGCCCAGGCCTTTCCCTCTAATACCGCTGATCCTCTCCGGGCTGCGTGCTCCGCTACAGGAGATTAACACGCCAGGCAGCTGGCTCGCCAGCTGCAGGGCACTCCTGAGCCCGGGAGGGTGCGGTGAGGAGCAACGGGCAGAGCCTGGCGCCTGGCCTTCCCCCATGACACACCCAGAGTGGCACATGTTTTTGTTTGAGGTCTTTGGAGCATTGGAACTGGGCAGGAAAATGCCCAACTCAGTCTACTTTACTGATGTAAGAGAAATAATACTTCTGTTAAGATAAAACAGAATGCTCCAAAATTTTAGGAGACACCAATACGAACAAGGCAATTTGAGGGGTGGAGGGAGAGGGCCGGAGAGAGGTAAACAAGCAGGACTGCATGGAGGGCCCCGTTTTGCTTCTGGCTCCCCCAACCCCGACTAGCACCCTCACCCACAGATCACTGTCAGCTGACAGCTGAACTTGACCCTCACCTCAACCCTAATCCCAAGCCCTAACCCCAATCCTGTCCCTAACCCTAACCCGAACACTCACCCTGACCTCCATCCCCCTGCTCCTCTAACCATTACCCAAACCCTAACCCTGAATGCTAAACCTCACTCTAAGCCCGGCCAGAGGCTCACCCTCACCTGAACTCTAAGCCTCACCCTCACTCTAACCATAACCTCTGACCCTCACCCACACCTGCGCCTCCCTGTTAGGACCAAGTCTGACTTTTGGGCCAGACGGGGAGTTAGACGAGGCAGAAAACCTGCTGGCAGACTGCCCCCTGGGCAGGACGGCCACTCCCACGTGCTCAAAGCGCTGGCAGAGGACAGGGTCCCTGAGGCAGGAGCTAAGGGGGCCCAAGAGGAACGAGACCACTGGAGCCACGTCCCGCCCCCCACTGAGGGTGCCTGCGCCCTGCGTGGATGGCCCGGGGCCCTCAGGCATGTCCTCCACGGCTCACCGGCCCTGCTCTGCTCCGTTTCCAAGGCCGGCCACGTTCTGAACTCTCGTCAGCAGAGCCTTCACACAAAGACTCGCTTCCCACAAAGCGGGGCTGCAAGACCTGTCTGCCTGAGTTCCTGTGGGCTGACTGACATGGTTATCGCCCTGGAAGCTTATAGGACGCCTTGTGTCCTTCGTTATCATGTCCACCTTGAACATATTAATGCCTTGGAGCATAACAAGTTAAATACTATCTCTTCTTTTTCAACCCTTTGTATCAAAGACTAAAAAATCACCTGAAAGTGCCCTCTTTCACTTCTTATTCACATGACCCTTTTGCTCCTCTTCCAGTAGGTCAAGCTGCTCTTTCCTGGCATGTGCTGAACAGGCTCACTTGCTAATATTCTCTTTCCCCTTACGGGGCTGCATTTCCTTCATCTCCAGGAGAGAAAGGCCCGGACCTGCGCTGCCCAGGACGGGAGCACCAGCACCTGGCGGGGGCACAATGGCATCAGGTGTAGGCAGACGTGGCCCTCCGGACGGCCTGGACTGTCGCGGCCCCGTGAATGCCGATACCCTGCGGGCCGCGGTCCCAGAGAACCTCTTCAGTGTCCCCTCTCTGGCTCTGCTTTCTCCATCGGAGACGCTCAGTTCGCTCCCTGGTCTGTGTAAGGACACGTCCTCCACGGCACAGAGGCCGCGCCACGCACGGATTTCTTGCTTTTGGATGTGACATGGTTTGCGGTTTGTATACTTTCTGTTTAATTTCTGAAATTCTGACAGTACCCAGCATCTTACTGGTTGTCTGGTCCAGGGTCTTTATAAAATGGTCTATTGGGACCTTTTATTAAGTTTCAACTGACATTTCTGAGCCCATATTCCTAAGAACAGAATTCACCCATCGTATGGTCCCACCAGCACTGTGTGTCCACCTCAGCCCTGACCAGGGTGTGCAGGCCTGCCTGTTCTTAGGGTCCTCAATCAGTGTCAAGGACACTATTTTTCCAGCCATCCTACAGGTTTCCCCACTCACCTCAAAGAGCAACTACCGTTTGCTTCAGTGACCATCAGGAAATTCCTTACCAAAGAAAGCAGAGCTTTCCCCTCCATACAGAAGGTAGGACAAAAACCCGACTCCTAAGTCTCGATGCAGCGAAACAGCACGAGTCACCCATTAAAAGATCTTCTATACTGCCTGTAACTCTGCTTGTCTAAGAAATCACGCACCAAGTCCTTATTCCAACCTTCCCGTCCGTGACTGACTGCCCTGGGCGCCTCTCCAGACCTCTGAGCGGCTCCGCGGGCAGCAGCTGGCGCGTGCGAGGGGAGGGGAGGAGGCGGCCGCCTGACAGGTGACCTATGCGGGGGCCGGGCACGGGCGGCAGGTGGAGGTGGCGGGAGCCGCGGCTTCCTTACGTTTGGGTGAGAGCCCTCGGCAATGGTGGAGAGGGAGAAGTCATCGTTGTGGGGCTCCGACGGGGTCCGGAATTTGCTGGTTAGGGTGGAAGACAGAAGATGATATGTAAGTGAAATGATCATGGCAGAATCCGACAGAAGTCTCACGGGTCAAATACAGAGTTCATCAAATGGCACGGACTGTAATAAGAGGCATCATTATTTGAAATATGACCAAGAAAAACACTTCTACCATTTAAACCATGATCTAATACTTTCTTATCTAGAGTTCTCACTACATACTTGAAGTACCCCACGTAGACTTTAGCTAGAGAACTGACAACAATATCAAAAGCTATGGCCTGAGAATCACAACTACCCCAGAGCTGCCATCTGGCCAACAGTGATTTCAATGTGCCAGTGGCTGAAAGACAGTCTGATTTCCGACACGTCGGTATGTGAAAGGAAGCATCTCTCAGAGTCAGTGAGTGGCAGCAGTGTCTGCAGTGCATCGGACAGTACGGAGCAGCGACAGGCTCGGGGAGGGGGGTGTGCACAGGCAGACAAAGGTGATGGCACGGGCTGCATGCCGCGGAGCACAGTCCCCCGGGGAGGGCACTGGGTGGGCGCTCTCCCCGAGGTGGCTCCCACCCCCACTGCACCTGCTCCTTGCCTCCCAGCCTCGTCTGCAGTGGCCCTGCCAGTTGGTCCCCCCGCCTTCCCTGCCCCCAACACACACACCCTCAGTGTGGGCTGAGCAGCCAGGGGTCCTGGCTTCTGATCACACGCATGGGTAACGCCCGCCTCAGTGCACAGGCACAATGGAGAGGCCCTCCCAGCCCCACACCCATCTGCTACAGGCTGCAGAGAGCTGCTGGCATCTGCTGGGTTTACTCAGCAAAGCAGCAACAGATGGCGTTTTGTCCTTTTCCCAGGACCCAGGGCAAGTCCACAGGAAGTCTCAGGGTCAGGGGGAGGGGATGAAGAGGCGACAGGTTGAAAGGGAGGGAGGTGGGAAGCTGGGCATAAATTGTTTCTTGGGCCCCGAGGAAGCTGATCTCCAATCTCCCTTGTGACCCGTGATACCTCAGAAGGTTCTTTACTTCACTTAGTGACCAGAGTGTGTAAGGTCACATTTGTGTGCCCAAGGCTTAAAGGATAAGTGCGTGTTGATTCTCACACGCACACAGCCGTCACTCTGCTGAAAGAGGAGCTGAAGTAAGACTGCATCCGCACGTGGCTCCTAAGATCCGCAGTAGAGGCAGGTCAGCCCAGGCAGGCCCTTCCACCCGCCAAATTCTACTGAGGAGAGTTAAGACTTTCCGTAAGTTCCTTGCACTTGTGTGCAGACCAAGAGTCACCGGGTTCTGAAGGGCAGTGAGCTGCAGCCCTGCACCCTTTCTCCTCAGCCCTCACTGAGAAGAGCTGGAGTGACAGCAGCTTTGAGGCTAAGAGTCACTTCGCGCTGCTCTGCGAGCAAAATCCTCGCTCTGGCCAACTGGCTGTCAAAGACGGGGCAGCAGGTGCAGTTGGGGTTGGGGACTGAACACAGGAACCCCCCTTGGGGACCGCGGCCGGGCGCTGCTGTGGACTGGCTGCCTTTTCTCTCTGCACCTCTACCCTGGGTGGGGGTGTTCGGGGTGGGGCTGGACAGCTGCAGTGTGCCCCAGGGACTCAGTCTCTGCTGCAGTTCCAGCACATTCTGTTTGGGAATGGGTAAGCCTGGGGACTCTGGGGCCTGAAAAACACATCTAGGGTTGGAAAGCAGGTGCCAGAAACCAAGGGAACACCCCTGGATGAGACAGAGGGCACCCCGCAGGCACGGGATGGGGCTGCTGCGCACACTCACTTGGCCCTGCGCAGCTTGGTATTCTCCGTCCTGAGCAGATAGAGCTTCTTGGCGAAGAACACGGTCATCATGAAAAGCAGCAGCAGTACGAGGGCGGCTGAGCCCACGGCCACGCACATCACCTGGAAGTCGGTGATGATGGACTCGCAGCGCATCCCCTTGTGCCAGATGTAGTCCTGGGTGTTGCACCTGCGGCAGCGACAGGGCGAGACTGCCATGAGGGGCAGGCGCTGTGGCCGTGGCCTGGCGCTGAGCCCGCGCGTACCCCGGCAGCGTATTCCTAGGACCGCTCGAGGAGCCCGGCTGCCCCCAGTCTGTGCAGACCTCAGAGCTGACCCCTGCCCTGTCTTGTCTTTCTAGCCATGCCCTGACATGGGCCAGGCAGCCCTGAGGTCCACGCCTACAGGAGGCAGTCAGGATGCAGAAAAGTGGGGGCGCTGGCCATCCCTGTGACTGAGTGAGCTCGGAGGAAAGGGGACCCTGGTCTCCACCTCACAGCTCAGTGAGGCCAGCCACACGATTCTCAGGGACCCCACCGTGGGCTCCGGCTGAAGGAAAAGATGAACAAGGACACCAAGCAGTGGTATCCGCCCTGCGCGCGAAAGCCCGTCTTACCCTGCATTCCCCCCATTCACATGGCCGGGCGGACAGTGGAAATAAGGACAGGCAAAGACAAGGACGGACGCACGTTCCTGTATCTCTGCAGCCCCAAGTCCCGCCCCTAAAGCTTCCTGAAAGCATAGTGAGAATCGGCCCTCGGGGTGGGTGTCAGGCCTTTGGTTGGGTGACTTTCTCATGCCCTTGGGGACATTCCCAAGCTCCAACTCTTCCAATGACATTGCTGTTTCCATGGGAACCAGGCTGCTTCTAAAAGGAAAGATGCGGAAGGATACAGAGGCAGGCAGAGGCGGGAGGACGCGGGCCTCAGGGCGCAGGACAGAGAAGGAACGGGGAAATCACGCGTCAGAGGACGGGCTGCCGCACACCCAGGAGGGAGGGGCGGCGAGGCGGGGCTGGCAGCCAGTCGCGGGGGGTCATCTGTTCGAGGACGGTGGGAAAAGAGGATCCCTCCGACCAACTCCAGAGAGGTCGGCCACAGCGCTGCCCACCCCGCAGTGGGTCAGGGTGGCAGAGGCCAAAGCAGTGGTGCTGCGGTCAGCAGCTGGGCCGGTGGCCTCGGGTGAGCGGAACGGGGGTCAGCTTCCGAGCCGTGGCCGCCTGGGCGCACACAGCCGGGGGGGGGGAAGCCCGTCCGGGAGGACCAGGAGGGCGCCTGGGATGGAAGCTCTTCTGAGGCGGGGCCCGCCGGTGGACCCGAGGCCAGCACAGCCGCGCGGCTCGGTGAGGACGGGCTCCTGCTCTTCCACTAAGGAAGCCCTGGGGGCTCCAGGAGATCCGGGGACCTCGTCTAGCTCCCCAGCGGCGGCAAGGACTCTGAATTTCATACCCTGACGGGGAGCCTACTGTGAAGGTGAAGTCTCAGGAGGAAAGATAACAATTTTGCACAGAGATTTCGTAAGACCCAGGCTAAAATAACCCTGTAGCTCCCCAAGCAAAGTTTGAGGAACAAAATCACAGGGTGTCCCCATATTTTTGGTAGCCCTTCACCAACTGGCAAGGCCTTGTTGCCATAAATTCCTGATCACAGTTCTTCCTTCTGGCAATGCCTGGACACCTCCGGTGAGAACTGTGTGGACATGTCTTACGTGGGTGACCCTGCTGTCGTGATCATTTATAGGAGCTTCAGAGGAAGGGACTGGAACGCAAATGCTAAGGCCGAAGGCACAGCATCCATGCTTGCTTTCTACGTTATTTTATTAGAACAGAAAGACCTACAACATTTGAATTCTTCACCTCTCTCCAAAAAGACCAACAAAAGAAACAAGAAAGAGACAGAGACACGCTCCTGGGACCCAGGGACACAAGTTCCAGGGGAACCCGAGGCTCCCCCTTGTTGGTCCTTTTAGGGTGGAGACAAACATACCAGCCAGATCGCCCCTGACTGTTGATGCCCCAGGAGAGGCAGGCGAGCCGCCCAGCAGGCTCACCACATCGAGGGCAGGTGCACTACTGATGGGGCTGGGATGGTGGCTGCGGTGTCCATAAGGACACTCAGCTCTGTGTCTTTAAGACATCCTAGACTGGGCATCCCAAGGAAGGCAGGAAGGCAGAAGGGGCAGGTCAGTACCCAGAGCTGAGAAACCCTGCCCCACCTGTTGTGCCAGAGCCCCTTGAGCTCCCCTCCCTGCGCAGCTGCTCTCCGGATCTGCTCCCCTGGCAAGGTCCTCCCCGGCCTTCCGTGCCCTGCAGAGGACACGCCCTCCCCGGCCACACAGGGCTCAGAGCCACTCTCGCAGCTACCGTCCTTCGGAGCGGGTTTCCCAGCCCGCTCTCCGTGCCAGCACAGCCAGAGCTCCCCGGCCGAGACCCCTGGGGGTGGCAAAGGCCCCTCTCCAAAGGCCGCAGCAAGTGCCCTCGTCGGCCTTTCAGTTCGGCGCTTTGGTCACGGGCCTGGCGCCTAGAGGGGGCGCACAGTCCCACTTCTGAGGGGCCCCCGCTAGCGATGTGGTCACAAGAGTCTGCTGGGGACGCACCTGCAGGAGGCCCGGAGGGGCCCCGCGCGCACCCCGCCTGCGCCCCTCTCGGCCGAGCCCCCCCCACTCCCTCGTCAGGTCTCCCCGGGCGCCGGTGCCCCTGCCCACCACGGGCCGCACCTGCAGAAGGCCCCGACGTGCTCCACCAGGTAGCACTGGCCGCCGTTGTGGCAGTAGCTCGGGAAGAGGTCGCACAGCGAGCGGCAGGAGCCGTTGTGGCGCACGAAGCCGCTGCGGCACTCGGTGCCGTTCTCGCCGGCGGCCGGCTCTGCGGGGCGCTGCGGAGGGACGGGGCGCCACCGGCCGGCGGGCTCCCCAGGGTCGCCGTGCCCGTCGGGGCCCCCGCCCCCCGCCACGTGCCGGCCCGCGTCGCCGCCCTCCTCCTCCAGGTCGTCGTAGAAGGACGTGGTGGGGTAGAAGTCGGACTCGTCGAAGGGGGTGAAGTCGTCGTACAGGTCCAGCAGGCTCCACGACGGCGCCTCGGCCCCCGCGTCGGGGAGGGGCTCCGCGGCCTCCGGCGGCCCCGGGAGGCCCCCGCCATCCAGTCCTTCGAGGTAGTCGAGGGCCAGGACCTCGGGCGCGGGGCGGGGCTCCGGGGGCGCCGAGGCGGCGGGCGGCACCGCGGACGGCCCAGGGGCCTCGACGGGCGCCGGGCGCGTGGCCGCGAGGGCCTGGGGGTCGCCGCTGCCCGCCTCCGCGGCCCCTGCGCCCGTGCCCGGGCCGTCGGCGTCCGGCCGCGCCCCGGGACCCACCACCGCGCGCTGCTCGCCGCCCTGCGAGGCCCTCGAGGCCTCGGCCTCCCCCGCGGCCCGGCCGGCCTCCGTCCGAGTGCTGTTGGCCCGCGGCTCCCGCGCCGCGACGCTCCTCACGGCCTCGCCCGCCCCGGGCGCTGTGGGCGAGACGGAGCGCGGGCGTCAGGGCGGCGCAGCCCGGCCCCGCCCCCATCGGGTCGCCTTCGTCTCAAGGGTCCCGCCCCGAACTAGCGACCTCAGGCGCCCGCAGCACCCCCAGGCCTCTCCCGACACCCAGGCCCCAGCTCCTCAAGGCGCCCCCAGCTCCCTCAGGCCCTCCTGCACCGGCCGCTCCCGCTTTACCCGTAGACCGCCCGGCCCCCCTCAGGCACCCCCACCACCCTCAGGTCCAACCACCCTCGAGACCCCATCACCCCAAAACCCCTCACCTCTAGGCCCCCATCAGCCGCGGGTCCGCACTGAACTCCCAACCTTAGGAGCACCGCCGTCACCGCTAAGCCCCGCCCTCCAGGCCCCGCCCACTCACCCTCCACCACCAGGCCCCGCCCACCAGGGGAACCCTGCCCTGGGGCCCTCCTTCATCTCCAGGCTTCCCACCACCGGCACGAGCCGCCCTGAACTCGCGCCCTTAGGACCACCGTCACCCCCAGCTCCCCCACCACCCTCAGGATCCCTACCACTTCCAGGCCCCGCCCACCCGGGCCCAGCCCCACCACCAGCCCCCATTCCCTGAGGCCCGCCATCGCCTCCAGACCTCCCATCACCTGCAGGTCCCGCCCTAAACTCGCGCCCTGAAGACACCCATCATCCCTCGAACCCCCGCCATCCTCCGGGTCCCCATTACTTCCAGGCCCCGCCCACTCAACCTCTCCTCCGGCAGGCCCCGCCCCCAGACCCCCAACAACTCCAGGCCCCGCCCCTAGGCCCCTCCCCCAGCCGGCACCTGCTTCCGCAGCCCCGGGGCCCGGGCGCCCCCCACAGCGGCCTCCCGAGGCCTGCACCTTCTGGCGCGTCCCCTCCCCGGCCCCGGCCGCAGCCCGCCGACGCCGCCGGCACCGAGGCCCGCGGGACCCCGGCCGCGGCGAGGCGGTCAGTACCTACCCGGCGCAGCTCCCGCGGCGAGCACCAGCGCGGCCCCCAGAAGCAGCAGCGCCGGCGGCGGCCCGCGGCCTGAGCCCCCGGCCCCCGCTCGGCCCATGGCGCGGCGCCCCGGCCGCCGGCCGCGGTCTGCACGGCTGGCTGCGCCCTCGGCCCGCGCTGCGGCCGAGTCAGCCCGCCACCGGCAGTGCGGGCAGCCGCATGCCGCCGCCTCGCGCCCGCCGCCCCCCGCCCCGCTCTCCGCTCCGCCCCGCGCCGCCCCGCCCCGCGCGCTGACGCCGGCCGGCCGGCGAGGGGCGCGCGGACTCGCCCTCGGGGGCGCAGACCTGGGGCGCGAGGGCCCGGCTGCGAGGGGTGCGGGCGCGGCGCGCGGACCCGCCCTCGGGGGCCGCCGCGGCAGGTGCAGCGCGGGAGGGGCGGCGGCGGCTCTGATCCGCTCGGAGCTAATCCGCGCTGCGGCAACGCCTCCCTTCCGGCGCCCGCGGCGGCCCACGTGCCCTGGGTCCCCGCAGCGCAACGGTCCCTCGTCCGCGCCCGGGGGCACCCCGCCCTCCCGCGCGCGTCCCCGGCCCGCTGGCGAGTCGCGGCGCGGCACGCACGTTGCCACCGAAGCGCCTGTCTACGGCCTGATCTGTTACTGGCCCGCATGGCCGCACCGGGGGCCGCAGCCCCAGGAGACGCGGCCTCTGGGCGTTTGAGGTGCTGCCTTAGGGCGCTCCAGGGTGAGCGGGAGGAGCGCGGGCCCGCCTGCGGGGCTGCCCGCCAGGCCAGGGCCGGCCCCCGAGGCCCCTCAGGCTGCCCGAGCGCCGAGACCCTCTCGGCCCCGTCTCGTCGTGCCCACCGCGATCCCCCCCGGGACTGCAGGGCCGCAGGACGGCACCGAGGCACGGCGCCCGGCCGCCCCGGCCGCGGCCTCATGCACATGCCTGCGTCTTTCCCGGGCTGCGCGGCTCTGCGGACGGTTGCACCAGCCGCAGGGGCAGCTGCTCTGAGCAGAGGGCCGGCAGCGGCCCCGGGGAGCTTCCCAGGCCTGAGTCTCCCTGACCCCGGGCGGCGGCGGGCGGGGAACGGTGCTGGTGACGTGCCTACCTCCACCGTCCGCCAGTCGGGGGGGAAGGAGGGGCACGGGTGGGCCTCGGACGTTGAGGGCAGGACGACCACCCCTGGGTCTTTCACAGGAAAGGTCTGGATGAGGCCCTCTCCCACCTTTTAAATCACCTATGTCAACTGGTTTCTCACCTTGATATATTTTGTCAAATACCCACATTCTTTTAAGCTCAATTTTTGAATTAAGTACAGCAAGCATATGGCATGACAAACTCTGGTACCACTTCCGTCCTCCTGGGTTTAATCTGGGCCATTCAGGTTCACCCCATTCTCCCTGACAGACCTTGTCCGCGGTTTCAGGCGTGAGCACAGCACAAGCTGACCGGGTGGCATCTCCACAGGGTGGGAGCAGCTCGCCTAGGTAGTGGAGTGTCATGAAGGAGCAGGATTTGGCCTCAGCTGTGTGTGACCAGGGAGACTGAGTAATCTGAGGTTCGGACTTACGAAAGTGGTGACCACAGTGTAAAGTGAATGCAATACTTTTTCTGGGCACAAGGGCTGGGGTAGGCTCAGGAGGGGCAGATAGATATGGGAACTGGACAGAAGGACATTGACCTCCGTCAGAGTACACACCCATATCCCCACAGTCATGTCTGGTGCAGCTGGGCCCCAGGAAGCTTGGGGAGGCAAGGGCTTCTGCATGCCTCAAAGGTTCCTGCCGGGTTTGGCAGCCTGCCTCCAGCACGACGCACATTCCCGTGGCTGCAGCCTGCATCCCAGGCACAGCCTCTGGGTGAGCAGGGGGCTGCTGTCCGGGGCAGGAACTGCTCCGGCTCTCATGGCTAGGGGGACACTTCAGGAAGCAGCAGGGGCCTGGCTTTCCTCAGTAGTGACCACTAGCGTTTGGTGAGTTTCGAGTTTTCCTAGTGCTCCATCTAGTTTGCCTTATGCTTCACAACCATACTACAAGTATCTACAAATTCTCCAAATTTGCAGTGACACAGACCGTGCTAATTAAGTGGTGAGAGGATCTTGATTTCAAACCTTTCCATTTCAGCTTCTCAATTTCAGAAGAGGAATCAGTGTGTACAGGTGGGGCCTCACTTGGCAAAACTGAAGCCCTTGCTATCCCCACAAAGCCCCACTTCCACCTGTGCATTTGAGTCAATGAATCCATGCTACGAGCTCGTGAAAGAAGGCTACGCAGCAGTTGAGTCCGGACTCCTGTCCTCCCATCTGTCAGAAAGCATGTAGCACAGCCTCTCTCCTGCCAGTGCTGAGTAGACAGCCTGGGCTGCAGGGCAGTCTGTCAGCAGTGACCGTTTTTGGTGACGGATGCTGGGAAATGCACCTTCTTGCATGTTATCAGGAAGAAGGGGAGAGCCAAGGGGTGTCCTGAGTCCTTTGTGCCGACCACCATCTCCTCACCTTGGGGAGCTCTAGTCTGTTCCACAAGAGCTCTCACCCTAGAAAAAGTCTTCATGATCTGGAGACTGTTACCTTGTGTGGGCAGTGGATCTGCCACAAGATTGGAAAGGTCCCTGGATTTCATGACCCGAAGCCAAGTCAGCAGGGACAAAGCCACACTGCAGAAGCCAACAGTCGGCCTCAGGTGTGGAGCAACTAGGTTAATGGCCCGAGTCCTGCTGCTTCCAGGGCTACTGAAGAATGGGCAGAGTGGGACAAGGAATGCCAGTTTGGATGGCCGTGGGAGATCGGCAAGACCCCGGGCCAAACCCGTCACAGCCTGTCAGCCTGTGCACAGGGCTTACCACCTAAGCGCCACACGGCTTCCTAACCCCTCCTAGACTTGGTGGCCAGGACACCGTAGGTGGCAGACTGCTACAGAACCACAGCGAGAGGATTTGTCCTGGCTGTCCGGAGGTGGTGTCTGCTCTGTATCCAGGCTTGGCTGTTGTGCTGAGACCTGCAAGTGCTGCACCCTAAAGGTAGGTGGTGCTAAGGCAGCTGCCAGTGGGTCACTTGGCTCCTCTCCATGGTTTGGGCGAGCCTGGAAAGGCCTCTGCAGGCAGTAGAGAGGAAGGATGGCCGGCTAGGAGCAAGGAGGGGCCCAGACAAGGCTCCCCGCCACAGCCCCATGAGGGTCAGAAAAGGGTGGGGTGGTCCCAGAGCTGCTGGCTCCAAACAGTTTCGGAACCTAAAAGGCTGATTCACCACACCCTTTGGGTGGGGCAGTCTGGTCTGTTGTTTCAGGGACGATGGGCTCAAAGGTGCTTCCTAACAAGAGCGGCAGCAGGCCTAAACATGAGCCACAGGGGAACAGAGTTCTTGGGGGGGGGGGTGTTAACAGAGACCCAACCCTAAGGGTCCTGGGCCTGAAGGTGGGCAATGCCAACTTCCTCTGAGGAGGTACCTGGGCTCCCCATCCTGAAGGATGCTCGCCTCAGATGGGGAGAATGCATTGACAGGACCCAGGCCACCAGTGTCCGGGGAAGATGGCCCTCCACCAGGAGCACCTGGACAGCCACGCTCTGGGAACAGAGGAGGGCTTAATGTTAAAGTCATGGGTCGAGGGAGAGGAGGTTTTCTCAGGACTGGCATGTGTCCCCAGGAGAGGCTGATGATTCAGTTTCCTGAAACCTCAGGTCACCACAAACATCACGATGGAAATCATGGAAGAACGTCCTTTTCATACTGCACATGCCGCCCCCCCAGGAAGCTCCTGATTACACTGCTGCTTTTTCATCCCATGTGGCACTCTGAAACAATCCTATTTGTTGCCTACTTATGTTCTGGCATCCCCCACCCCACAATGTCAGTGGCCTGGAGTTCAGAGGTCTTGCCTACCTCATCCCTAATTACGGCTTCATCTCATGCAAGGGCAAACGCTCAGCACGCAGTAGGCCCTCCAGTACTTACTGGAATGATGGAACCGCCAGAACCGCAGACATCTTGCTGTTGTGCCATATGACTTTCTCAACCAGTGGTGCTCCAAGGGTGTGGCCCCCCGACCAGATACACCAGGACGCCCTGAATCTGCTAAAAACACACTTTAAGAACTCAACCCAGACCCACTGGATCAACTCAGAGGGTTGTATGCGAACAGTCCTGGGGGATGATCCTGACCTGTGCTCTAGTTGGAAAGTGCTGTGCTTAATGCATTTGGGGGAGCCGCTCTAAGGCTCTGAGGGACCCGTGGAAGCCTGGTCGGTCGTCATGTCCTCTTTTGCTCCAAGAAGAATCCATACGTTTATTAACCGGTCTTTGGTGAGTTCGGATCAGAGATTGACTCCTCTTCACCCCTGGGCACAGGAATCCTTGGGACGGGAACCCCGGCCGCTCCTGCACTTCACTGGAGGGAAGAGCCGGAGCAGGTCGCAGTGCACAGAAGCCCAGCTCACTTGTGTGAGGGCAACTCCCCCGCAGGGCAAGCAGACCCACCTCCTGTCCTGCACCGGGTCCTGCGCACCCCAAGGCAATGGCCCTCTGCACGGCGTCTGCACCTGGGAGCGCAATGCCTGTCCTTACATGTACTTCCTGAACCATCTCTCCTCAAGGCCCGCCTTTAGCTTGGGGCTGTCTGAACTGCATCCTGAAACACTCTCTAGCTCACCAAACATCATCATCTCGTGAGGTGCCTGGATGCCGGCCACCCTCTCCGGACAACTCCTTTCTTTGTGCTGGAAATAGATCAGAGGTAAGGCATGATCCACAGACACGTTGTGAAGGTGGCCAGTCCTCCAGGAAGCCCCGAGTAACTGCTGACCAGGACCAGGTGCAGCTGCACATTTAGGCCCTTTCCAGAACAGGTGAGCAGACTGGTGTACGAATGCAGAAATGGGACTAGAATCCAGGAAAGATGTTTCATTTATTCACTGAAAAGGAGGGAGACCAGGCCTTCTTCATCAATTTCCTCCCATCTCCCCAAACTCCATTTTTCCAAAATAACATGAGAAACACGTTTGTACAAAAACCACATATTATTAGCCCCTCACAAAATTGGGTGGCTGTATTACAAAAACAAAACCAGATGTAAAACATGAAAAGAAAAAGTTGCCACTTGTTCTGAAATGTAACAGTGTTAAGAATTCGGGTATTCTGTAGAATCATTACCAGCATAGTAAAAATATTTCCACCTGGACCTTTTAAATTTTTAAGTGATCACTTTAAAGACCTGAGGTTACGAGGGACCACAGTATGAACCAGAATTCCATGTCCTTCTAAGACCCCGGGGAGGAAGGTAAGTGTTCGGGAATGAGTCTCTTTTTTGCCAAGGCTGATGGGAACTAGGAAAACCCTGGCCACTACCGAAAGGCGCTGGGGTCTTTCTAGGAGGCAAATGCATTGGAACTAAACTGTAATGGGAACAGCTCGTTTCTTCTCCAAGAGTCCAGAGCAAACACACAAAGGACAAGGTCTCCTTGGTTTCAGGGTCCTGGAGGTGGCCAGGCCACTTGGTTACAAGTAACTCCTGAGGGTTTGAAAGGCAAATCTTAGTTATGGTTTTTATTTTTTTTGCTGATATTAAAGAAAAAAGTTCTAAGGTGTTTTACAACCCCCCCCCAATAAAGCTTTATAGAATATATAGAAAGATACCCAAAGGTGTCCCACTCTGCACCCTAAAAGAAACCATCACTTGTGAGTGTGAAGTGCCAGGCTCCACAAGGACACCTTTCCCCACCCACGGGGGAGGGGGGGGAGGGCAAGAGCAGCAGCCAGGAACTCTCTGCCACTCATCAGCAGGGGTGCAAAGGAAGTGGCTCAAATTAAGGCATTTTCGTGGCTCTTCTTCCGGAATGCATTCTGACCCCCCAACCCACCCAGTCTGGGCACCCCAGCCCTTAACATGTGACGCTCTGATTGCTGAGTGCGTCTGCCTGTGCACCTCCCTGACAACCCTGTGGTGGCTGGAGTGAGATCTCAGAAGCAGGGGGCAGCTTCCCTTCTCCCCGGGGAAGCCCCACTTCTCCAGTCCCATCTCAAACCAAGGTACCGCTTCACCAGACTCAACTCACCCTGGCTACTGCAAGAGGTAGTTTGGGGACCTGCACCCCCAGCCATTCTAACCAAGTTCCAAAACGAGCTAAGAAATGTTTAACACTATCTACCCTTTTTTTTTCTTTCATTTTGAATATTTTTTAAAGAGGAAGAAAAAAGAATACACACAAAGCAGTGAGCAGTGGGCTGGATTCATCGGTGGCCATTGCCCTAGACGTCCTTGGCTAGTCTTGGGAACCAAGGAGTCCATCCCCAAATCCAAGACCTCAGAGAAACAAAACACCCACCTGCATAGGAAACCAGACCCAGGGGGCCCATGCTCTCCCCTGCCAGGTCCTAACGGGGTTCGTTCTGCCAGGCAGCAGGGAGGCCTGCAGTCCTCCCTTGGGTTGTAAGAGCAACGGGGCACCTCTCTCTGTCTCTGTTAGTTTCGGTGCACCCGTGTGTGGCGGGTCTTATGAAATGTCATCAGCACCACTCTCAGCTCCGCTAAGAATGAGGTCACTTAGAAGGCCTATGGTGTGTCCCCTCTGGCTGTCCCTCTGCCCACCACCATTTCTTAGTTCCTATTAACTTAGAATGCTCTCCTTTAAAGCAGTAATGACTCCCACCCCACAAAAATGAAAGATTATGGTATTTATCCCCAGAAGCGTAAGACAAGGGGGAAACTTCAAGACAGCAGAAACAGGGCACAGCAGGCTAATGCTGACAGGGCCTGTGGGCGGGCGGGAGATGCAGTGCTGTGATTCTTAGGACGACCAGGGCACACTGTGCCTGCAGGCTTCCCTCTGAGTGTTTGTGGAGGACCTGACAGAGGTGCGGAGTACGGGGGGTGGTGAGAGGGCTGGGAGGTACAGGAGGCGTGCTGGGGCCATGAGAAGAAAGGTCCTGGAGGAAACCCAAGGACGTCTTGCCATCCCCACTCCAGCTGGCGGTGCTGGGCACGGATGTTCCCTGCATCTCCCCGGCTAGGGCGCGGCCGAGGCTGCTGGGCCCGGAGCAGGAGGCGGAGGGACTCCATCTGCAGGGGGTGGAGGCGGCGGCGGCTGCGGCGGGGGATCTGAAAACACATCCAAGAGCAACTTGTCACTGCTGGAAACCCAAGGGGCTCGGGGACACGCCCCTCAGAGAAACATGGCGACGCGGGAAGCAGCCAGGCCAGCCGGCCTGTCAGAACCAGGTCAGGTCGTGGTTCATGCGCCTCCCCATCCAGGTGGCTGGGGGTGGGGGTGGGGGGACTGTCCCGCCCCTGAGCAAGGCCCACCCCTTCCAAGAATCACTCCAGACCTTTTCAGAACTTAAGTTATATTTTGCTTTTATTGTGTTATGAGGTTCTCTCTGCTAATTTTATTTCTTCAGTTAAACGATAAGCGCCTTCCTGGGCAAGCTCAGTCCTCTTCTCTTTCAGCGCCTGGCCTAGCTGGGCACAGAACAGATTGTCAGTGACTTCGTGCTGATTAACTCTCTCCACCAAGGCCAGAGAGCTTCACTCGAGGCAGCTGCTGACAAGCTGGACAGTCCTGGGAGGCCCCACAGCTCCTGAACTGCAGTCCTCGGATTTTTGGCCAAAACTAGGTCAGGTCCTGAAGGGAACAGTTAGTATGAGTGTCTGGGGCGCTTGCCTATTTTGGCATCAGCTGCCATGGCGTACAAAGGAGCCCTAGTGATCATTTGATCCAGGTTTTTTTAAATCTCTTGATTTTGCCAGAAATGAAAACACATGAAACAGACTAATCACAGTGCAGCCTGCTTACCAGTCGGCTCACAGCCCCCCACCCCGGGGTCCACCAAACCATGGAGGACCCTGGAGCCCATGGCCAGACCCCAGCCTCCTCTCTCATGGGAACGCTGAGGCTGCCGGAAATGTGAGCCCCGCTGGTGTGCAGAACGTCTGGAACCCTCCCCTGTGACAGGTGCTCCCAAGGGCCCCTCAGGATGGATCCCTGCAGGCACAGGCCACAGGGTCAGCGGTTTGGGACAGTGGTAAAGACCCCTGATGCCATCCCTGTGCCAGGGACCGCAAGCTGGCATGTCTGGGTGCCCGTAAGGGGGTAAGGCAAGCATTTTCCTGCCAAAGAAGAGAGAGCACTATTCTCTAACTGCTGACCATGACTCAACCACTTTCTTCTGTTGTGGGGATGTTATACACCAGCTCAACCTTGGTCTTTCTCCTGTGCACCCACTCTGTCCCAGCCCCCGAGGTCCAGATGGACAGGACACATGCCTGTCTGTGCAGCCTGCCTCTGGGCCCTGGAAGTCCACCAGGGCCCTACAGTGCACTTCACAGTTTCATGGAGCTGTTGCTAAATTTTCTTCTACTTATTCTCCACTGGTGAATTTCTCGGATCTGCCAGCTGAAGCTCCCGGAGGCCAGGCGTCCCTAAGAGCCCTAGCTCCACTGTGAACAGAGGCGAGCCCCTTGGCACACACTAGGACTTCTAAATGAGCCCAGAGTCATTTCAGGATCACTCTCATGGGGAAGGTCTGGGACTAATGGGCAGGCCAGAACCCTGAAGCCACACTCTGGGGGCCAGAGACGACCTGGCTGTGCACACGCTGTCGGGCAGACACTGCTTGGCCACAGCTGTGCCTTCTCCACTGAGCCTGCTGTGACCGCCTTTCTGTGTCAGCATAGCCCCTGCACACTCCTTCTTTCACCTCAGCAGAGTGGCTACAAGAAACCTAAACCCGTTAGGGTTGGTCCTGCCCTAAACCCATTTCTGTTCTTTTCTTTATACCCACCAGTTTTGAACCCTCTATCTACAAAACGTTCCTGTAGGGAAAACCAGGAACTCCGCATGCCTACCAAGACTCAGACCGGACAGGCTCAGCTGGCAGCGGGAAACCAGAGTCCTTCTGGCAGGCCTGCAGACGAATGCCGTGGCACCAGAGCCTGTGTGTAGCCGCCCGCCAGGAGTACTGAAGAGTCCTGGACACAAACCCGACTTCTGGGCCCCAGTACAGGCCGCACTGCCCATGGGACCCCAGAGTGGACAGTGCCAAGCCTCCCTCCCCCACCGGCAGCCCTCCCAGGGGCCTGGGAGAATGCAGCTCCACCGTGTACTTACACATGCCATTAGGTGCTGTGAGGGGTCCCCGGGGCCCCAGGATGTTTCCTGGCAGTGGCGGCATCCCAGGAGGTGTAGGGATGCTCCCAGTGGGGTGGATGTTGGCTGCAACAGTGGGAACCATGCGGCCTGGCAAGGGCTGCCCAGACATCATGGGCCCTGGGCCGGGCATCTGGCCTGTGGGGGAATCCAAAGTACGAAGGTGAGCATGCCGGCAAGAGGAAGAGAACTCAGGACTCAGACTGCCGAGCCCAGGCGCCGTGAGGGAAGGCGACGCAAAGGGTGAGGCCCGGTCCTCTGAAGGACATCAAGTGCCCATGGCAATGATCTGTGATAAGCTCTGTATCTTCTAATTTTTGAATTAATTTTCAACTCTGGAGGAGGAGGATAGTGGGGCAGGTCTGTGGAGTGAACGGCCACCCTAGGCCCCAGCACAGGCAGGTCTGCAGGTGTGAGGACAAAACAGGTGCCCTGTAAGCAAGCGGCCATTCTGGTTAGTTGGGTAAACAGCAGGCTGGCAGGTATCTTCCCACGGGTACAAAGTGCTGCACACATGGAACAGAGAGGGGGACTCCAATAGCAACTCACCGCACAGGGGAGGGACCCCGGCTCAGCCGAGGCTGAAAGCCACACAGCCTTTGTGGGGAGGTATGTCTGAGGGGGTCATGGCCACCACCAAGAAATGAAGAACAGATTCTTAAGAGCAGATCCCCAATAAGCATGGATCCTGACTGGAGCCCCCAAGTCCTGTTCACAAAGACTCTGCTGTGACCCTTGCTATGATGCCTGCCCCCGCCAAGAACTAGCCAGCCAGCCTCTTCTCCTCCTATTTTGAAATTTATGAACGAGCCATAAGACAGTAAAATGCTTCTTGTGCACAGGTTCACACTGCTTAGAACCCTCAGCACCACCACTCAACTCTGCCATGTGGCTGCAGACAGTCCTATGTGATAAGGCAAACCGGTGTGGCTGTGTCCTAGTAAATGTTGCTTATGGGCTCTGGAATGTGAATTTCACAACATTTCACATGACATAAACCTCCATCTTATGAGTTCCCCCAACCACTTAAGCTGTAAAAACTATTATTAGCCCATGGTCCATACAGAAACAGGAGATGAGACAGATTTGGCCCCAGGCTGTAAAGTGCCAGGCCTGCACTAGATAGGACGGTTCTTAAGCTCAGTGGTTGGCTGTTTGGCTTGGTTTTAAAGAGCTCAAAGGAGAACAGGGCATAAACTAAGGCTGAAGCTCCAACATAAGGGCAACTTAATATTCTTTACAGACTAAGAAAACAGAATCTATGCAGCTTTTTCTTTTAAAGAATCTAGTAACTTTAATATCTATGTGAGGTCAAGGCGTGAAACTGAATATAGGTTTCTAGACACAGTTCTGAGACAGCTGGAATCAAGAATGCTTGAGGTATAGTCCTGGAAATGTGGGGAGAAGGGCCTCTTGGTAAGACACACAGAGCAGCTATAGATGCCCAGGAAATCTGTCAGAAGGTGCTCAGAAAGGCTCAAGAGTCTCAGGCCACACACCATCTCCTTCCAGTGTCTGTTCCCCAGACCAAGACCCAGGGGGAGGAGTCTGCACTACAAGGGTATCAATAAGGACAACCCCATGGATGCACATGACTCAGGTGTACAAGCGGCCCGCTGTTTTGGGGGGACATTTTTAAAGGCATCATACACAACATTATGCCCCTAGGCAAACAGGACAGCAGCCTCGGGCCAACCTCTGTGATCAGTAATGCGATCACCTGACGCAGGATGGACAGCTCCCCGCCAACACACACACCTTAGCTACCCTCTGAGATGGTACCTGCGCCAAGATGGCGCTAGGGCAAAGCTGGCCAGTGTGCGAGGACCTGCCAGTCCAGGGAGGGCCACAGGCAGTGCACAGGGCCCTCAGCATTGAAGGGTGGGGCACACACATGGGTGACAGGCACCCTGAGGGAAGGCAACGCAAAGGGTGAGCCCAAGAAACTGCTGCCCCCAGTGGATCAAGACAAGCTTGTGAACACCTACGAGCGAGGCAGAGGAGCAGGGGCGGCCTCGGCACACCACCCTATGCACAGGGCCTCGCTGAGTCAGCCACGCAAGATCGCAATGTGAACGCTGCCCCTGTGTCCGAGTCACTTCCATGTGACATTTGCATGCTGGCCAACCCCCGAGGAAGCTGCATTTCATGGAGAGGCACAGGCTCTGTGAGGTGGAAGACGTGCTTGGGTCACAGCCCAGCTGTGCAGCTTTATCTGACTGACATGCTTCAAGCACGGAGGCTGCGTGAGTCGTGCACTCAGCAGGGCGGGGGACGGAACAGTGAGGCTACAGGGGACTCAGCGGAAGGTCGTGGAGAACGGAGGGCACGGGACCCATGTGTGTGACGGAAAGCTTTAAGGGACCAGGAGTCGGGTCCCAGCACAGAGAAAAGGAACTTTGGCAGAGAAGCAGGATGTGTGCGGGCAGGAGGCAGGGGTGGTAACGGGAGGAACCTGGGAGCGGGGGAGAGAGCACAGAGGGAGAGAACCCGTGGGGCCTGGGCGGGGGCAGTGAGGGGCAGGTGGAGGAAGGCTCTGCGCTGGGAAAGCCTCGCACAGGCAGCCTGGAGCGGAACACCCTGGGGCAGAGACAAGGCGCACAACCCAGGCCTCCCTTTTCTAAGAATCAGCACCATCCTCCGAAAGGCTGTCGAGGAGGCACTGCTGGCCTGAAGGAGCCTCTCCCAGCCCATTTGGAGGCCCTGTTGCTCCACCCCCACCCCCCACCGGGCCACAGGAAGAGCAGGGATCTGCTTCACACTCCCCCACAACCCCAGCTGGTGACCCTCTGCTGGTCATGCAGCGGTGTGACGGGAAGGCAGGTGGCCCACACCTCCACAAGTCTACCTGGAGGGAAAAGCCTGTCTGTCAGTGGGTACAGGCTGCATACCAGCCCAGCGCAAACAGGCCTTGAGCAGGCTGGGAAGGCCTTCTGCCGGCCCTTCTCGGGTCTCTCCCCTGAAACTGACAGGTGGTGACGCCTCCTTTATGAGGAGCCAGGAGAGCTCTGCAAGCTGGGGGGTAGAGCTGGGCAGGGGCGTGCTGCCCGAGGCAGGTCACGTGGCAGTTCAGCCTCAGCCCTCTCGCCTTCAGCAGTATGGTGGGCGGGGGGTCCACGCTTCCACCTACCGAGAGGTGTGGGCTGCCCGACCGCTGGCTGAGCGGCAGGCATGCCTGTGTGCAGCCTCCTCAGGGAGCGCCCGGGTGCTCCGGCCGGAAGCAGTGTGGCGCTGTGCACGGCCCGACCGTGAGCAGAGGGGCCCTCAGGGCTCTGAGCCCATGTCCTGAGGCTGCACAGTGTAAGCTGACAGCTGCGCACCTCTGCTGACCCGCCTTCCGTCTGCCCGGGGAGACTGGTCATGAGCTCCGGGGCCTCACCACGGCGCTGGCCCCTCCAGCATGCGGTGAGGCAGAGCGAGCACTCTCTCAGGGGAGTAGGGCTTCTTCACGGCCACAGAACCGCTAAGCGGGCCAGACCCAGACCTCCTGACTCCGAATCCAGTTCTCCTACCACACTGTGCGCAGATGAAATCACTCATGTGAAAGCACTTAATATACGCAAGAAAAAAACCCAAGGTGTATACTTCAATCCTAGGCACATGTTTCTTCCTTACTGAACAAAATGAAGGGTGTGTGTGTGCCTTCCCTGACAAAAATATCAGGCATTTCTTTCCTACCAGAGACGGTGAAAGGGGTGGAAGAGAGACAGACAGACAGGAAGGGAGACAAGGCTTCAAAGTGGCACCATCAAAGCATGAACCGGTGGGGTGTGACCTACAGACAAGCTTATCTTTTTTTTTAAACAGGTTATCTGAAGATTGAAAAATGGAAAGGTTTGCTAAAATTAGTTTTAGCCTACTGGAAAAACCCCTCACACTCTCAGATTTTGTTACTAAAATGTTATGCTCAACATGCCTAGTAGAATATTATTCAAGGATTTTATTTCTATTCTTTGGGATGGGAACGGGAGGCAAGTGGGAAAAGAATCTGACAGGAGGAAAGGAAACCTGTGAATGTCCAGCCTTGAGCACGTTCATTGCTCGGTTTGCAACGTCCACAGCACATCCTCTGGCTGAGTGCCCCACCGAACAGTAACACAATCAGGCCAAGAGTGGGTAGCCCAGCCTCCCCTCAGTGGCTCCCCAGCTTCGGGGGCACCTGCCACAGGGCCCTCGTCCGGCGGGGACTGGGCCCTTGCTCTTCTCTTGGTGAGGGTGGCCTGCCTCTCCGGGGAGCTGCGTGACAGGATGTTATCACAGGACGTAAGCAAGACCCAAGGCCCCTCACATGATAAAGACTTAACTGACTGACGGGCCCTTCTTCTGCCTCTCCAGTGTGCGCTGTGAGCCCGGGGTGCACTGAGAAGTGAGACTAACTGTAATCTTTCCCTGACACTATTTCCCATGGGCAGGGCCATGTAAGTGGGTCTAACTCGTGGGCTTGAAGGCCAAGTACCTAATGACTTGGCTGAAATTTCCTTTAACAACCAGTATTTCACTATGATGCAAAATGTTCTAATCATATCATGAAAATGTCATGTCTGCCATGCCTGACTTCTCGAGTCAGATCAATTTCTATTCTGATTTTTTTAGGTACTTCTAAAAAGTCTTACACTATTAATAGTAAGATGTACTTTTACCTCTGCTTTCCATACACAAAGGCAATCCCCCTGCTGCCAACAAAGGCAGATCATTCCAGATCCACAAGGCATGACCTTGAGACTGCCCAGGGAAAGCAGAGTCCACACTGTCTTATGTACTAGATCTTCACCATTTGCTTTTGACTCAGCTCACCAATGGGTGATCTTCCTTTAGACATGTGCTAGTGCCCCGGAGTGCTGGCACCTCACCTCCCAGGAGACCCCAAGAAGAGAGGTGCCCTCCTTGCTTGGTCAGCAGCACCACCAGGACACGTCCAAGAGCAGCAGCCACCAACGAGGCCCTCTCCTTCCTGGACCCCATGGCCCAGGGTGTGACGAGAGGTGGCTGCTATTGTGGGCATTCATCTTGTGCCACCTGGGTGGCAGTCTTCCAGGAAGAACAAGTAAGGCTTTGGGGGAATCACCTCGTGAAATCACACTGTAGCACAGCTTACATGAGAAGTGAAACGCAATGCTGTATATTTCATAAAAATGAGCAAAAGCAAAGGCTAGTATAAAGACGGACATGGCCACCTCATTTCCACGTGCCCACCAATCGCACCAGAAGCATGCCGTACCCTCTGTGTTTCATAAACATGGATAATCCTTTGTTCTCTTGTTTGGTAGGAACAAGTCACCTTGGACACTATTTCAGAGACAGGAACAACTATAAAAAGCTGGAGTTTCCAGGCAGTTAGGAGCAGGAACACACAGAGCCGCGGAAGAGAGCGGCCCGCAGACAGTACCCTGTCCGAAATACACACGTGTGAATGAACCGAGTGCAGAGGCACAAACCACACAGAAGGCACAGCTGTCAGTTCACAGGAGCCACCGGTGCCCAGCCCATACACCTGACAGCCTAGCAGACTCATGACAGCGAGCTGGTATTCTAATGCGCTCTAGCATTACCTGCAGCCCAGTTCTATGGAGAAAAGGTTACATGTGATCTATACAATCATATGAGCTCTAAAAATCTGAGAGCTGGACAAATTGAGCTCCCATTGACGAATTTATCTGACCTTCTTCTCACTTCTCTTCCGACCTTGCTGCCTCTCCCTAGGCACGTTTCCTCTTCCTTCACACACCACAAATTTCAGCCAAATACCAAAAGCTAGATGACTGACCTGGTGACGATCCTCAGCTTCTAACTGAAATGCTATAGCACGTTAACTTTTCTAGAACTTAGGCAACAGTAGTTGTTGAAACTGGGTCCTCAAAGTTCACTATACTATTCTTTTTGTGTGTTTACCCTTCAAAACTTCTGCAAGGTAAAAAATAAAAATAAAAACAAACGATCCAAGGATGACTTTTTCAGGTGCTCTGAGATGTACGGGCCACTGGGAGGCGTCCTGCCCAGAGGACCCGGGGAGTGCGGCAGGCATGTGTGCCGGTGGCTGCAGAACCAGCTCCTACTTGCTTCTGATTTCCTGGACAAGGCGCCTTCTGAATGGTCGAGTCAGAAACCGCCAATGGTGCAGCTGGTCCCCAGCCTCACCTGTGAGCAGAGCCATCCCCTTACCTGGCTGGGGGGGGTGAGGCGGTGGCATCTGGTGGTGCAGCAGAGGGTAGGGGGGTGGCATCACGCCGGGCGGCCCCGAGTGCTGATGCACCTGCTGAGGGGTCTGCCCGTGCTGCTGCTCCATCTGCTGTCGAGCCCGCAGCTCAGCGTATTTCAGCTGCTCCATGTGGAAGTTCTGACGTTCCGTGAGTAACTGCTGCCTCTGCTGCTCTAGCTGTAGGAAAGGGGACGAGAAATGACACCATGAGCGGCTCCCACACACGGATCACACTCAGGACACGTCCACCAGGCTGCCCGAACACCCAAGGACGGCGCTGTTCCGTGAGTGCACATTTCCCCAAGGCACTGAGGTCAAAGCTTTCTCGGCATTAATCATAGGGCTGGCCTTCCCTGGCTGGTGGCCCTTTGTGCAATCTGGCCACTGTTCTCTGGGCCCACGCAGGACACATGTTCCCCTCGCTGTGCGGCAGTTTCCACGACTGCCTCAGGCTCCCAGTTAAACAGGCCTCTCCTGTCCCTTTAACAGCCACCTGGCCTCCCCTGTGCACGCTCCTCTTGGATGTGATCTTGGGTCACTATCTGGAATGTGATGCCACGGGCAGGTTAAATGCTGTGGGTCAGGGCACGTGGCCTCAGCTGCAAAGATACACACTTTTCTTTGTGGACAGTGGCAGTGCCACTGTAAATTTTAGCTCTCAAGTACCCAAAATCATACGGGATGACACATTCACACTGTATTTTAGATGGCAAAATATAAATCTGCATGAATCTTGGTTTGAAGGATATAAGCATTTAAATATTCAAGATAGTTTTTCTGGACCCAAATTAAAATAGAGAGGAGTAAGTTATTTTATGTGCCAGGAAATTCAGGAACCATATGCCTCACAATAGTTCAAAGAATAGAACCCATCTCAAATGGTATCAAAATCAACTGAATTCAGGGCTGAAAAATCAACTTTGACATGAAGGAAAATATAAATCCAGATTTCTGGAAGCAAGAGCATGAAGCCCCAAAGCAGGGCCCATCGATCTGTTTCTCTTCAATCATGTTCTATTCAGCCACTGTCAACAGAAAAATCTGAACCACTAGGAGGCATTTTCCAGACCTGTGCTGCCCACAGACACAACAGGCCACTGAGCACTAGAAATGTGGCTCATTTACACAGAGACTGTTGTGAACTACACATGCAATTTGGAGACTTTTATGAAAGAAAATAATTTTTCATATTGATTACATGCTGAAGCAGTATTTTGTATATGTTGGATTAAATTAAAATTATTGCAATTTCATCTACTTTTAAAATGTGGCTACTAGAAAATTTTAAACTACACATACGGCTCACACTTTATTTCTGTTAAATAGCACTATTCCAAGGCATTTACTAGGTTAAGGAAATAGAGCATTTTGGCTTCCAGAAGCAACCAGCTCTAAGGTAAATACTGCTACATCCTCTCATTAGCAAAAGCAGACGGGCTATGTGGGCTCTTAGCAGAGAGCTGCTCGGGCCGAAGTCCCCACTGGTTGTCAGAAGCAGCAGCTAGGGGACGTCTGTGGCTGGCTGGCAGGCAGGAAGACAGGCCCTGGGCCCAGAGCGGGGCAGGGAGGAGGAGGTGCATGGGTGTCAAGCCAGCCGGCTCGCGGCCTCCAGGGAGGGGAGGCTTGGTGCATGCTACCACGGTGCCAACAGATGGGCAGAGGCTCTGTGAGCTCTAGGGAGGGTGACCAAGGAGGCAGAGCCGGCCTGCCCCATCTGCCTGACGAGCAGAGAGCTGTAGAAGTAAACAGCAGAAGAACCCTCAATGAACTAATGTGCAGAGAGGGCAGACAGATGAGAGGAACCTGAAGTTTCTGAGTGGGGCTCCCAGGTCTGGCTTTCTTCTAACCATTCACTCCAGGGATTTTAGGGCTTTGCTGAGGTCAGACTTAAGAGGCTGCCAGCAAAGGGCCTCCTACCTGTGTTCTTGTTGAGCTACTACTGGCCGGGACCACCTGGATGAAGCTGTGCAGTCATGTAGGAACTACAAAATTCAGGGCAAGACGTGCTTTATAAAGCAGCTCACCGTCACTCTTTCCCTAAGGAGATTTGAGTCTCTGCCTTACCAGTCTCACTGGCTTTTACCAAACCAGCCTTTCTTTGGGAGCTGAGCTCAGTATCAAAGAATTAACTTTGGAAACAAAAATTTCCCAATTTTCCTTGCCTACAAGTGAATTAATTTCACTTACACTATTTTGTCCTGAGCTTCATTTGTCATTTCATAATATAAGAGATAATTAAAACAGTCATTAGCATAATTAAAAGAGCCGAGTGTAGGTTCCACTCTGATGTGGGGGTGAAAGGTTCCCTGAGGGAGGCCACTTCTCCCTGGGCACAGGCAGCAGAGCTGACGGTCACATCCTGGCCCTCTCAGGCCACAGACCCTTCACTGTCACTAAATCCAACAGGGCTGCACTCACCTCTGTGGCCATCAGAAGGGATGTGGACTGGGAGCTTCCGAGGAGAGTCTGACAGGACTGAGCACATTTTAAATGCACTCAACTAATGGCCAAGTGACCGACCCTACCCCTGGAATTCGGTCCTAGGGAACTATGTATGTGTGTATCAGGACATTCAAGTACTCTTTCTGATGTACAGTTATGTCAGAGATATACTACAAAAAATACGGTGACAATGTTTATAACATGATCCCACTTGTATTTCAAAAACTTTTCTGTCCATGTATAACCTGTCATACACACACTGAAAATGTTCTTGAAGACCAGACTATTAACAGTGATTTGTTCCTACGAATGAAATTGAGGGTAGGAGAGAGTTTCTAACTTATTTATTACTTTATCATTGAATACTTTTTCATCACACATCATCTTTGTAGTGAAAAAAACAACATACTAAAAACTGCCCAAGTTAAATGCCACAGATACCTTAATTTTCTTCTCTTTTTCCATTTCCTAGGACTATGGATAAAGTTACAATAGCTAAACCACACAGTGTAAATTAGTCACACAAATAAGGTGTTAATTAAATCTGTTCACGTTCTTCCATGGCTCCAATTTGGCTCTAGGGAGCCCAGTTTCAGACAAAGCTGCTTGTAGCCCTGGCTCCAGAGACACAGCCTCCCCCATTCAAACGCTGCCTGCCCCCCTGCACGCCTGCACTGTGTGAGTATAAAGCAACCGAGTCCAGGCAGAACCTGAACACAGCAGAGCACTTTTCTAACCAAGATGCCCAACGTGGACAGCTGCACGGACCACGGAAGTTCACACAGCCCTCTCCCAGCTCATCTGCATAGCGGGGCAGATCAAAGAGGGGGCCACAAAGTCCATCTGTTTGGCCCAGGGCGAGGTGTCAGCTGAGGCCAGGGGCTCCAGAACTTAAGTCAATCATCACACCTTCCCAGGAAACGTTTGGGGTCAGAAACCAGACATCCACTTAGGAAAACCAAGTCCAAAACAGACACATCCATTCCTCCTCGCTCCCGCGGGACAGAAGAACACAACTGCATTTGCTGCTCCCACGTGTGCTTCTGAGGGCAGAACCCCCAGGGCGGGGGTGCTGGGACCACCACTCTGTTCCTGCTGCCATGTGCTGGCTTCACAAGGCCATGTCTTTGATTCAGACCGATGCTGCTACTGGACGCAGCTGTCCAAATCTTCAACAAAGCTACAGTCACAGAACAGTGCATGTCTAGCACCAGACTCACTTACGCGACAGGCAGCAGGGATGAATTACTACAGTACATGGGAAATGAGGCGGTTCTCTTAGGGAGGCATGAAATCCACTCTCTGGCTTTCTTTCTACCTTGTCAATGTACAGCAGACTTTTCTAAATCCACAGCCTATGTGTGAGGACACTCTATTAGCAGCAACCTCTGAATCTGTCCAGAACCTGACCTCTTCACGTCCACGGTCACTACCACCTCACGCAGATCGCGGTACCACCCTGGCAGTCTCCCCTGGTGTGGCCTTCCTAAGTCATTCTCCACAGCGCAGCACACAGACTGGACCCCACTGAACCACGAGGGAGCGTGCCAGGCCTCTGCCATTGTTCCACACTTTAATCAAAGTAAAATGAAAGGCCTCTGTATGGCTGACGGGGACCCATGTGATGAGGCCCCCAGACCTCCTGACTTCACCCTTCCTCCCATGCCCCTCGGCGATGCAGCCCACCCACTCCTCAGGTCCCAAAAGTCCTGCTCAGGCCACAGAGCCTTTGCGCTGCTCCTGTGCTTAGCAATGTGTCTCTCCACACAGCCAACTCGGACGACTACCTAAGCCTGAAATCCCTCCCCGTACAAGGGCGCATGCAGATCCACACAGCGCACAGGTTTGCTCCTAACGTCCCTCTTGGATGATTCAGGCTCCACCCAGGCAGAGAGTCTTGTCGGGGGTTCTGTTCCCTATGCACCCTACAGCACCTGTCCCACCCAGAGCAATACAGGTGCTCTGCAGCTTGCTGCTGAAATGAACCGACTTATTTAATCTGTCTGCACCCCAAAGCTGTCAGTTCTGGGCAGGCTGACTCTTCGGTCTGCTCAGCAACTGTGGCCTTCTCTTCACATTTCCAGATCTGGGCCTTTTCAAAGCTCAGGTTGGTCCCTCCTCCACCGGGAAGCTTTCCTGATAATCTCGGCCAACCGTGGCCTCCACAGACCCATGGCTGCTCAGTGCACGGCCTCTTCATGTGTCACTGTCTCACCCCCCTCTAACCTCTTTTAGGACGGGGTCTGGGTCCCTCCCAGCCTTGAGCTGCTTACAAAGTCTCTTTTTCCTTAGGCCACAGTTTCCATACATAAATGACTGAACTTCATAGGTTCAGATGGCTTTTAGTCCAGCTACAGATTCCATCAGCTCACAGACCCATGCTCCCTGGCCTCAAAGTACTTTTAAAAAATCCAAAAATGAATGCTTCAGGCAGGGCCTCAGCAGCCCAGCTCTCTTGATGTGGCTCTCAACAGCCACATCTGGAACCTGCCCTTCTGGACTGGAACAGCTGCTGTGAGCTCTAGTTACAGCTGTAGTCATATCTGTAAAAGACTTAAAATTTTACATCCTTATTCTTAATTACTAAATACTTACAGCTCAAGAGAACACCCGATCTTTATTTTTTTTGGTATCATTAATCTACAATTACATGAGCAACATTACGTTCACTAGACTCCCCCCATCATCAAGTCCCCCCCACATATCCCATTACAGTCACTGTCCATCAGCGTACTAAGATGCTGTAGAATCAGTACTTGAAGAGAATACCTGATTTTAAGTTATCACAGTTACAGGAAAAAAGCCTTCATATCTGAATCTTAAGGTCTAAGAAAAAAAAATTTTTTTTTTTGAGAGGGCATCTCTCATATTTATTGATCAAATGGTTGTTAACAACAATAAAGTTCTGCATAGGGGGGTCAATGCTCAATGCACAATCATTAATCCATCTCAAGCCTAGTTCTCATCAGTCTCCAATCTTCTGAAGCATAACGAACAAGTTCTTACATGGTGAACGAATTCTTACATAGTAAGTTCTTACATGGTGAACAGCACAAGGGCAGTCATCACAGAAACTTTCGGTTTTGATCACGCATTATGAACTATAAACAATCAGGTCAAATATGAATATTCGTTTGATTTTTATACTTGATTTATATGTGGATCCCACATTTCTCCCTTTATTATTATTATTTTTATTTTTAATAAAATGCTGAAGTGGTAGGTAGATGCAAGATAAAGGTAGAAAACATAGTTTAGTGCTGTAAGAGGGCAAATGTAGATGATCAGGTGTGTGCCTATGGACTAAGTATTAATCCAGGCTAGACAAGGGCAGCAAGACATCCACGGATGCAGAAGATTTCTCTCAAAACAGGGGGGGTGAGGTTCTGAGCCTCACCTCTGTTGATCCCCAAATTCTCACCTGATGGCCCCCCTGCGACTGTGCCTGTCTTAGGTTGTTCCTCCCTTGAGGAATAAGAAAATATTTTTTAATCTACTGCTATGTAAACAAAACCAAAACAGCCAATTCCAAAAGAGCATGTCCTGACCCACTGGGAGAGGCCGGCAGGCGCCCCATGGGGAGCTGCAGCCAGATGGGAGGAGAGGGCTCTGCTCCTCGCTGACTGGACAGGTCTGCACAGCCTCAACTTTCTAGAGTCACAACACAGAGCTGACAAAACCTTGTTTATCTTAAGAGTCCCTAGGTTAAAATAAGGATGGCTCCTTTCTTGATAAAGTGCTAGATAAAAACACAGCGCTGAGCACGCCCAGGTCCGAGATGTGGCTCTATCCCTCCTGAACTGTGAGCTGAGGGAGGCGAGGGGCCCTGTCTGAGCCTCAGCGGGTCCGTCTTAAGAAGAGTTGTGAAGAAACGGGCTTACGTTCCCACCCAGCATCACGGCCGCGTTCCTGTCCAAGAAGGCGCAAAGCAATCAGTATTTTCTCGCTAATGGCTTCACTACACGGTCTTTGGAAGATTAAATGAATAAAATCCGTGTGATGTGGCTTAGCATGGTGACTGGTCTAATGTGTTCACAAAGCCAAGAGAGGCTCGTAAACATCAAGAATTAGACCACCAGATGCAGACTGACAGCCTGTGTGGAGACGTACAGGCATTCACTGCCCACTTCCTAGGTGTCCCGGGTTCTGTGCCAGGCACGTGCCCACCGATGACCCTGGGACGGGGGAACAGCCCCGATCTGCCTAAGGGAGGACAGGGCGCTCATACAGGGCGGGAGAAAACGCCACGTCTGACTGCACAGAAAAGGGACGGGAGGCATTCTGAGGTCCGGGGACTGCTCAGTGGTCGGGAGTCCAACGACTATCTTCCTGATGCCCCCTTGCCGAGCCCCGTCTTTCTCCATAGCCGACTGGGACCAGGGTGACACCCAGTGCAGGGCTATGACCCCAAGGCCACCTCACACTCCTGCTCTCTTCAGCCACTCTGAGAAGGTATTTTGTTAGCAGCCCCGCAGAAAAGCTCACGTGACAAGGAACTGAGGCCCCGTGCCCACAGCCCGCGAACCAGCTTCGCGGCACAGGGTCCAGCCCAAGGCGAGCCTCCCAGACACGGCAGCCTCCTGGGCACCTCGCCTGGCGCACCAGCTAAGCTGCCCTCAGGCTCCAGACCCCCAGGGCCATGGGACATACTGTTTTCTGCTTTCAGTCACTCAGATTCAGGGCGATTTTCACACAGCAGTAAGTGACCGCTACGGGTATGCTGACATGCCATGGTTGGCACTGGGCTGTCCTGCACGATTTTCCTGCCTCAAAGGCTGACTGGGAAAAGGCAGGGCTTCGAGCAGAGCAGCTTCATGTGATGCAGAGAATCTTTATGTCTTCCCAACACTTTCAGTTGTGCTGTTTTATACACAACTACCCAGTAAAATGTTCTGTTCTCGGGTTAGAATTTAACATGAAAAAGTAAATTCAAGTAAGAAAGACACGGTGGAGTTTTATAATTTGAGGTAAAAAGTTATCAAGAATCCACAGCACAAGGGGAGTTCTGCAGGGCCAGAAGAGGTGGAGCCACTGCACCCGGCTTCTGGTGCCTGGGAGTGGGTGCAGATGCGGAGTGGGGGGGGGGGCTCCACCAGAAGCTTCAAACAGCAGGATCTGCAGGTTCACCCTCTGAAGGGAACGCAACATAGAACCCAGAAGAGAGCCCCAGACGATCCAGACGCCGCTCCACAAGCACCCTGTCTAGGCCATGCACCCTTCCTGGCCAACAATGCGGTACAGGACCCACCCCATCACCACCTGGATTCTGCGTGTGCTAGTAACCCACCCTCTTATAGCCCCTGTTGTCCAAGTCCCTAAAAGACTAGAGAACAACAGGAGAGCAGCTATCAGGGTGAGACGCACACACACACTCACTCCCCAAGTGCAGGTCGCCTCTGGGAAGTTTTTCTCCAACGGCCTCACCTCTCTGCACCTTCCAGGTGCTCTCCTGTCTCCAAAGCAGCGAACACCACATGCTGTCATTTGTTTTCACAACTGTCTCACCCCTAAACTAAACTAAGTTCCCCAAAGGTAGACTTTCCTGCCCGCCCTTCCGCCTTCCGACAGCGATCTGGTGCACACAGCCAACAGACCGTAAACAAGAGCCTATGATGCGCCAAGTCGTGTGCTTACAAAGACACCCCATCAATCCTGCCCTCATATGGGAAGTGGACAGGTGATTAGCAATGGCAATACAGCAAGTGCTGTTAGGCAGCCAATGGGGAGGGCATGTCACCCAAGGGTGCAGGACTGAGGAATGCAGAGGGAGGCAGTGGCGAAAGGGGCCTTGTGGGCAGAATGCACCAAGGGGGCACAGAGAACAAGGCCATGAGGGAAGCCTGCATGTGGTGTGGCGTGACCACCACACAGCCGAACCAGGAGCTGAGCAGCCAGTGCATCCTAAGGCAGGAGAGGGCCGGGGAACTGGGGCGGGCTGGCATGTAGCAAGCACAGGACAGTGCCTGGAGCACCTTCTTGTCCACACAGAGAAAAGGCTGCTTAGCAGCTCAGCATGGCCCAGCCCCCATCTTCCACCGTAAGAGGGGAAAAGCAGGAGGCCAAGGTCAGATCTGAGGAAGGCCTGGTTAAAAGGGATCATGGACAAGAGGCTCCTAACTCCAGAACAGATTAACCTCTACCTTCTGATATTTATCTTGAAGACAAAAGGTATTCAAAATCCTTGAATAAGGTATGGATCTATATGGATTCTACTTTACTGGTGACAAATAGGTTAAGTCTGTCAGTCAAAGATCCAACTTTTAAAGAAGGGAGAATTTGATTCTATCATGTACCTTGAAAGCTGAGAGGTCTAAGAAGCTCAAGTTTAGATAATTAGTTTCAGAATGTGAACAGAGTCCCTTTTATTTACCATCACTGGCTGATAATCCTTTTGAAAAGGCAAAGCAAACAAACAAAAAAAAAGGACAGAAGACAGCTAGAGACCAGCAGAGCTGGCTGCCATGTCAAAAAGCTACCCTGAGCCACACTTACAGCCTCTTTCTCTCTGTCCATGATGGTCTCCAGCTCCTCAAAATGTCGAAGTTTGATCTCCAGTTTCTTCATCTGAGTCTCAACCAGGAGAGCTACCAGAGACTTGATCTTTCTCTCTTCCACAGCAGCCAGGTGCTAAGTGCAAAAGATCATTGGAATTATTTAGGTAAACATTTGCTTAAGAGTAAGAGAAGCTGCAGTGAAGGTTATGTAAATAAGCATGGTGCCCCCCCTCACCCATTAATTAAAAGAAATTCCTCCCATCTAAAGAGCCCATCTAGGAGGGGAGGATCTACCTGTTAGAACCTAAAGTACCTGGTTCAGGCAGTAACCCCATCTATAAACACAACATATGTGGAAATTGAATATGCAAAAGTAGAAAAAATTTATGTGCTGTGTGTTTATGTGAGAATAAAACGTTAAAAGTTTCATTCCAAGAAATTTAAAAACAGTACGAAATCCCTAATTAGATCTCACCTAATAGAACATGCTGAGCATTCCAATTCTACTCTTTTATACACGTTCAATCTCTTTTCCTTCATGACTAAATGGAGTCTCAGGCTCAACTCAGAAGTCTGTAAGGTTCAAGGTTAATGGGTTGACTGTAGGTCCCCAGGGGCTGGGACCATCCGTGTCTGTCTCAGGCATCAAGTAAGCCTAGCACTGTAGCAGCGTCTGACATGTAACAGGCACTCAGACACAGGTTTAAGGAATAAACTGAGTATGGCACTTTCCAGTTTACAAAATGTTTTATACTTAAATATTTATTATTTATATTAAATGTATAAATCATATTAACAAATCATATTAATATTAAATATTAATTTAATTGAATCTTGTAATAATCATTTAGAAAAGCAGATCAGAAAGGACTTCTGATTCGAACAAAAATCTATGGGTTCAGAAAAATTACCTTAGTTATGAGAGGCTGCGGTTAACAGTGAGTGGCAGAGCTACAGTGAAATGTTGTCCTAAAGCCAAAGGCCGGCTCACCCATCTCACGGTGCCCGAGCAGACACTGCTTTAGCGGACAGTTTCCTGGGGAAACCTGAGAAGGGGGCTGTGGTGAAGCCGGCTGAAACCCACTGGCCTTTTGTCCATGGTGAGGCTGGGTCTCCAAGTGCCCTGGACCTGGCAGGGCCCTTGCCACCTGTCCTCGCCAGCTCCCTGCATGGAACACTTGTTCCGGGACTCCAAGCTGCCCTGCGAGAAGTACGATCCCCCCACCACAGACTCCAGGGAGACCCCAAACACGTGCAGTAGTGGGACCCGCCGCCCCCACCACGGACAAGTACTTGAAGCACCTGCCACAGACCCGCTAGATGAGCCTGCCTGCAAGGTGAACGCCACTGAATGACTCAGCTGACTGCACACAAAGGAGAACTAGTTGGTGCTCAAATTTCACAAAATCATGAGCCATAATTAAATTTTTTTTAAACCACTATGTCTTGCTATTGAAAAAGAATTTGGATCTGGAAATGAGGTTCTGTTTTAACAAAAACCCAAAATGTAAGTTTGGCTTTGGGATCATGCCATGGGTACAAGCTGAAAGGACCCCAATGAAATTGTTAGTGACCTCTTAAAATACAGAGAGGGAAATGCTATCTAAAGTTGGGGAGAAGTAGATCTTTATTATATGATAGCACAAAGTTTGGAAACATTGTCACCTCTAGGGATGTGAAACCTCTAGCGAGGGCTGAGGGTCAGGCGAGGCGGCCTCTGGGACGGGAAATGCAAACCCTCTTTCTGTGTTTTACTGTAAGCAGTGAGGAGACCAAACGGGGAACCTATGAGTTTCTGGGTAGCTATTACCCGAGTTAGACACCTCCATCCAGACAATTCAGAGGAAAAAGAGCAAGTTTAGAAATAAAGCTCTTCTCTGCAGTATTCCCAGTGAGGGTCTGAAACAAGGAAACGGCTCCAGGACAAGGACAGAGCCCACAAGAGCACAGAGCGTCACTCAGGGGTCGGCTCCGGGCGTGGCTGATAGCCTCCACCAGGCAGGAGACCGCAAAGTGTCTTTAAGAGCACATCTGCGACATTCTTTCCTGCATGTTCTTGGATCTGTACATTAAGGTTTTCCATCAAATTTGGAGAGTTTTCAATCAGTCACAATTTTTCTTTTTTCCTGCCTCTCACTCTCTCCTTTCCTTCTGGGACTTTGACTGCAGGCCAAGAAAGCCACTCATCAGCAAAATGGAGCTGATTTTTTAATGGAAAAAGATGACGGCTTGGGAGTCAGAGAATCGAAAGTCCAGAGGGCCGCGCCAACAGGCGTAGACAGTACTTCGCAGGATCAGAAGCCCGGACACGTGTGCTTGACTACTGAGAACCATGAGCTCTGTGCCCCACTGCCATGTTCACTGGCTGTAGGCACATTCATGCCCATGTGTCACCACGCTGTCGGCCCACACAGTCCAGTGTCCTGAGGAACTTCGCCCTCCACCTGTATCTGACTTAGATACGGCCATGGGTCTTTTCCAGCCTTAGCCTGGTACACTAAATGAGGCAACCACAGGTTTATCTTGCAAGCAAGCGGGAGAAATGCATGTCATCTGGGACCAGAGGGCAGACCGACGGACGGGTCAAGGTGGTGAGCCTCCGTGCAGGTGTGTGGTCTGTGATCCCTCTTCACCTTGAATTCGGACAGAGCCTGAGAACAGCACAGCTGGACAGAGTGAACGAAGCATCAGGATGGGGGCCTAAGCCCAAGCTCCCCTTCTTAATGCCAGGGATGTTTTCCCCTTAAAGTTGTAAGCGACCAGGGAAAAAGTCCAACTCCTGTGGAACCGCATTAATGTGAAGAAGCCCACGACTACTTCTTAGCTAGGCCATGTGGGATCAGTGATGGTCAGTGGGGTCACAGCCAGCCCTCCGGAGGCAGGGCCACTTGGCTTAGGCCTCAGGCGGCCCCACACAGCCAGGTAACTGCAGGGTTAACCAGCCAACGCCACGCAGAGCAGAATGTTCCCACCGTCCACCCAGGTGACAGGTACAGATCATGAGATAGAACACGACGACGGTGGCTTCAGGCCACACGGATGAGCAGAGCCTTCCCAGAGCAGGGCGACAGAGCCCGCCCCTTCACTCCCAGGCTTTACAGAATGGTAAGTCTGACTCCGTGCCACAAACGCATGGCATGTAGTAGAATCAACCGGAACAGTGACAAAGACAGCAGGTAAGTGCCTTGGCTGGAACAGAGTTAACGGGGGCCCTCGCTGACAAAGTACAGATACCAGCTGGCAAGAGCAGAAGGTTCCAGGCTCGTCGCCTGAGGCAAGTGGACGGGGCTGACTACAGGCAAAAAATGGTCAGAGGCCAGCCTCTCCTGTCTTCTCGCCACAGTATCACCAGTAAAGAGATATGGCGACCGACAACCAGTGTGTGGTGTGAATCCCTTTCAATCAATACATACCGGTAAAGCCTTACGACTGAAGTGCACAGTGAGAATTTCCCTATCTCAAGAATCTCAGGCTAGGGAGCGGGTCCAAGGCCCTTGAGAAGGGTGAGAGGGTACTGCTGCTGCTCAGGAACCGACCCCGAACCACCACACAGGCAGCTGTAGGGTCGACGGGCATGGGCGGGTGGTACAGAACACCATCTCTGCTCTCTCATAAGAACTGAATCCCACGTGTTCCAGCTCCTGGGGTTTCCAGTTTATTCCAGCAACAGTTCTGGGCTTTTCCTTCCAACTTTACCTGAATCCACACCTCCAGACAGAGGGATCCTGAGCACCGGCCATGGAGCTCCTTCCCACACGCACACTCCTCTTTAGGAGGCAAAAGTTGCAGCAGATAAATGCAAAGGCACATGTGACCGAGTCTGTCCAACAGCAACGAGGGGGAACAGCCAGACAGCATCCCTGCCCAGTGTGTGCTGGCACCAATCCAGAACCTCTAATCACCACTCCACGTGAGAGTGTGACAAGCAATTAAAACCTATCAGGGAAAACTCTTACTAACAAAGCTGTTTATAGACACAGCACAAAAAGAAAGTCAGAGAAAACTTGGGTTGGCTAGATAAACTGCACTGATTATAGTGATTTAAGTGACTTCCTTACCATGTAATTTACCACACGGCACAAAATGTGTGTGCTATGGAGACGAGACCACCCTGCAAGGGGCGCTGAGCATCTCTGGTGCACCAGGGAAAGCCATGCAGCAGATGCGCCACCCTACAGGTCCCTGGGAAACACAGATGCTGTGAGCATGAAGATCTGAAACGCGGTTACACAGGTGGGAGTGAGTACTGATGTGGAGAGAACACTCAGTGGCCTGGAGAGAGCATGTCCTTTGCACAGTGACACCCAGAGGCCGGAGTGATTGGTGTGCCAGAGCAGTGCCCTGATGAGGGTGTCCCTGCTGTGCGCAGTCAGGAACAGCTGTCAAGCTTTTGTGCCCAAAGCTGGACATTTTAACAGCCACAAAAAGAGCATGAAGCATTTGGGAGATTTCACGGCAGTGTGCCATTTTACTCTTTTCCTAGGCAGCCTACAGGTCAGCGGAGGGAGGGGAGACGAGGTTCTGGCTGCTACAATGGCAAGGAATGGGATGGACCGAAAGAAATGTTGCTTGAGGGTTGAGACAGGTCCTGATCATGAAAACTTCCGAATTCCCTATGGAAGAGTTGAAATTTTAGCCTGAGAGACAGAGGGAGGTTATTTAAGTAACATGCTCATTTCGCATTTGTAAAGATTCTTTTGCACACTGTATGATTCCATTTATATGAAGTCAAAAATGGGAAAAAGTAACCCATGGTGTGGGGAGCGGCCAGCGACCAGGTGGATGGGAGGCACGGTGTCTGGAGAATGGGAGGAGCCTCTTCCGGCCCGGCTGTGCTCTGCTGCTGGATGAAGGTGCCGCTTGTGAGCCCACAGGGCTCAGTGTGGCGTATTCACTAGCCCTAGACACACAGATCCACTTGCTTTAACGGGGTGGAAGGGACAGACACAGATGATGGGAGGCCCTCAAAGAGCAGAGAAGGGCCAGCACTGTCAGGTGAGCTGTGACCCCGAGGGGCTGGTGCCCAGACAGCCCCACAGACGGGAGAGGACGGGCCAAGACTGCAGGTGTGGAGTGCGGGCAGGCGGTGCTGTGCCCTGACAAAGGACTCGGAAAGAAGCCTTCCTGGCCGCCAACTCCTCATTTACAAAATGATCAAAAGTGCCCAGGACAACCCTTTGGGCCTCAGGATCCTTGAGGACAGCACGAACATCACCAACTCGGACAATTTAGAGATGAAGAAATGCCAGAGTCTAACCTGGCAGAAGACAGACAGACTAAAAAACATGCCTCCAATGAAGAAGCAAAGCAAACATGAAGTGACAGGCACACTGCTGTCTGCGCCAGGACTTATTTAACAACTGTGCACTCGAGTTCCCAGGGCTGGGGTGGTGGGAAAGGGTACCTCTACATGTGGGCTCAGAGTGTGTCTGGAGGCTGGCAAATGGGCGCATTCACCCAGGAAAGTGTGACTGGCCAGTGCACACCCTCCGTGACTGTCTGCACCCATGTCCCTTGGTGGACATCAAGACAGTGTCCTGTGAACGGGTCACCTAAGGCTCTGATACAGTCACGCTCCACAGATCAACACCTGCAGGAACAGTTCGCAGCAGCTGAGTGGTCAGGGGAACTAAAGACCGAGGAGGAACATCTCTATGCACAGATGAGTGACCATTAGGTCGAGGCGATCAGTGCGCCCCGGTAACCACTGCATAAGCGGGGCGACGAGCCTGTAAGGTGACGGGTCTGTGAGACGGAGGAAAGGTTTTTAAAGACTCCACATACTCAGGCCTGGAATGCCTTAAAATGTTAAATTAACACAAAGCAGGCAAAAACATTCTCTTTTCCTCTTATATATGTTGTGAAGCCAATACTATGGTATAAATAGAGAAAACCACCCACAGAAAAGCTGCCAAGTTCAAGAAGAAAATGAGCTATTTTAGGTTCCCTCTGTCTCCTTTCAGTCTGTAAATGCAAGGTGAAGAATTTAGACAAGGAAGCAGATTTTTGTCTTAAAAATCACAAGTATTTCAATCCAGCAGAAACTGGGACAAGAGTCTAAGACATCCTGCACCCCATCAGAGAGACTGCAAATCCTGCCTTCCACCTCCGTGTGACAGCCCCCCCCACCTTGGTCAGCCATGGCTCCAGACCAGCCTTCTGCCCATCCAAGCCGCTCCCTAGAAATGCCCTCCAGGCACACAGGACCCCCCCCACCACCCACGGTGCACGGCTGTTCACACAGCCTGCTCCCCGAGTTCTGACCGCTAGGGCCCTCTCGGCTTCAGGGAGTGCTGGAGAGGCCGTGGGGCAGACCTTGGCCTTGGCTGCAGCAGAGGCGAGCGCAGCTGCCGCAGCTGTGGCTACATTTCCTTCAGAGATCTCGTGCTCTACTTTCTTCCTCCCAGTGCCACTTTCTCTCTCTTTACAAGCATCAGTGAGCTCCTTGTTCTCTTCAATCTCCTTTTCTTCTGGGGGGAAAATAAGAAAGCTTTGTTACCAGAGTGCTGAGTGTCAGCAAGACGGCTCCATCTCAGGACAAACTGGGGCTTGTCAGAGATCTCAGGGCCCTCTCCTCCTCCTCCAGGGCTCTGCCAAGCCACTCCATGCACTGAGTGCTTCTACCTGAGAGGGCTCTTCTGAACAGTACACTCTGTCCTCTCCCTTCTCTGGGCTGCCTGTGTGGTTCCCCTGGAAAGGAAAGCACAAGGGCCCTAATCTCTGAGGCCAGGTAGATCAGTCAGTGATGTGCCCGGGGAGACCCTAGGGCCTGGAGGAAACCAGAAGCCGTGCACAGCATTTCCACAGGTGGCCGAGACAGACCCACTGGCCACCCCAGCACGCGGCCCCCAGTGGGGCCTCCCCCCAACCTCACCTCCATGCACTGCGGACGGTCCCTGGCATCAGCACTGGGACCTCCCTGCAGGACGAAACTCAAACACCTATTTACTGTTACGTTAAAACACACACTCAAACTAAATGAGGGACGATTATACTGCCCACATCTCCTGAGCTTTTTGGTTTTGCATAATAGTTTCCTTGGCTTACCTGATTTGGCATCCTCACTACCTTCACTGTCCTGTTCCTTTTCGCTGTTTTTTTCATTTTCTCCATCTTGTGCTTTATCACTTTCATCTGTTTCGTTTTCGCCTTTGTTTTCTGCCTTGAAGGGTCACAAAAGAGAGGATAGAAAGTGAGCAAAAAGAGGTCCTTTTACAGTGACATTATTTTAGAATACCAACAGGTTCTATTTCTGGCAAGAGGTGGACCAGGTCCACAAGGGCCTTGAGGAAAAGCTGGGAACAGAAATTCATGAAATTCAGAGAAATACCATTCACCACCTTATCATCTGAGGGCTCGTAAGATCACAGGCCTCCACCACATGCAGGCCCTGCCCTCTGCACCCTCTGCACCCTCTGCTAAAGGCCAGGGTTAGTGTCCAAAGGATGCCAGGGGAATTCGGTATATTTATGGGCTAGATAGATCAATAGTAAGTAAACTTTTAATTAGTTGTCCAAAAGGACCAAGAGCAATTAAAATGTACATTATCAACGAAGCAGCAAGATGGAACACTACCAAAGTAAAAAGTTGACAAAGCCATTTTATATAGTCATTTGCTACTGGTTTTAGCTGTCATCGAGAATCAGTAATCATACTCTGGGGACGGTATCAGGTCAGTGTTTGGTGTCATTTGCTGGTTCTGAAATCCCTGTGACCTTGGACAAATTATGTAACCTTGTCTATAAAATGAAAACACTATCTCTGACTTGATGAGGCTGTTTTAAAGAATTAGATAAATTTATAAATTTAAAGTACAAAGCATAGTATCCGGAACAGTGTTAAGAATTCTAATTCATTTCACTATTATCCTCACCCTCTCTCCTTAGTCTATTAGCAATTTTACAACAAACATGTAATTAAGACCTTAAACTCCTGAATGTATCTATTCGCTCACGGAGGGCCTCAAAGCTTGTGGCTCACCTGGTGTGCACAGCCTCCATGAGATGGACCAGCACGAGCAAACCTGGTGCTCTGATGCCCTCTGCACACCAGCTTCTGGGTCCCCCTTCACTGCCAGCTGGGACTCGACTCCCTACCCTCCATGTCTTCATAGCTCTACCTGCTCTTTTAAACCTCCCTCAATTGTCAATACTTAAGTCTTCTCTAAGGTTTTCTGCTGTATTTTCTCTCCTTGAAAATCCCTTAATATTCTACAATTCTCTTCTGGCACAAGAACAGGACCGAAAGCCTACAATTCAATATTCCCAAGAACCACACCTTTTATATTCATGTTTCCAACTGTGCCCAAACAGGTTATAAAAGAAGAGGTTAAGGACTGGATAAACCTTCACTGGCTGAGGAAGTGAAAAATGCCCTGTATTAAACCAGCAGAGTCCAAATGGCTAATACAATCATTTATACTCCCTGGAGAGGGATTCAAAAGGTCAAAATAAACCCAAACCATTCTATCACAAGAGGTGTGTTCTCTGTGGCTTTTCTGTCATGGGAAGATTCAGACAGACAGACCTCACCTTTTCAGACTGCTGACCATCAGTATCAGTTTCCATTTTCTCCTCTTCAGAGCCATCTACAAGCAAGAGTAAAGACAACTAATACCACGTGGAAAAAGTAAGAGCTATGCACAGTGATGTGGACATTTTGAGTCAGGCATTGGGGAAACACTGCAGAAGGGGGACAGTGACTCAATGTGAAGACGTCACCTTCTGGCCGGAGGACACAAGGCGGCAAGTCCGCTGTGGGTACGCACGTACAGGATGCCACAGGGGCAGGACTGTCTCAGTCCAGGAAGAACACGTGGTTACACAGCTTGTTCTAGGCAGGCGTGGCTGTGTGGGGCAGTGGCAGTGTATGTACAGAGGACATTTCAAAGAAAGGACAGAAAGAGTCAAGGGCACCCCTGGCGATGAGCAGAAAAGGGAGGACAGAGAAGAGAGACCAGAAAGGGGATGTGATGCTGAGGGGCTGCATGACAAGCAGCCTTGATGTGGAGCTGGGGGGCTTTAACTACTCCCTGTGGGTAAGAAGTTCATGAAGACTTGGTAAGCAAAACAATGCAATCAGACAAGTGTTTTTGGTTTTACAACTTTATACAGAAACAAATTATTTCAAACACGAGGATTTCTTATAGTTTTAAATAAAAACATTCAAGTATCCTATAGTTAAAATTTTTCTATTATCCTCTTACAAACGACAAGACTAAGCATTTACTCTCAGTGAGGACATTTAAACATGTTCAAAATAGTATTACAAGTTACTAAATAGGAAAATCCCTATTTCTCTAATTCGTGATGACAGAGATCCTTGCTTCAAGAGTTACAGCTGACCAGGAGCTCCAAAGGACACACTATTCTGGGAACCTCATGAACCTCACATGTGGTGGAAGAGCATTTAAAGATCACCACCTTCCAAAAAGTGTCTAAAGCCCACGGACCAGAAGTGGGGAGCCGAGAGGGGAAGAAGTGGGGTCAGGGTCTGAGTGTGTGGAGGTTTGCAGGGCAGGGCCGTGCATGTACTCTCCTACCTTCAGGACGCTGAGCTGTGGACCAGCCAGGTCCTGGGGAAAAAAAAGTAAGAAGGGTGGCCAATGTGATCGCAGGCCAGGGGCAATCCCTGGCTACCCGAAGCAGCAGAATCCTCTGAGGACAGTTTTGCAAATCCCATTTTAGCCAAAATCATGTCCAAGTAATGAGCTCACAAAGAGCAAACACCAAGAAAGGAAACCACTAAGACTGGGCAGAAACATCAGCCAACAGATTCAGAACCCAATGATTACCACACATGAGATCTGCCAGATCCGGAGTCTAGCGAAGCCATGGACGCAGTGCACAAGTAAATGAGAAAGAATCAAAGACCTCCAACCAACAAAATATTATTCAAGATCACCTGAGATTTAAAAACAAAAAAATCAAAGCATTTTCTAGAAATGAAGTCAGGGTAAACAGATGAAGCCAGGTGAAGAGAAGATTACAAAACCACAAAATGTATCTACAAATGTGACCCACTAGTCAATAATGTTGTGCCATCTCTGTATGTTAAAAGATGGCAACTGCTCTTGTCATGGTGGGCGTGTCAAATCAGCATGTTGTGCATTTGCAACCAGTATAATGTTGTCTATGAACTATATTTCAATAAAAAAAATTATCAGTGACATCTGAATTAAACAGAGCACTAAGTGACGTGAACTCCTCACCTCAGCGTGGCAACTGGACAGGAGCACAGCCCGTGAGCACAGCTCAGCAGAACTGAGTCCAGGGTGAACCCTGCCCGGGTGCATGTACAAGCTGTGCATGTGCAGGGTACTGGGGAGTGTGGCGGGACTGCACATGCACGTCTGAGACAGAAACAGACCAGGGGACAACCCAAACTGCCCACCCAGTAATAGCACAGGTAATTAAATTGGGTTATAATCACACAACAGAATATTTTACAACAGTGGAAATAAATGAACTACAGCTACCTGGCAATGTAACGACATGGCTATAGATGAAAAACAATAGTAAAAAGTCTCAGTAATCTAAACAAAGCTTAAAACAAAGTTATACCTCACATATACTGTTGAAGTACATCTCAGTGATGAAAGCCACTTAAACAGCAGAACAGTATTCACAATTTAGGGTTCTTGGCATGAGCAGTGAGAAGGAGAGAAGGTGAGATAAGGAGGGAACAGAGGTGGGAACTACTGGTAATGTTCTAATTCTTGGTTCAGACGGAAGATGTGATGTGGATTAAGATACATTAAAATGTAACAATGAAGAAATCTGAACAAAAAAACATCTTAACATGAAAAATACAGATGGGGTCTTAAAAAACCCCAAAAGCTCACAAGTTACTCGTTATTGAATCTGTATCAGATCACCTTTGACAAGTCATTTTAATCACAGACTATAATTAAGATTATGTGGGAGAAACGCAGGTTTTGTTTTGTTCTTGATAAAAAAAATTTTCTTTGTTATTATTTTATTTCTTTGTCATTTTTCACTGGGACCAAACCTACTATTATTTTGGTCTGAAATCTAGTGATTGTTTTCCTGAACAGTTAGTAGCTAAGCAGGCATTAAACTTGACTTTTTAGAGCCAAGCAAATACCCTAGTGCTCCAGTTTCTTACATCAGGGTGCTGGATGTTGAAGAGGACAAGGGTAAAAGCCTCTAACAACTCATAAATACTGACTGCACTTTCAGAGACAGGCCATTTTCAAATAAAACAGTAAGGGAGCAAGTGGCCTTTAGCTACAAGGGAAAAATCTAGAGCTTTGGACTAAACCTATCTTTTTCCTAAACTACTCAAATATAGGAACAATTGACATAGTAGTGTTTGAAAGGTAAGGGTTGCCTAGTAATTTTAAAGACATACATTCAGACTACTAAGCATAAGTGCTCACGATACATTCCCCCAAAGCGTTTTCTGACCTAATCTCAAACACGTCCAGAAGAACTGAGTTTATAATCTCCCACTCCAATGTTGCAAATTCTCAACTAAAAAATAGTAGAAAGGAGGCTTTAATTTAAATTTTGAATTTACCTTTGAGTTAAAACCATGGCTCTTCAATTTATTAGCTGTTGGGCAAATTATTTAGTCCTGAAAAATCTGTTTCCTCTTCAATAAAATAGACATGATAATACATCTCATTTCTTCGAGGACTCTGTGAATGCTGAATAAATTACTATTGCAGTATGTGGCACACAGTAGATATTTGTCATTATCATTTCCATTTACCTACATTTCCACAATCCTTAATGTGAGGAATAATTCTGTTTGCTATTTAAATCGACCCCTTTTCATTTTTTCAGAGAAGCAAAGGAAAGCTAACCACTTAGTTATATTTCTTCTAACATTTTTAAGTGACTACCCTAACTAATTTTTGGCTTAAGATACTCTTTTTTTAAAAAGCCATGTCAGTAAGATCTACTTTCTCAATTTTGTAGCTTTTTAATTTGTCACTTCTTAACCATTTCCAAGGCGTGGGGTAAGTCGACAACTTACTGGTTACTCTGTTTTAAGACGGAGTCATCCATTGTGCATCTGTTTCTCCACAGTTCATGCAGTTTCTCCCTGGCTCACTCTCACTTGTTTTCTTCTTTAAATAGCATTTATTAATAATTATCAATTAATTGGAAGATTTTTCGTATTTTAATTTGAATGGAAAACTTGTTCTATATCAAAGAAATTTATGAATTGAAGTAAACGTGATAAACTTGGAATGAAAATGATGTGTCTTCAATTGCTGTAGCTATTATATGAACACTAAAAATTAAACTAACGATATAGTCAAAACAAAAAATAAAAAACAAAACACAACAACCTGCTTTTTAAGTGACTACCCACAATCTACAGTTCCACATCCCAGAAGATTACACACACTCACTTTCTCTATTCTACAGCAAGCCAAATTTGATATCCACTCTTTTAACTGGCTACGATTCCAAGATGAAGAGTGAAGTTACACAGTAATACTGTTAACGTATCACATAATGACAGTGCGGTGGGGCCCTCTGTAAGGGGAAAACCCTGGCGGCAAATACTCAGTCTAAGAGCTTAATTGTGAGTTGTGTGTGTCAAGATACTATGTGGAAGAGCAAGTAAAGTGGTTTCTGTTCCATGAATCATTTTTTAAGCTGCTATTAGACATCTCAGAAAAAGAAAATAAGAACACAAACAGCATCTCGTTGGTCTGAATTCTGGCTGGAACTGTACCCTCTCAAAGGCTGCAGCCTCTCCCATATCCATCTCTGTCACCTTGGTAGTACTGATAAACTTCCCTACAAATGTGTAGTCTCACCCACTCTGCAAAGTTAAATGAAGAGGTTATGAGTAAGATTAAATTCCCAACTTACAAGGAAGGACATGACACAAATCAGCACGCCACGCACCAAAGACAAAAAGATAATGTAAAAAATCCTCTGACCAGGTGACTGAGCCATGAGGGGAACGCCAAGTCAGGGAGGGAAAACATCAATGCCATGGTCTACAACCAGACCTCATGCTGCAGAACAGAGGCTCGTAAACATCTTCTGTAAAGACAGTAACTATCTTCAGTTCTGCAGGCCAGACGACTTTGGATGCAACTACTTAACTTTGTCATAGTAGCACAAAACCTACCACAAAAGCAGCTTGCGGATGACTGTGGCTCCATTCCAAAAGGACTTGATGGACGATGAAATTTAAATGTTATGTAATTTGTATGTGTCATGAAACATTATTCTTTTGATTTTTCCCAACCATTCAAAAATGTAAAAAATCATTCTTACATATTGTGGGCTAACAAAAACAGGTGGCAACCTGGATTTGGCACAGGAACCACAATTTGCTAGCTCCTGCTTTAGAAAGAGAGGGTGAGGGCTGGATCCAAACCAAGTAGGCTGGGGTCCTGTCCCCACAGTCTGCTGACGACAGTGACGGGCTGGCCCCTTATAGTTGGCAGGGGCCTTGGCGTGCCCGCCTACAAAAGGAGGACCAGGAGGCCCATCCTGCGTAGAGCGGTGCTGAGGGCCGAATGAATCGTCTCTTGTGAAATGCTGGGAACCAGCTCACTGTAAGAGCTCAGGGACACCTGGGTCGGGGGGACCCGGGCCCGCCTCTCTCTGGCTCTGGCCCAGCCTCATGACTCAGAGGGCTCTCATCCTGCCCCGTCCTCCCCAACTGGTATGTCATCTGCGACTTCCTTCTCTCCACGAGAGAAGGACTTTTCAGTAAAGGGCCAGACAGTTTTATAAAATCACCTGCCCTCGTCCCGTTCTCTCAAAAAGTTACTAAGGTCAGAGACTACGGACCAATCTGACTGACCTGGGGTCAGCAGATGGTAGCCAGATGCGATAAAACTTTTTATCAGAACACAGCCCTGCTCACATCTGAATACCATGTACAGTTGCTCATGCACTTACAAAGGCAGACTTGAGTAGTTGTGAAAGAGACAATCTGGTCCACAAAAGCCTAAAATTTTTACCATCTGGCTCTTTACAGTAAGTTTGCTGAAGTTTCTGATGGAAAATTCATGCTAATGTGATAGTCCTATTTATGGATAAAGACACTCAGGAGACGCCTTCCTCCCAAGGTCTCAACTTTAATCTTGGGATTGGAGGGACGCAGGCAAATGCAGGATGTGCCCAGAACCGGTGGGAAAGCCCACCAGTAGGGAGACTCCAGGGCAGCCCCAGAGGCCCTGCCTCACGGTTTTCCTGCCCTCCCAGAGTCCTCTTTCCTGAGCGTTGGCAGCATCTGTGGCTCATTTCTAAGCGACACAGATGTTCCACCATGTGAGACTCTGCTTGTTACTGAACTTGCTCTAGAGGCCATCCTGCCAGCTTGAGGCAGCGAGCTGCCATGCTGGAAGGCCCGAATGGCCAGGAACAGGGTGGCTTCTAGTTGTTGAGGGTGGCTTCCAGCTGATGGCCAGCAAGAACTGGGGCCCTGAGTTCTGCAGCTGGAAGCTAAGGAGTTCTGACAACAGAGCGAGTCACTGTAGTGGCTCAGACGAATCTATGGCCCGGCCACCACCCTGGCCACAGCCTTGTGAGCTCCTGAGCAGAAGACCCACAAGGCTGTGCACAAATGCCCGGCTCACAGAAATGAGACAATAAATACATCTTGCTTTAAACCACTGACTTTGTGGGGAGTTGTTACACAGCCATGGATAGCTATATACCTAGGGAACTTCTGAATGAACCTTAACCAAGAGCAAGAAGCAAATTGGCTGACATCCAGGTAAGAGTATCTTCAGGGGCTAGGAACAGGACATGGCATGCTGCCAGCCAGGTCCAGCCTACCTTGTGCTCTGTCTCCCAAGGTGCAAGGCTCACACCCTGATCAGCCCTGGGCTCCCCACCCCTTCTCCGCACACCACCAGGCCAGCAGTCATCTGAGAGGTATCTGTGTCTTCTACCTTAGAGCACTAAGCTCAGCTCCTGCTTCCTTTTATCCACCAGCCCACAGCTTGGTCCTGCAGTCCCCATTCCCTTCTCCCCACTTCTGCAATGAAGTGCTTTTCAGTAGTAATGTGGTCAGCAAAACTAGAAGTAGGAGAGAACCTTTCTGGAAGAGTTCTCATCAGGAAAGTTAGCTTTGAGGGGACACCTAAATGTTTGCCGACTACCTGCCTGTAACACAGTATGTTCTGAGGGAAGTCAGGGTGCCCCTGGAGAGGAACTATGATTACTTGGTGGGCACTCTCCCCACCTCCCACACGGCATCTTGTAAACTGCCCACAGTTACTTTTCGAATCACACTGAGTTGTGTCACTTCCTTTCACTGGTGGCTTCTCGACGTCACCAAGGTCAAAGCCCTCCAGAGCTGGCGCACCCAGCCACACAGCTGCACACAGTGCCTGCTGCCCAGGCTTCCTGGCAATGGTTCCAGAATGTGCCACATGTCCATTCTTTTCTCCTTTTTCATCAGTTTAGAAGGTCACCTTCTTTAAGAGTCCTTCTTAACTGACCCAAGTATAACCGTGTTTCTGTCTATAGCATCTTTAATGTATGTATTTACATATGAACAATAATGGTATCTTCAAGTACAGTACAGCAATTTCACACAGTGTGCTCTAGGTCACCGGGGGAGGTCCCCAAGGTCAAAACGACAGCACTAACAATTCAGGCGCTACTTTCTTGTCACTCTCATCATGCACAAGTGTGGCTTTTCAGAGGCTACATGACGCATGACAAAGCTAGCGACAGGGCTGCGCAGCTGTGCATGATTTTGCTGGAGATGTTCTCAGTTTTAGTTCCTCATACCAGCAAGTATCAGCAGATATGATTCAATAGAACAAAATACTGTGGGTTCCTCAATACTTTTAAAGAGTTAAAAATTAAAATAAGTCCTGTGACCAAGAAGTTTGAAAACGACTAGTCCAGTAATTTTTATCTTCTCAGGGAAGGGCAGTACGAGGCCTACAGTAGGAACTCACTCCTAACTTCCGGGAAACTGATCATATCTTCTCTGTATTAAGATCCAAGCGTTCCAGAAAGCTGGCCATGTGCCATCCAGGCTCGCATCACTTCCTGCAACCTAGCTCCAGCCTGCCTCGGTGGGCCACTCTCTGTTCATGTCCTCATTTGAACTCTATATTGAGACTAACCAGGCTTACGCCCCACCCTCTGAACGACCGTCTGTCATCATTTCTACACCTGTGTTCACACTGTACCACAGAATCACACACCTGCTCCAGGACACTCTAAACCTCTCTGACGACATCCAGCCCAACCCTCCTTTCGTGAAGCCTTCCTCGACCCGGACTCGCCCATCCCGTCATGGCAACTCTGCCAGCACTTCCTATGTACTGATCTGCCTGAATAGCTATACCGAGCTTCACTGTACCCTCAATCCTCCAACAAGGCATTATTCTTCCATGTAAGTAACTCATCAAAAAATAGCGCCAATTATTAGAGGGTATTATTTGTGTCTTATATAGTCCACAGCAGGAGATATTTATTGTAACCAAAACACTGATTTGATAAAGTCCCCCAAAAAGGGAAGGCGATTGTGTTACCTAATGGAAGCCAATTTCTTACTAAAAATATACATCCTACCATAGAATAAATAAGGGTCATTAGGCAAGTCACTTAAACCTTGGCCAGAATTAGCTAGTCCTTAGAGGTTAGGGTCCACTTATGAGCTACTCAGCAATCTGAATCTACCTTCCAATGCCTCTTGTGAAGACCCTTCACACAGAAGGGTGGCTGGGGGAGAGAAGGCCACCCCACACGATGGTGGTGGATGCCCACACTTGACCCACTGTTATCTCAAGCTCACCAGCCAAGTGTGTAGTCACGTGCGGTGTTCCAGAAGTGCGTGATTTAAAGTGTCATGGAAATGCGCATGACGAGAAGAACAAGGCTATTTATAAGGTAAGAAGAGTGTCAGAGACAAGAACCAGAGAAGTCACTTCTGGGCTTTATGTTCCAGGAAAATGGCCTTTACAATATCATTACTGTCAGGGTGCTCCCTGAAGTCTCCTGATGGATTAGAGACTAGTTCTTCACCTTTTAGAGAACTAGGAATGATTACCTGGGTTTTTCTATGCACAGCTGTGACAAATGTCTTAAACCACACTCTTCACAGTCCTGAAAGGAGCTGGGTGGACAAGCCATGCACTGATATAAAAGAATCTTCCCTGAACGGTCTACCTATGACTCAGTTTCCATAAGAGCATGGCCACTTTTAAGGAGAAAGCATCAATTAACTTAATCTCTCAAATATTTCTAAACCAGAATTAAGATACAATTAACTCAGTAGCAAGAGAAAAATAAAAACCAATACTTGAGGTCATGAAATACAAAAGGGAGACACAGTGATAAACCCTGGACTAACCCTTCATGTGCATGAACAGTCCAGTGCTCAGGGGGAAGGCTTATGACATAGAAAAGGGCTGAGATTGTGTTGTGATAGCTATGTAGGAAAAAGGCCTTACTTTTAGGAGATGCAGGCTGAATTTACTGGGGTGCAAAAGAATCAAGATGTCTACAATTTCCACTGAAACAACTCACCAAAAATAATAAAATAAAAATCACTTACGGAAGGCTTAAAGATGACGGCATGAGAAGTGAGAGAGAAAACTCTTCCCGAAACCACATATACTACAAAAATACAGCAAATACAACTAATCCTGAAAGAGCAATCAGAAAGAAGACTGCAACAGACTGTCCACATCTGGGGAAAAGAGAAGACCTCACAGAAAAAGGTAAAGTAGCAAAGCCACGATCCAGAGGGACCCAAGCCCTCCCCCCACCCCAGCTCACCAGCGGGAGAAAGACAAATGGAGTGGGGAGGGGGCAGAAGCCTATGACTACTGAGCACCCAGCCCTGGAGATCTGCTCCGAGAGCATGAACCTAATTACATGGTGCTCTGGAGATCAGTGGGGTTGGTAGGGGGGTAGGAGGAATATTTGGAGAGACTGAGATAACAGCCACTTGTGGAGAAAAGGTACCCAAAACCAGCTCTCTGAGAAAAATGGAAGGCGGGCACTCTGAAAGACTTCCCAACAGCAGGAGGGCTGCTAAAGCTGCAAGGGTTACACAGAGCTTGCTTCTCAGAAGAAAAGGACAGGTAGGCAAAATTGTCCCGGCACACTCAGCCCAGCAGGTTGGGAACTTTCAGGAGTGTCAGCCGCTCCTTCCCCTGGTTAGAGAGGTGCACCGAGGCTCCCACTGCAATAAGCAGCCTGCCTGCCACTCCTTTCTCCCGGTCAGCACCGTTTCGCAAACCTGCTGCCCCCATCATCACGCCAGGGCAGCCAGAGGGAGGCCCCGCCTACCGCAGCTACAGAGGCTCCTCCCTGTGCACTCGGCCCACTGGCCCTGGCAGTGGAGGCAAGCACTGTGGCTGGGAAGCAGGAAAGAGCTCTTTCCTCCCGGGAAGGCACCAGCACCGCTCACCTGCGACCCCCTGCCATTGCTCCAGGGGCTGGGCAGCTACAGAGAGTAGAGCTTCTGGGCACTAGAGGGCACTGCTTACACCAAGTATAGTAATCATTAAAAATATGAAAGGGCAAAAGAACCCGGTACAAACCAAAATTCCTTAAACACCAGAAAGAGGGCTAAGTGAAACTGAAATCACAAATATTCCTAATAAAGATTTCAAAATAAAAATCATAAACATGCTCACGGAGCTACACAAAATACTCAAGAACTCAGGGAAGACTTCAAGAAAGGGACAGAAATTTTAAAAATACAGTATTGGAAATGAAACATACAATGGAGGAATTTAAAAGCAGATTGGATGAGGTAGAGGAAAGAGTAAACGGAATAGAAATTAGAGATCAGGAACACAAAGAAGCTGAGGCACAGAGAGAAAAAGGGATCTCTAGGAATGAAAGGGTATTAAGAGAACTGTGAGAACCAGTCCAAATGGAACAATATTCGCATTATAGGGGTACCAGAAGAAGAGAGAGAAAAAGTGATAGAAGGTGTCTTTGAGGAAATAATTGCTGAAAAATCCCCCAATCTGGGGGCAAAAATAGTTTCTCAGGCCATGGAGGTACACAGATTTCCCAACACCAGGGACCCAAGGAGGACAACACAAAGACATATAATAACTAAAATGACAAAGATCAAGGATAAGGACAAAATATTAAAATCAGCCGGAGAAAAAAAGACCACATACAAAGGAAAAACCATCAGGCTATCATCAGAAACCTTACAGGCCATAAGTGAGTGGCATGATATAGTTAATGAAATGAAGCAGAAGGGCTCCAACCAAGAATACTCTACCCGGCAAGATTATCATTTAAATTTGAAGGAGGGATTAAACAATTTCCAGATAAGCAAAAGTTGATGGAATTTACCTCCCATGAACCATCTCTACAGTGTATTTTGGAGGGATGGCTCTAGATGGAAGTGTTCCTAAGGCTAAATAGCTGTCACCAGAGAAAATAAAACCACTATAAAGGAAGTAGACCAATTAATTACAAAGCAAATGCAAAATTAAAGCGACCACCCCTCAAGTCAGTCAAGGGATACACAATGAGTACAGAATATGACACCTAATATACTAAGAGTGGAGGAGGAAGAAAAGAATGGAGGAAAAAAACAGAACATTTACATTGTGTTTGAAATAGCATACTAAGTGAGTTAAGTCAGACTGTTAAATAGTAAAGAATCTACCCTTGAACCTCAGGTAACCACAAATCTAAAACGTGCAATAGCAGTAAGTATGTATCTACCGACAATCACCCTAAATGTACATGGACTGAATGCACCAACCAAAACACATACAGTCAGTGAATAGATAAAAAAACAAGACCCATCTATATGCTGCCTACAAGAGACTCACTTCAAACCCAAAGACACGGACAGACTAAAAGTGAAGGGATGGAAAAAGGTAGTTCATGCAAACAGGGAGAAAAAAGCAGGTGTTGCAGTACTTGTATCAGAAAAAATAGACTTCCAAACAAAGAAAGAAAGAAGAGACAAAGAAGGACATTACATAATGATAAAGGGGTCAGTCCAACAGAGGATACAACCATTATAAATATCTATGCACCCAACGTAGGAGCACCTACATATGTGAAACAAATACTGACAGAATTAAAGGGGGAAATAGAATGCAATGCATTCATTTCAGGAGACTTCAACACACCACTCATTCCAAAGGACAGATCAACAAGACAGAAAATAATTAAGGAGACAGAGACACTGAACAACACGTTACAGCAGATGGACCTAACAGACATCCACAGAACACTCAACCCAAAAGCAGCAGGATACACATTCTTCTCAAGAGCACATGGAACATTTTTAAAAAATAGATCATATACTAGGCCACAAAAAGAGACTCAGTACATTCAGGAGGACTGAAATTGTACCAACCATCTTCTCAGAACACAAAGGTATGAAACTAGAAATAAATTATGCAAAAGAAAACAAAAAAGCACACAAATACATGAACGCTTAACAACATGCTCCTAAATAATCAACAGTTCAATGACCAAATAAAAAAAGACATCAAGCAATATATCGAGATAAATGGAAACAATAATTCAACACCAGAAAAATCTGTGGGACGCAGTGACGGCCATGCTAAGAGGGAAGTATATTGCAATACAGGCCTACCTCAGGAAAGAAGAACAATCCCAAATGATCAGTCTAAACTCACAAATAATGAAACTAGAAAAAGAAGAACAAATGAGGACCAAAGTCAGTAGAGGGAGGGACATAATGAAGATCAAAGCAGAAATAAATAAAATTGAGAAGAATAAAACAATAGAATCAACGAATCCAGGAGCTGGTTCTTGGGGAAAATTAACAAAACAGATAATCCCCTAGCCAGACTTACCAAGAAAAAAAGAGTCTACACACAAACAGAATCAGAATCAGAAATGAGAACAGAAAAATCACTATGGACACCACAGGAATACAAAGAATTATTAGAGAGAGAATAGTATGAAAAATCATATGCTAACAAACTAGATAACCTAGAAGAAATGGACAACTTTCTAGAAAAATACAACCTTCCAAGGCTGACCCAGGAAGAAACAGAAAATATGAACAGACCAATTACCAGCAAAGAAACTGAACTGGTAAACAAAGAACTACCTAAGAACAAAAACCCTTGACCAGATGGCTTCACCGCTGAATTTTATCAAACATTTAGTGAAGACCTAATACCCATCCTCTTGAAAGTTTTCCAAAAAGTAAAAGAGGAGCGAATACTTCCAAACTCATTCTATGAGGCCAGCATTACTCTTAATACCAAAACCAGGCCAAGATACCACAAAAAGAGAAATTTACAGATCAATATCCCTGATGAACATCACATGCAAAAATATTCAACAAAATCTTAGCAAACTGAATTCAAGACTACATCAAAAAGATCATCCATCATGGTCAAGTAGGATTTATTACACAGATGCAAGGATGGTAGAATATTAGAAAATCCATCAACATCATCCATCACATCAACAAAAAGGACAAAAAACACACAATCATCTGCATAGATGCTGAGAAAGGATTTGACAAAATTCAACATCAATTCATAATAAAAACTATCAACAAAATGGGTAGAGAGAGCAAGTACCTCAACATAATAAAGGCCATATACGACAAACCCACAGCCAACATCATACTGAACAGTGAGAAGCTGAAAGCTTTAACTTCAAGATGGGGAATAAGACAAGGTTGAACACTCTCCCCAATTCTATTCAACATAGTACTGGAGGTCCTGGCCAGGCAAGCAAACAACACAAAGAAATAAAAGGCATCTAGATTGGCAAGGAAGAAGTTGAACTGTCCCTGTGTGCAGATGACATGATATTGTACGTAAACAACCCTAAAGAATCCATTCCAAAAACTACTAGATATAATATCTGAATTGGGCGAAGTTGCAGGATACAAAATTAATACACAGAAATCTGTTGCATTCCTATACACTAATGATGAACTAGCAGAAAGAGAAATCAGGAAAACAATTTCATTCACTACTGCATCAAAAAGAATAAAATATCTAGGAATAAACCTAAACAAGGAAGTGAAAGAGCTATACTGTGAAAACTACAAGATACTCCTGAGAGAAATTAAAGAAGACACCAATAAATGCAAATACATCCATGCTCATGGATAGGAAGAATTCATATGGTCAAAATGGGCATGCTGCTTAAGGCAATCTACAGATTCAATGCAATCCCTATCAAAATACTTACAGCATTCTTCAGTGAACTAGAACAAATAGTTCTAAAATTCATATGAAGCCATAAAAGACCCTGAATAGCCAAAACAATCCTGAGAGGGAAGAATAAAGCTGGGGGATTATGATCCCTGACTTCAAGCTGTACTACAAAGCCACAGTAAACAAGAAAGTCAATTTGGTACTGGCACAAGAACAGACCCATAGATCAATGAACAGACTAGAGAGCCCAAGATATTAACCCAAGCGTACACAGTCAATTAACATACAATAAGGGAGCCATGGATGTACAATGGGAAAATGACAGTCTCTTCAACAACTGGTGGTGGTAAAACTGGACAGCTACATGTAAGAATGATCTGAATACTGTCTAACTCCACACCCAAAAGTAAATTTGAAATGGATTAAGGACCTGAATATAAGTCATGAAAACTCTTAGAAGAAACATAGGCAAAGAACTCTTGAATATAAACATGAGCATTTTTCCTAAATACATCTCCTTGGGCAAGGGAAACAAAAGCAATATGAACAAAGGGGAGTACACCAAACTAAAAAGCTTCTGTACAGCAAAGGATACCACCAGTAGAACCAAAAGGCATCCTACAGTGTGGGAGAAAGTATTCAGAAACGACGTATTTGAAAAGGGGTCAACATTCAAAATAAATAAAGGCACTTCTTCAAAGAAGAAATTCAGATGGCCAACAGGCACATGAAAAGATGCTCCATATCGCTAATTATCCGGGAAATGCAAATTAAAACCACAATGAGATATCACCCACACTACTTAGGATGGCCAACAAAGAAAAGACTACGAACAACAAATGCTGGCGAGGATGCAGAGAAAGGGGAACCCTCCTACACTGCTGGTGGGAATGTAAACTAGTTCAACCATTGTGGAAGGCAACACAGAGGTTCCTCAAAAAACTAAAAATAGAAATACCATTTGACCCAGGAATTCCACTCCTAGGAATATACCCAAAGAAAACAAGATCCCAGATTCAAAAAGACATATGCACCCCTATGTTTATTGCAGCACTATTTACAATAGCCAAGAAATGGAAGCAACCAGGTGTCTATCAGTAGAGGAATGGATAAAGATGTGGTACATATACACAATGGAATATTTTTCAGCCATAAGAAGAAATCATAGCTTACCATTTGCAACAACATGGATGGAGCTAGAGGGTATTATGTTCAATGAAATAAGCCAGGCGGAGAGAGACAAGTACCAAATGATTTCCCTCATTTGTCGAGTATAACAATGAAGCAAAAACTGAAGGAACAAAACAGCAGCGGACTCACAGACTCCAAGAAGGGACTAGCGGTCACCAACAGGGAGGGCAGGTGGGGAGGGAGGAGAAGGGGATTGAGGGGCATTATGACTGGCATACAAGGTGTGTGTGGGGTCATGGGCAAGACAGTGTAGCACAGAGAAGACAATTAGTGACTCTGTGGCGTCTTGCTACACTGATGGACAGTGACTGCGGTGGGGTGGGATGGGGACTCGATAATATGGGTGGATGTAGTAACTACAATGTTGCTAATGTGAAACCTTCGTAAGATTGGTAATCAATGATACCTTAATAATAAAAAAACAAACTTGTGGACTGTGACATGGATAAATATATGGCAAAGATGATCCTACCTGGTAGGCTTGTGAGGTCTCACTGTGCTATTCTGTCAACATTTTGGTATGGCTATAAGTAAACACATTATCAAAAAGGTATTACATTTATTCTCCAGGTAAAGTGAAGAAAACTTAATAAAGCTCTTTAATAAAAACCTTAATGATGTTTTTAAATAAAAGCTTTAGTGACATAGTAAAAAATTTTTTTTGATATTCAAATGTATTACATTATTTGAAATATTAATCTGTTTAACAACTCCTAGATAGGGGTACATTCTTAACCTAATAATTACAAGGAGACTTTAAAAATATAGGTCAGCCCCTGACAGTCTTCTGCTCACACCTCCCCGCTGGCTCCACCTCACTTGGAGTCAACATTAAAACTTTACAACGGCCTCCAAGGCCCCATGTCATCTCCCATTACCCCGGCCACCATGCAAGCTGTCTACTTGTCCACGATCCCCCCCCCCTTGCTGTCCCTCCTGTCCAGGGCCCTGTCCACTGGCAGCTCTGATGCTTAAGAGCCCTCCGACTGTATAAGTCTACACCACTCCTTCCCTCGCTGTGCCAGCTCCTTGCTCCAGTGCCACTTCCTTGATAAGGCGTCCCCACACTTGGTCCCGCACTCTTACCCTTGAGCCCTTTGTTTTTCACCACACTATGTACCAGCCAACCTGTTCTTTCTGCACACTTAAATGTATACATCCTGTTTCATACATGGGATTCTCGTTCATCTCCTGCCTCTGAAATATAAAGTCCAGGAAGGCAGGAATTTCAGTCTGCTTGTTTGCCAGTATCCTAGCACCCAGAACACAACTTAACAATATGCTTAACACAACGGGTTTACAGTCTTTTTAATTCCCGAGTGGAAAGAGAACAGTAAGTCTAGCTTAAACTGACCTCCCATGCACAAACGCTTACGTGGCACAGGCCCAAACACTGTGCACACACATTGAATGTCAGCGTAACTTTCTCAAGCACTTCCCCTGAAAGAAAAGAATCACCCATGGCGGCTCTGTCTGGTACATTCCCTTGTCTCCTCACGGGGAGCAGAGGTTTTCAGGAGGGCCTGGGTGTTTCTCCATCACGGCTGCCACAGTCTGTAAAGCAGGACAGTCCTAGGGGCTATCAGGCCTTTCGTGATCCTTGTTCAATGAACAAAAGACAGACGTATCTATATCTTTCACTTCTGGCATTACGCTGTAGTAAAAAGAGGTTAAGCTTTGGGATTAGAGAGATTTAGTCCAAAATTTAGTTCCGGTTCTCACAAGCATGTAATCTGCAAGTAGCTAGGTTTCCTTGCTTTTACTATAAAAACAATGCCACTTCCTCCAAAGGGTTAGGAAAAGAAACTCAAATGACCAATCAGAAAACTCCTACATAATATGTGCCTGATCTGGGTGCTCAGAAAGAAGTGGTGGTTTCCAACAACCTCTGAGAAACAACTTAAAAATTCTTTTCATTTGTTCCGATTTCTACCATCTTCCCCTATAATCCAGTTAAATACAAAAGGCCTGAAATATCACTACTGTTTTTTCTATTCCTAGAAAGGTCTCTGTCCAAACAAAAACAAAAAACAATAGAACTTAAAGAAATCAGTAGACACTAGAGAGTGACTTGAGGTAAAGGGGATGAACTAGGAAGCTAACATACATTTCCTAAATAATCCCACAAGAAGTCTCCTAAAATGAACAGAGAGGTGTTTCAGACCCAGCGTTCATCTACCTTAACTTTTAAGTCACCAAATGCTCCCCACAGAGCAACTACACAATGCAAAGTTGTATCAGTTAATGAGAGAAATCCAAAAAGAATCTTGTATTTCATAAGGAAGCACTTATTTTTCCTATATTATCATTTTACCATGGTTATGTGTGTATCACTTATATACATATAGGTTAATCTGTATAATATAGTAAATTAAGTACCACAATAAAAAATATAATGAATCTATTACCCAAGTACAATATTATCTTTATAGGGAAAGCCCTCCTAATTTGAGAACCCTACTTCACATCAGTGCCCTATGTAAGAAGGCACACAGTTTTGTTATAAGAAGTGTAAGTTTAAATGTAAATGTAAATGGGATCCTTCCTTTCTTTGAGCTCCCTACTAGGAATATAGTTCAGAAAGGAAGGAGGTACTCTGCTCACTTCTCACTATAACTCTTGAAGAGCCGATTCCACAGACAGTATCATTTGCAGTTTTTTAGTATTTACTCCATCAGTTTATTATTCTTATTTTATTAGTTACAAGCCAATATAAATCACACTAATAGCAGGCATAAATTATGGAATTCTGCTCACAACTCATTCAGAAATATTCACATTATCCTTATCCCTTATTAAATGGTAAAAGGACTAAATTCTGTCACTGCAACTACTAAGCACACATTGCACTTCAGAGGTCAGCTGACAGGCCCCTTTCAGAGACTATGAATGAACTTCACTGTTCAGACCAAGAATTACCCCTTTGGTCTCCAATGCTCCCTGCAGCAATGTGACCCAGGTTTAGCACACTGTATATTCACTATGAGTCAGGCAAAGCTAGCCCCACAGGGGCGAACATTCCTAGATCTTGTTTTTGTCCTCTTTTAAATCCCACTAAACTAGAAATGGCTAAATTTGCAACTTGCTTCCTAATGAGCACTAATGCTCTATGGAATCATACACTGAAAAACTGTAGGCAGCTTTCCATGTAAAAACGTCCCCAACTTTGCAAAGTACAGAAGCTTCTCTCAGTTAAATAAGAAGGCTCTGCCAGCCCTTTTCAATTCCATGATCACAGGGAATCAAAAGACCCTACAAATGAACGAGAACCACAGCAGAGGCTGAGGAAATGAAGGCCTTTCCCAGGCATTCAGCAGGCCTGGTTTCCCTGCCCGAGGTGGGAGTGCCTGGTGGTGCAGAATCAACAAAGGGCAATGAGACAGGCCTGGCTTGCCACTTTCATTCTCCGTCTAAGAGAGGAAAATGAGCGAGTTTTAAGCTGGGATAACCATGGATACTCTTAAGTTACCCTTAAACTCCAAGGAGTGGTTCTCCACATGAGGAACCAAGATTAAGGACAATGAGGTGAAATTTATTCTAAGGGCCAGAGTGAGAGGTTTGATTAATCTGAAAATCTGCCTCCGCATCTGCAAAATGAAGACTGCTAGACTGACACTTCGGAGAGAGAAGAGGGGTAGGCCGTGTGCACACCAAAAGCGTTAGGCTTGAAGAGACCGCGCACTGATACCTACTCGAACCACCCAGAGCAGACCAAGGGGCTCCGATGACAGCCTGTAGGGTACTGGCTAGCAGGTTTAATTTACTTCGTTCTATCTTTATTCTATAAAAATAAACAAAAAGACAAAAGTAGACGAAGCACAAGTTGGATAAAATACATGCAACCAAGACAAAGATGGAAATAATTAATGATAGCAATCTTCAGCTTGAGTTATTAGAAATTACTCATAATGAATGAGAAGTAAAAAATGAGTGATGACACTAATGTAAGAAATGTTGGGAATATACAACTGTACTTACATATAAAACAATACTTCGGTGTGAAAATCAGCCTCTTATACAAAACACCTGCCATTTGAGAAGCCAGGTATTGCTTATGAAGCTACTTTATTACAATCTTACTCCACTTCAAAATCAGTCAAATAAATAATTAAAGTCCTTAATAAGAAAAACGTCATTTGTCCATATCAGCAACTGGCACACTACACAACATTTTATGCAGGGTATCTAACCATCTTTTTCCTATTATAGATGCAAGAATTCCGAGCCAGAGATAGGTAATGAGTAACTTTTAAATCCTGTCACTATCCAGGGCAGAACCAAAGGTAGAAAAATCTACATAGGAAAAATCCTAAAACCCAACAAACAACATGCTGTCTACAAGAGGCCCACTTTACATCCAAAGATACAAACAAACTGAACATAAATTACTGGAAAAATATATTCCATTCAAACCCCATAATCAACAGAGCTAGAGTGACATGCTTGTATCAGATAAAACACTTTTAGACAAAAAGTGTTACAAGAGAAAAAGGACATTACAGAATGATAAAAGGGCCAATCCATCAAAAAGATATAACAATTATAAACATGTAAGCAACTAACAACAGAGCCTCAAAATACATGAAGCAAAAGCAGACAGAAGTGAAAGAAGAAAAAGACAATTGAACAATAGACGGCAACCTCAAGACATCACTTCCCGTGAAGGGCAAATCAACTAGAATAAAGACAGAGAACCTGAACAACACGGAAAGCGAGGCACAGCACACATGCAGAGAAGACACCATAAAGCCACAGCAGAATATAAAAGGCATATTCACCAGGACACACAACAGATCGGGCAACAAAACAAGACTCAATGAATTTTAAAAGACAGAAACCAAACAAATTATCTTCTCTGAATACAGTGGAATGAAATTAGAAATCAGCAACAGGCGTCTAACAATACCCCTTCTTCCAACTTAAGGAACTATTAAAAGAAAAGGAAACTTAATCAAAGAATGCAGGGGGAAGGAAATGAAGTTTAGAGAGGAGATAAGTTAGAGAAGAGAAAGACAATGAAAGAGAATCACAGAAATCAGCAGTTGGCACTCTGAAAGGTAAGCAAAACTGACAAATCTGTATCTAGATGGAAGAGGGCAAAAAAAAGTGGGCCATGTTACTAAAACCAGGAATGAAAATGGGGACATTACCACCAATTTTAAGAAATATAAAAGAACATTAAGTCCTTAAAAAAGAATTTTACTAAGACACTGTCCGCACACCATGTGTCAGCGCACTGAGAGCACCGTTCACGGACTTCAGTGTATTCCCTGGTACGTGCGGCCCTCACCACAATGAATTTTAGAACATGTTTCTCACCTCAAAGAGAAACCCCATGTCCTATGGCCATCACCCCGGTACCTGGTCCCTCCAAGCCCAGGAAACCAGCTGTCCACCTTCTGCCTCTAGCTTTGCCTGTTCAGGGTATTTCACACTACTGAAATCACAAACTATATGGTCTCTTTTCACTGGCTTCTTTTACTTACTACCATGTTTTCAAGGTTCACCCACGATGTACCATATGTTAGTGCTTCACCCCATTAGATGGTCAAATAATGTTCTGCTGTATACATTTTGTTTATCTATTTGTCAGCTGACGGACATCTGAGTTGTTTCTACTTTTCATTGTTACATTTTCTGGGTCATTAAGAAATTAGATAATCTACATAAAATGGACAAATTCCTGCAAAGACACAAACTACCAAACTGACTCAAAAAGAAAAAGAAACTCTAAATAGACTTGTAACAAACATATCAAATCAGTCATCAAAACAGAACAACCCAGGACTTGATGGCTTCATGACTGAATCCCGTCGAACACAGAGTAAGCAGCCGATACCTTTCAAACTCTTCCATGACAGAGAGAACGCTTCCTAACTCGCTCTTGCAGGGCAGTGTGACCCCAACACCAAACTAGACAAAAGCATCACAAGAAGTGAAAAGTGCCAGCCAGTCTCTTATGAGTACAGATGCAGAAATCCTCCACAAAATACTCACAAACTTAATCCAACAGACTATTAAATGGATTCATTCACACAATCAAGTGAGACTTGTCCCAGAAACTTAAAGGTGGTTCAATAGGCAAGAATCAATATAATACACTGCATCTATAGAATAAAGTGCAAATACCATGTGATCATCTCAACGAACACAGAAAAAGCAGTTGAGGAAATCCAGCAGCCTTTGATGATAAAAAAAAAAAACAAATCCAAACAACAAATGCTGGCAAGGTTGTGGAGAAAGGGGAACCCTCCTACACTGCTGGTGGGAATGTGAATTAGTTCAACCACTGTGGAAAGCAGTATGGAGGTTCCTCAAAAAACTAAAAATAGAAATACCATTTGACCCAGGAATTCCACTTCTAGGAATTTACCATAAGAATGCAGCAGCCCACTTTGAAGAAGACACATACACCACCCCTATGTTTATCGTAGCACTATTTACAATAACCAAGAAATGGAAGCAACCTAAGTGTCCATCAGCAGATGAGTGGATAAAGAAGATGTGGTACATATACACAATGGAATATTATTCAGCCATAAGAAGAAAACAAATCCTACCATTGCAACAACATGGATGGAGCTAGAGGCTATTTTGCTCAGTGAAATACGCCGGGCAGAGAAAAACAAGTATCAATTGATTTCACTCATCTATGGGGTATAACAAGAAAAACTGAAGGAACAAAACATTAGCAGAGTCACAGAATCCAAGAATGGACTAACAGTTACCAAAGGGAAAGGGACTGGGGAGGATGGGAGGGAAGGGGGTGGGGGAGGAGAGAAAGAAGGTGTTATGATTAGCATGTATAATGTGGGGGGGGCGCACAGGGGGGGCACAGGGAGGGCTGTACAACACAGAGAGGTAGTGATTCTACAGCATCTTACTACGCTGATGGACAGTAACTAATGCAGTATGTGAGGGGGACTTGGTGATGGGGGGGTGGAGTCTAGTAAACATAATGTTCCTCATGTAATTGTAGATTAATGATACCAAAAAACAAACAAACAAACAAACAAACTCAACAAACTAGCAATAGAAGGGAACTTTTTAAGCTTGATAAAAGGAAATCTAGGAAAATCCATAGGCTAACATAATGATGAAAAGCTAGAAGTTTTCCTCCTAAGATCAGAAAAACAATCACTTACAATAGCATCCTGAAGAATAAAATACACAGGAAGAAATTTAACCAACCAAGGAAAATGTAAGACATGTACCAAGAAGATACAAGACTTAAAAATTTCAAAAAATTGCTTAAAATAAAGAAGTCCTAAATAAATGGAAAGACCCTATGTTCACTGACGGAAGACTTTGTATGGAGAGGGCAGTGCTCCCCAAACAGAATGCAAATAAAAACAACACTGAGACAGCCCTGCACACCCGCTAGGCTGGGCACTGACACAGGGGAAGCAGCACTGGTGAGGCTGTGGAGATGGGGACACTGCCAGGGGGCCACCAAGTGGTGCAAACACTACAGAGAACAGTGGATACCATCCCCAAAAGCAAATTCCACCCCTTAGGTACTTGACAGGTGAAAAACCTATGTTCACAAAGTATCTTCTATGTGAATTTTCATAGCAGCATTAGTCAAAACGGGAAGAGTGGACACAATACAAATATCCATGAACTGATGAACAGAGGAGTAGAATGGTGTATCCACATGAAGAATATTATTCAGCAGAGAATGGACTGATTCAAGTACATGAATAATTTTGAAAACGTCATGTTAAGTGAAACTAGTTGGACACACAAAAAGCCATGCAGTGTATCATTCCATTTACAGATAATGTCCAGACAGGCAAATCCAGAGAGAGAGAGCAGGCAGATTAGTGGTTACCTGGGCTGAGAGGAAGGCATGGACATGAATGCCTAACTGGTAAGGATTTTCTTTTGTGGTGATGGAATGAATGCTCTGGAATTAGGTATTGGTGAAGGATGCGTAACACCATGAATGTACCAGAAGCTACTGGTTTTTATATATACCACTAAGTGGTTAAAACGGAGACTTTATGTTTTATGAATTTTACCTCAATTTAAAACTAACAAACAGCAATGAATTCATACCTATCTAGCAACAAGTTAACTAAAATACCCACAAAGGCTCTTTCAGTATTTGTATGATTACATGCTCAAAACCTGGACTAGAAACAGGCATTGAGCCCTTAACACATGTGAACTGTTGAGTTATGAGACCATTTTAAAATCCTATCTACCATGAAGGAAGAGATGAGAGAAAAAAATCATGCTCTAATCTTACAAGACAGGCCAGCACCACTGGTGCTCAATCCCAAGAGCGAAGCAGCCCCGAGCGCCTGGCACGGGGGCGGGAGAGCGCAGCCCCCTGCACCCTGCCCCCGGCGGCAGCGCCTGGGGCCGCGCACCCTCACCCGGCTGCTCGGGCTCGTCAGGCCCTGTGCCCGCGATGCAGCTGCTCTCCAGGCCGAAGGTGGGGTCCACTTTGCCAGAGGCTCTTGCTGCTTCCTGTACCTTCTTCACATGAGCTTCAACCAACTCCAAGGGAACCTCCTCGCGGACCCGAGAAAACTCCTCTGTGCAAGAGTAAGAACGGGACAGAGGCCTGGTTTTGCACAAATAAACATTTGCTTCAACAAAAACCACCAGGAAACCCAACACATTAGTGTCTCGCATGTGGAGACCTTCCTGGGGACTCTGTCTTTTCTATCCCAGCAAAACATGAGGCCAAATGAGATAATCATGTACAGTCGTGAAATGTCTCTATGTTTAGCTTATATGCCACAGTATCTTGTTATATAAATAAAAGAGATCTTTAAATTTCTACCAGTAACAATAAAAATTCCTGAGTTCTGTGGTGTGAGAACATTCTAATCATAATGTAATTCAAGAAATGTCACATGACTCCGTTTCCCTGTTATATCAAATTCCAAATGGATCACTAAATATACCATAAGAAACTCCACTTTGCCCCTCCAATTCTTAATAAACACCCTTAATTTAAAAACTATTATATTTTAAGTGCTTTACTTTAAGATGCTATAATACTTTTACATGACATGGTTACCTTTAAGGAGTTAATACCTGCCTGTTACTTATTTATGTAACTGAGATGAATGCAACAGCTTGTAACACTTGAGTTCGCCGCTATGCCATCACTCTAAGAAGGGAAGCAATGACTGTGAAGTGAGACTGCTGTGCTCACGGGGTGGCTCGGGAAAGCCCATACCTAAAGCCGCCTTCGCTGCAGCAGATGCCACCCGAGGGTCCACCACAGATGCCAGGAAAGCAACAGTGCTCATGACTGGGTTTCCTGACTGACTGAAGGGGACAGGCTGGTAAGCCAGGGGTCCAAGGGAAGCGTCTGAATTCTCAAGGTATGGGTCCTCGATGGGAAGCCTCAGAAAGTGGAGGATGCACTCATCCTGGGTACGACTTCCAACATGTTCTGACACTTTGTTCCAGTCATCCTTGTACATCTCCAGAGCCTGTAACAGGAAAAAGCAGGAACTTCAATTGGTAACAAGTCATATGGAATGTACTCAGAAGCCTGGGACTGTTCTTTAAATAATGGAAATGGTTATTCTATACATAATAGGTAGATGTGATTGCTTTCCTTATGTTAAACTCTCAATCAGACAAGAAAAATGAACAAAGGCATGTAGATTATAAAGGAACAAGTGTCTCTTATGAACACATAAACCGTTTAAAGAGAAAACCCTAAGGAACCCACAGGAAGGTACTAAATCTAAACATTTCGCGAGGTCACACAGAAAGGTGACAGTAAACCTCAATTACACTTCTGCATATATGAGCAATGAAAACTTTTTAATTGGAAAAAAATTTTAAATAACACAAAAATGAAACACTAATAAATGTAATAAAAGAACATGTAAGATCAATATGCTGAAAACCTGCTGAGAAATTAAAGACATAAATAAAGGAGGACATGCACTACACTCATTCATTAGCAGTCTCAGTGTGGTTAAGACTTCAATTCTCTCCACAGGGAACTATACATTCAACACAATCCCATTCAAACTACAAGCTTTTGTTAGAAATTAAGGAACTGCTACTAAAATCTATATAAAGTATAAAAAATTTCTACTTTTAACATTTGTTATTTTTCAGAGAAAATGCTGAGAAGTTACCCCAAAAAGAGTACAGGAAGAGGGACAGAATGGAATGAAGAAAATGAGAACTATGTGGTGCTAAGAAAGCCACTGGGTAAAAAACACCTGTTCAGGGGCTTACTCAACTGGCTGCCATCACAAGGTTCTCTGCAGAGCTGTGTGATTCTCCACCAGGGCAATTCTGCCTTGTTGGGGACCCCTGGCAGTGTCCGGAGACACACCTGAGTATCACAGCTGGGGACGTGCTACTGGCACGGGCAGAGGCCACGGACACTGCTACATGGTCTGCAGTGCACATGGGAGCCCCCCAGACAAAAGAACCGTTTGGCCCAAAGTCAACCCCTGTGCTGGGACTGGTTTGCTCATGTGCACCAGGAGGGGTGCCCGCCCTGTGCCCACACGCCTCAGTGACTCTTATTCCTGGGCTCCAACCACTGCTCCAGGCTTCCCTCCTTGCTTGAGTGTCAGAGGATTCCACAAACCAAGCCAGCGAATGGTCCCCCTCATTAAACCCCTTGAAAAACAAAGCTAATTTTGGGTTTCCTCTAGACAATCACGGGCCTCAGTTATTTCTAAAAGGAGTTACTTAGAAAAAAGACCCCAATTGTGACAGAAAAGAAAAATCAGTCTACCTCACTAGGACCCTTGGGGCCAGAAACATACATCTCAAGTTTCTGACTGAGTAGCGACGCCCCTGGGATGCTCTCCATGGCGCTTTTAGATGAACTTATTTACATGCTCTTTTCCCTTTATTCACTTTCCATCAGTTAGAACAAGTAAGACAGTTCAGGAAGGCTTTTTCCAGAGTAAAGTGGAGGGACCCTTTGACAGTCAAACTGCATCAAGAGTCAGCACCCAGGGACACTCCGGGCCAGGAACAATGGCAGCATTCCACGAAGAGCAGGGAGAAGACAAGTCTTCTAAGCAAATCAGGGCGGCAGCCGGGCTGGCAAGGAGGAGCAAGGCTGGCCTGCAGAACACTTACCAAGTAGACATTTCATGCAGGTACAAAACACCTTCACTCTTCTTGCCATCACTTGCTGGGATTGTAAGAATTGCCCCTTTAATCCTTAAATTCACCCTTCTTCCTTTTTCCAGAGTGAAGTGTGTTTCACACAAGACATACAAGTCTCTCCCCCGCCTGAACCTATTTCACTGCTCAAAATTACCTACTGGAATTAAGTGCAAGCAGGATGGGGGTCTGGCTACCTGTTCCACCCCACTCTTAAGAATACGCAGATGCCATGCCCTATTCCCAGTGGTTTCTTGTCCTGGGACTGCCATGCACTGGAAACAATGCAGCCACCCCACCCCAGGAAGCTGTCATGCCCCCGCCACCAGCCCACATGTTGTGGCTGCTCCTCTGAGCACAGCCGGAGCACCTCCAATTGTGAAGCTGATGACTACACTCATTTTTTGTTTTACTCTGTTTCTGGCATGCACTGACTATGAGCTCTTCCACTGCAGAGACCCGGGGCCCAGCCACCTCAATGTGCAGTATTGGACACACTACCTGAAACACAGACCCAATAAAATTTGCTGGATTTAATGAAAGGGAAATGGATGAAATCAGCAGAGAAATTTAACTTTCTGTGGCTCCAAATATTAAAAAATACTAAAAAAAGGCTTTTTCCTTAAGAAAAGTATTTTTTTACTGAAAGACATATGTACCTAAAGTGTAATTCAAACTTACCCAGGAAAAATACTCCTTGGGCTGCACAACAAGAGGTACATGCATACCGCGCATGCATACCATGAGAAAAATTTCTTATGCTGCTACCCAGCAACTTCTGTCTCCACAAATCAGTCAGTAAAAAAACATGTGAAAAACTCTTCTGGGGATAAACAAACAGTAATAGTAACCCTCATGGATTTTATTTGCAGATACAAGAATCTATGTCCACTAATTATCTGAGGGAAAATAAAAACAAGACATGAGAAGGAAAAGCAGGCATGTGAAACACTAACATTTACAAGGGGGAATCAGAAAGCTGAAACTATGGTTTGCCAATGTCAAGCACAGGGACACTTACAAATGGCCAGGATGACTACTCTAGCCAGTTGCGATCTTAAAAAGGACATTGCAAAAGCTTCTTTAAAAAAAATCCCCTTAATCACTGTGGAGTAGAATGGCGCCACCTTTCTTCGTTCTGTCACCTTTGATTCTATCAGTGCAGCTTTGGATGCTAAGGACTGAGTTAGCCCTTTGTGGCTTCTTACACTAACGATATAGCAACCTGGAGCCATTGCATTTAAGAGCCGTGCTTTAGTAAGAGACTATAGCAAACCAAGTGTTTTTAAAATAAAAGTGGATGGTGTCAAGAATATTTTGAAATATGTGGGCTGCTGCCTATGTGAAATACCTAATAAAATTGGTTTTTCTTGGGGGGAGAACAAAATACCCCAATGAATCTTCCAGATTTACCTATTTATTAGGAAGAAATTGACAGTGTTTTGGTTATAAATCCAATAAAAATTTTTCATCTGACTTCATGTTCTTAAGCCATTAATTACCGATAAATAGACTATATAAATAGAAGGTGTCAGTGGTAAACAACACTGTTGGGAAGATTTATACTTCCTCCTGTGTAAACACAGACAACACCTGTGGATTCAACTGCAGGCTTAAAAGAAAAATCACGCAGCGCAAGGCTCCAGCTGCAGAGGAACAAACACACAACTGTGTACGGATGCGGCAGCTTTCCCGGACAAGCTCCAGGTGACTGGCAGCTCAGCCGCTCTGACCTCTCTCTGTATTTACTATCCACTCATCTTAAATGCAGGAGAGGAGAAATTTTGGTTATCAGTATGCAGGAAGGAAAAATGGAATCAAGACTCATTCCAGTGGGTGTTATGCAACGACATTTCCTCCAGAGCCCAAGCTAGCAGTACTGGATCCCCTGTGGGGGCTGAGCTTCCACATCCCGAGCCTCTGCAGATACAGGTGTGCTTAGACTCAACAGTCCTAACAAAGAAAAAGTGGCTCAGAGAAAAGCTGAGTATCACTGACATTGAGTGGGCAGAGGAAATAAAATAATCGTAAAAACTCAAAAAAGAAGAAACGCTTTAAAATTTTGATCCAGAGAGAGACTGGCAAGAGAAAACAAGGAGAAGGAGAGAGGTGTGAAGAAGAAAAAAAAAAAAAAGTCAATAAACCACTAAAAGCTTAAGTAGCCACAACTGTTGGAACAATTTACAAACCAAACGAGAGCCCCACCAAGAGGTGAGGCGCTGCCAGGCCTGGTGTGTGCTGCGGTCTAGAAGCCACGGGGCCTGGATGCTGGATGCCGAGAGCAGCTCCCAGCACTGAGCCCTGCGTCTCTGCCCACCACACTGACACTGCACCGAGGGCGCCGCAGCAGGGCACCACTGGCCCCAGGCAAGAACCGAGGCCATGGCCCTGGGTCATTCCGAGAGTCACTCTTCCCTTAAAGGCCACAATTCACAAAAACACAGTAAGCCACCTTTACTTAAGCGTTTCCTTGACAAAACAGTAAAAACAATCAATTTAACTAAATGTAAACCTCTGAATACATGTGTTTTTAGTATCAGATGACAGGCAGCGGGAGGTACACAAGAACTCTGCACACTGACTGCCAGAGCACGGTGGGCGCCCCAGGAAAAGCACATGTGGGCTACTTGTGCTGGCAGCTGCCAGAGCCCCTTGTGTTCACGGGATACCACGGCTACCAGAATGAAGGCTCACACATCCGTGCCTTGCAGACACAGGTAGTATCTGCCAGACACTTCCTCATCAGCACAGGACTTTTGACCTAGGCTAGGTCACCCCTCCTTAGGCAACCTGATGGCCCCCTGCTCCTGGGAGGTCACCATACCGATGCCCAGCGCAGTGCAGAAAGCACAGCGCACCGCAGCCCAGAATTCCGGGCTCAAGCAATCCTCTTGCCTCAACCCCCAAGGGCAGTGGGGACTATGGCACATGCCACCGCCAGGCCTGGCAGACATTCTCTCAAAAAGAAACCAGGACTTTCAGAAGTGTCACTTCAAGGAAAACTGATAGTGACCATTGCCAATGACTAAATGAAAACCAGAATCCCGAAAAATAGCTATCTGCCACAGAGGTCTGTCTACTACTTAAAAGACTTTCTGAGATGAGAATGGTAGTAATATTATCGAACGAGATTTTCTAGATATTGTGTAATGAACTGTACCAACGTTTAGAAGATCTGCATAACTGAGTAAGCCAGGATTTTCTAACTTACCAATGCAAGGTGTTACACAATCACACACGGATAGAAGATCCATTACAAGTATGAGAGATACCAATGAATTCCACTGCAAGTAACTTGTAAGAAACTACCAGTGGTCAAGTTTTATTAAAGAATATCCACAATTATCTGAAAAGGCCATTAAGACACTCCTTCAGATTCTAACTACATATCCAAGCGATGCCGATTTTCTTAATATACTTAAAGTAAAACAACATCTGAGAGAAAAGCCAATATGGAAATCCAGCTATATTCTAGTAAGCCAAACTTACAGGAATTTGCTAAAATGTATAATGTCCACACGTTTCACTAATATCTTGTTTTTCAAATTGTTCTTCATAAAAATGTTATGTCGACTTGGAATGCACTTATTGTCATTTTCAGTAAATTATTTTTCTCAGTTTTAATTTCTAAATACAGAAAATACTGATAAATTCACAAATGAAAACTCTTTGAGGTCCTCAATTTTAGGAACATGTATCCAGAGACCAAAACATTTGAGAACTGCTGGCCGTGTCTCATCTTCTATTTGATGCTTCATTTCTGAATTGCATAATTTAGACCTGGCACACAAGTTCGGATCAGATGTGACAGTCCAGGAAAGGGGGCTCTCTCCCTGTGAACTCGCTGCTCTAATGCTGCAGTCTGAATATTGTAAGTAAAGGAGATGCTGTAATTTGCCAGCATCAATCGTCAACTTCTCCCAGGTGACCCCAGTACCACATCTAATCCTAGGTGGTCACAAGATCCTTTCTTATCAAGGAGGGAAACACCGATGGGGGGGCGAGGGGTTCTGGGAAAGCTTTTCCTTCCCAGAAAAATCCTCAGGTGCCTTTTCCAACTTTCTTCCTGTTTTGAATGGGAATATGGAGCCTAAAACTAAGTAGCCCTCCTGTGACCAGAAGAGAACAGAACAGAATGTGGACGGCAAAGAAGGTAGAATGCAACAGGAGAGCTCCAGGGACCTGGTGACATAACTGAGCAGCTGAAAGAGCCCTGGAACTGTTAATCTGAAGAAACTACTTGGAAAAAAAAAAAAAAGAATTTCTTTGGTTTGATCTACTGCTAGTCAGATTTTCTGTTCCTTGCAGGTAAAAGCATTTCTAACAAATTTAACAATAAACTGCCTTCTTAAGTCCTACCTCAGCTCCCACATGCACATTCTATCCATAAATACTAAGAAGTGTCATGTAGTGTTCATTTTAATCCAACAATTCTTTTCTGTAATTAAAGACAAATGTTCCTTTTTTAGAAATGGTCGATAGATGTGGAACCCAATATTCTCTATTTCCTACACTTCAGAGTAGAAATAATTGCTAAGATCTACCATGTAAATATTTCGAAATATCTCCAAAGACAGGAGGAAACCCAAACAGGCTTTCAGCAAGCTGGGAACAGGCATCTTGCATGTGTCATTGGCTTACTGCAGGCTTTTGGCTTTCAGAAACAAAACTGTTTTCCATGGCAGGTATTTCTGCTACTTCTCTGGAATCCTTTGAAATAAGGAGACTGAGCACCCAGACACACACAAGCACAAAGGAAACTATTGCTCTATGGTGACCAAGGTGGTCTAAGTTAAGAAAAACCAGAATGTGAAGATTCAAAGAAATGTGGTATTCAAGGCCAGCCAATTATTGCTAACAGGGAATGAGGTCCCAGAACTGCCAGGTATTCCCATTGTGGAGGAAAAGTTAGAAATCTGGAAGACTTTGGAAAGATTCCACTATTTGTTGAAAAGTTGGCAACAGATTAAAAAAAACAAAAAATCCTCCAACCTGGGCCAAAACAACACACATCTAGGCCTAAGCTGATCCAAAACTGATAGCCAGCATATCACTTTGAAGTGTAACATTTAAGTAACAGAGGTCCAAAAAAATTCTATTAAAACTCAATTACATGGATCAAAAAGTTTCCAGGATAATTTCTAAAGGGTATTCTTTAAAATGCCAGTCACAGAAACAGCACTCTCTCCTATGTGGGTGAGCGCACCACCATCACCCTGCTCACCTCCAGGAGTAGAAGGGTCTCCTGCTCAGTCCACTCTCTCCCAGCACCAGCACCTTTACTCTAAAAAAACAAAACCAGAAGTTACTGACTCATTCCTAGAGGTTTAACATGGAGCTAAGCAGAATTCCATTTGAAGTACACGGGGCTGTTTTCTATAAACCACCAAAATAAGCCCTTGAGTAACAGGAATAAAATACATAAAGAACCTAACTTCTTCAAAGATTTACCTGCACCTGTCCATCTATATCCATCCATTTATCTTAATTTGATGCATTTCAAAATAAGTTATTTTTATTTTTAACACACACACACGGGAATTTTAATTCTGTAAGGTAAAGGACTGTGGTAATCATTGTGTAATACACACATATATCAAACCACTGTGTCTTACACCTTGGCCTTACACACCATTACAAGTCAACTTTATCTCCACAAAGCTACAACAAAAACACTTTTTTTTTTAGAAGTTATGATGCGGTCCTCTGGCTTGTATCACTTCTGCTGAGAAATCAGACATCAGCTTTATTGTTTCTCTGAATTTAATATGTCCTTCTCTAACACACTCTCACCCCCTCTCTCCCTGGTTGCTTTTATGATCAGTTTTTAAGATAGGTTTGAGCATAATGTGCCTGGATGTGGTTTTCTCTGGATCCAGTTCTGGGTCTGTCCAGTCTCTCATCTGTGAGCACTGTTAGCTATGCGGTGTCAGCTGAGATACCGCCCGCCCTGCCCGGCCTCCACCTGTCACTCTGCCCTCATGTCTCCCGCACTATTCTGGGCCCTGAGTCCTCCACCCTCATCCAATTTCCTTCTCTCCTGCTGCTTCAATTTCAGTTTACTCACAACCCTGTCTCCTGTTGAGCCCAACCTGCTGTTAAACCCATCCAATTCAGGTATATTTTTCAATTATGCAATATTCATTTGTTTCTTTTTAACATATATTCCAATGCTATTGAAATCCCCCACTTTCCCCTGTTTTTTTAAACATATTATTCACAGTTATTTTTAAATACCTACCTTCCAACCATACAGAATAAACGCTAAGCTAAGTAACAGTTGTTTTACAAAATGCCATCAGATTAATTAGAAAGCTCCCCTCCTTACACTATAGAAAGTAAGTTAAGTTTCTTGTGGAAAATGATACTTCTTAGAAGAGGCCAAGGAAGACATGCTGGATTGCAGACCATGTGTGTCTAGAAAAAAAAATTCTTACCTTTGCTAACGTTTTCTTGGAGTAAATGTCAGTACGAAGGCCAAAGTTCTGCATATCAATTGGTTTTTCCTTGTTCTTCTCAGGAAAATTTAACATCTGCTGAGCAGCAGGGACCTACGAGTCAGATAAACAAGAAACGGCTGCATTAACCTCTACACACTCAAGGGAATAAGAGTTTTTAAACAACTGTTTAATATTGGCACCTACGGAGATCATACAAAGAAAAAAGACTCACACATCCCCCACTACACTTCTAATAAAATTGTGTTTTGTAAGAAACATTATTCTGCCTCTTGTAAGTTACAGAAAAAACAGACAACAAATTTTCTTCAATACAACCTTCCATTTCATAACAGAGGGCAATTTACAGCAAAATATCATGTAATTCCAACTCAATGCTATATATAATCTAATTGGCACAATGATCTTTTCAATAATGTGTACACAGATGTCCACTTTCCAAATGCTAGGAAAGGAAAGGAGTTTCAAACCATTTAACGGATTTAAACCACCTTTTTATTAGTGTCTTTGATGGCAGAGAAAGGCAGTCTTGAGTATGAAAAAAAATCTGTAACTTAAAATAGAAGGCATACAGTCCTGCACTTAATGGGGAGCATTATCTAAAACACTAAATATTCCTATGGACTCACACATAAAAACAAACACCACCTATCAACTGAGAAACAGCACCATTAAATGATAAAACCATTCCCTGAACGTCAGTGCTGGAAGTGACAGTCTGTTACCACCCAGAACTGAAGGAAAGGCACGCATACCTACCTGAGGCGACCGCAGATGCAGAGGCACAAGCCCAGAGGGGGTGTCAGCTAAGACGTTGAAATGAGGGGTAGGAGGCGGCCCCATGGCCACTGGTCGGCTTTCTGGATCCACTTGGTAATTGACAAGCCCCCACTGCTCTAAAAAGGCGTGAACCCTGAAGAACAAAGCTCTGAAAGTCAAAGACTAGAGAACGAACCTCATCTCTATCACAATCATCACATTTCATTAAAAAAATGAAACAAAACGAAGTAAATATTCTCTATAACTCTGAACCATCACAAAGTTAACTGTCAGTTATGGTTTGTTGCATGAGGGACACTCAAGATGATGTTGCTAGGTCAGCACCCCAACACCGGGTATAGAGCCTCATCTTCTCAGAGAAACGAGAATTCTCATTTAAGTCCACGGAAAGAACACACAGACCGAATCCACAGGAGACCCGCACTGTACTTTGTTTCTTCAGGCAGATTCAGGGCACAGAGCTTATCTATTCCCTACCCTACCCGTTTTCCATCCCTGGTCATTTCACGACTTGACTGTAAGATAAAAGATGTAAACTATAACTTGAAAAATGAGGAGACAGTGTTAAGGTATTAAAGAACAATCAGCCCCTAAATCAAAGACACAAGACAGAGATGTCTTATTAACCCAGAAAGCATCCAGCTGAACCAAACACTGAGCAGTAGCGCACCAGTAGAGCCCGCCGTGAACGTCCGAGAAGAGCTGAGGCGTCTTACCTCATCACAGCACACACATCTCCAGTCAGGTTCCTGCGACAAGCAGTGCTGGTTAAATACTCCTGGGGGTTTAGGCGATATGTGTCAATCATGAAATTTCGGTATGCCAAGTATCTAAAAAGCAATAGAAAATTCCTAAGGTCGACACACACAATGAGTAGAACCCGAGAGCAAATTCAGAGGTAAGACAAGAACATATAAAAACAGAGAAAAAAACACGAGATTCTGTTTTTCAACAGATTCCACAATGTACCGAGCATTTTTGCTACAAGATACTTAAGACCGTAGAGAGGCTAGAGGCCTAGCAGAAGTTTTTGCCACAAAAGTAAAACCAAAGTCTGGCAGCTGGAGGACAGCTGTACAGGAGTAGGAAAGGCATACTGTTCAAGGGTCTGTGTCTGCTAGGCTGGATAAACAAAGCCTGGAAGGTGAATTCAAAAAGTTAAAAGGGGCTAAAATGCTCAACTGTGCTTTTAAGCAGAAGACTTGCCAAGATAAATAAGTATTTATAACTGCTAGCAACAGACAAGCCAGGTGGGAGAACACACTGTCTGACTAGGTGGAAAAACTACCAGGGAAATGAGTAATGTTTCTTAGGCCAAATTCTTGGCTCTGGTTTTAAATGATTCCTTACAGCTTTGTTATGGAAAGACTAGAATTATCTTTGATGTCTAAAGTTAAAATCTTATAACTATCATGGGCAATCTCCCACCAGAAAATACTTATTATTTAGTTATCTGTATTATGACATGGGTTTTATGCAGAAAATTATTCTTCCCTAACAATTTAAACAAGAGACATCCATTTGTGCAGTCAACATATGCCTAAGACACAACGGAGTCACACTGTTCATGATAATGCATGGAGAGCTATGTATAGTACAACTGGTGTGGATTTATTTTGGGGTTGAGGATCTCCAGAAGGTGTACTTGAGGGTGACCAGCAAAGGCAAAAATAATTTTTGACGATTTTTATTTCCAATGTAAAACCAGAAACAATCTTCTATGCAATCAATATCAACTCTTATGCAGCCATGTAATCATATTTGGCATTCTTTTAATTACTAGTCATTCATCAGCAAAGTAAAGATTCCATTTCTCCTAGATTATTACACATACGTAATCTGTAACACATATGTACACATAGGTGAGAACTGTAAGGAAGAAACTGGGACTCATTCAGTAAGTAAATATCTGTTAATGAATGCAATCTTTAGCTGTAAGAGCGGACAGGCATGAAGGTCAACGTTGCTGAGGAAGAAACAAATACCAACAATTGCCTCTGGAGCAAGGGGTTCTGTGCAGTGGGGACAACACCACTCTGACTGGGGTAAGATGGTCGCAGACTCGTGCACTGGTGAAGATAAGGCAGCGGTGCCCCAAGAGTGCCCGGCCACACTGGTGCCGTCCACCCTACAGCCTGCTGAAGCATGCAGCTGCACCGCGTGGTTTCTTTGTGACACACTCACATTTCTGGAGTCTTGGACTTGTTTCTCCCATTGAAAAACTCAGGAAGAGCACGACGTTCAATCACATGAATACTGAAAAGGAAAAAGAGGAAGTCCTCTTAGAAAAATAAGACCTTAAAATCTGAGCTGTCCTTAATTTTCAAAGTAGAACAGATAAATCCAGAAATTGAACACTACTTGCAAAAATGAACTGGCTTTTGCAAATTCCTATGTCTCAACAGCATATAATGAAGTCAAAGAAAGTTTTCCCTTCTCATCCCCAATATTTATTATGGTGGCTTTTCTATTTCCACAACCAAACTCAAAATATCCTATCAACACATTGCAAGGCATACATTTTATTACACCCATGTCATAATGTATCATCATGACTACGCAATGATCCACAGACGGGAAGAGCTCTCTGGATACTTGCCAACAATTATCAGAGAGAGTGGGTGGCATAGCAGCACGCGGGCGAAATTAATGGCTGCCCAAGGACCACAGAATATACAAACATCAGTTTCTCAGGCTCCTAACCTTCAATGCATCTTTTTGTCCAGCCCTCGGAAACACTGTGGTAGATCCAATTTTGAAAAAGATTTCAGTGATTTACTCCTTATAAAGACCACATAACTAATTTTTAATATTTAGATAAAGGCACTAATAATTTTATAAAATGTTATGGGTGATAAGCATGTAAATGGTCAAGGGCATATAAAATGATCAGGCCTAACATCTGATCCAATGAACAAACTGTATATCGAGTACAAAGGCTCTGACACTGATCATAATCAATGCTTTTTCCTGAAGACACATTCTGGTTCCTCAATGGCTTCAGATATGCAGCACATACTGGCTACACGGGAAAGAGCAAAGCGGTCCTCTGTGAATGCAGCAAAAAGCGCTCACTCTCACACTACTTGGTATATTTAAATTGTTTGAACTGGATCTGTTGCCTAATACTAGAAATACAAATTACATGAAAGTTTCCAGGAAGATAAATCTAAGATGAATTAATGCTATGTCAATATGTGTATGACCTGACCGAGTTTTACTTTAAAAAGAACAGCTACTAACAATTAATTATATGGTTCGAATATACCTCGCGTTGTTTTAACTGTTACAGGTTAGGAAGAGCTCAACATCCCCCCACCAATTTCTATATTCACCAAGAGCACACAAGAATGTTTGTTAATCCAACCACTTTCAACATCTCTGTTTAAAGTACTGGCGGCTGATTCCTTAGGTTCTGACAATGAGTCTAGCAGTGGAGGGAGTGGGATATTGGGGCTCAGAAAACACTAGTCCTTCATATCAACTCTGCAACTTTGGAACCCTCGAACTGAAGCAGCAGTTGCCTATAAAACAGGGATGTAACTAACCCCCACAGCACACTTTGCAACATGCAAAGGTTATGGTGCAAGTGAAAGTTTCTGTAACCTGTAAAACCTACAAAATGATAATTAGGACTTTCCCCTTCCCTAATTTTAGAGGGAAAGAATGCCAGTTTCTCAAGTGTGTCTTAAGCCATTCTGAATATTAACATGTAATTACAATTAATAATGACAAGACTGAGATGCTTCCAAATTTAAAAATCACAATGCAATAACAAGCGTAATGAGAACGGGCCTGCAAACATGTGACCCAGTGAACCAACTGTGTCGGACCCTTTCCTGTCGCAGCTTCTACTCACTCACACTTTTAAGGAGCAGCATCCAGGGTTGGGTTCAAAAGCTTACAGAAAACCTCAAAATTAGAGCCATACGTCACGGTTTGGATAGGAAGTATGGCTCAACTGCACCATCCACCCTCTTCTTCTACACTGGCCTCAAGAGACCTCTAGGTATTTTACAACCCACCTACCCTTAAAGAATGATAGTGTAATGACTGTTGAGAGCAGAAAAGAGATGCAAACAGGACCACAAGATTCTGAGTAAGGGGAGCATCACTGAAGGAAGTACCTGAACTCTCAGTGGGAGTGCCTTACAGGAGCTAACATCTACGTGGAGGGGCAAGCTCTGGCACATACAGTTAAAAATAAAAAACAGACAAACAAAAATCAGTCTGAATATGAAACAGTCACGCCTCTTAAGTTACCAATATGTAAGGCATGTAGGACACCAGTTATTTCCAACAATGCTCCAGTGATGCCACTGGGGTTGAGGTGAGTGATGGGGCAGATGCTGAGGAGGTGCTCTCTGAACTTTTTTGCATGCCAGTGTTTACACAGGAGAAGGAACCTAATGTTAAAATGCTTCCTATTAAAATTAAGCCATTACTAGGTAATGAGATGAGTTTTAAAAATATACTTCTTTAATGCTTTCAAAATCAAATAATGAACATCAATATTTTATAATTACTAAATACTCGTGGATTTGCTTACCTGAAATCATCAGCTGATCCCAAATGAGCCAGGTTCACTCAGGCTTACAAAATCTTATGATCCTAAGTTACAACATGATGTAGTGTCTGTCCTACAGTGTTTTAAGTAACACATTCCAAAGCTAAAATGAAGTCACTCTCCATCTCAGTCTGCCAGGGGTTTGGGCAGAATGGTGCGGTATGGTTTCAGGGCACAGCACCCCCGGCCCAGGCACCGTGTACATGGATGTGAGCGGCCCACTCACCAGTTATAATCAAACCATGACGCATAGCTGGGAATGATGATGTGATTGGTCTGTTCTGTCACATTATCTTCACCAGCATCAACTGAGCGGCTCTGATCCCCTTTGCTGGGATCTTCATCTTCCTATAAAAAAAGGGGCCAAAGTTGGGAGAAAGGCAGAATGACAGAGATAAGTGACAGCTTTCCGACTTCCGGTATGGCTCACAAAAGTGAGGCTGGATGACCCGACTGCAAGGACCAGGAAAACACACTTTTTAAGGGAAAACAGTCTTTCACGGTTTGCAAGGTGCTTTCGTCACAAGATACCCACATGACATGGCAGACTTTCTCTCCCCCTTTTACAGATGAGGGAAACAACTTAGAGGAGGCCCCCAACTTTCCCACAATAGCTCATTTCTTACTTGTCCAAGTTTAACCTAATCCTAAAGTTGAAACCTAAGTTATTTATAAGGAAGCAATTCCAGGGCACTACGACAAGGTGTCCCCTCCCTAAAGACTGATCCTAAGTGTCTGTGAACAGCTACATGCACATTATCTCATTTCTTCCTCACAGTATTAGCAGAAGGCATTATAACTTCTTGTGGATGAGAAAATGCAGATTCAGTTATAAACAGGGTGTAACTCCACAAAGTCCAGAGGAGAGCCTACATTCTTAATCACTCCCACTACTAAAAATCAGCACTGAGTCTTATTAGATTTTTTCAAAGGAGTCCTCCTGAAAACCTGCTTTGGTTAATAAAAATAAATAATTTCAAAATCACTGCTCTGGGTTAAAACACAAGCACATTTCTTATGCTACCAGTTAAAAAGTAGTTATAATTACTTTTAAATAACACTGTTTAATACACAGTTTATATTCAAATGAATCCAAGTGACCCAGAAATGTCCTTCATGTATTTTTCTCCCCAGTCCAGAACCTGAGCAAGGATTCCACATTATACACAATATTCATGAATCTTTAGTTTCCTTTAATTCTTGGTTTCCTTTTTGGGGGTATTTTATGACATTAAAATTTTTAAAGAATCCAGACCAGACAACTTGTACAATATCCAACAATCTGTATTTATCTGCTCTATTCTTCTTAATTAATTTCAGAATAAATATTTTTATCAAGAATATGACAGAAAATATTTTTCTCTACATTCAGATGTTTTCTAGTTTTGTACAGTTAAATCTATCAATTTATCATCTGTGGTGTTTTAATCTTATGAAATGCTTTTCTATTAAGACACCAGTTATATTTTTAATTGCTTTCTTTTATAATGGTCCCATAGTTGAATTTCTACCTTTCACTTAATTCAACCTAAATTTCCTTTGATTTACTATTTGAGGTGAGGACCTAGTGCCTAGAAACTAGGACAGTAGTTGCCTTAAGATGGAATGAATACAGGAAAAATTTAACATGTGAAAAGCACTAAGCTAACTCTGGCTGTTACTTAAATGACATTAAAACAGGCATGTTAATACTGATGGCAAAACTGAGGAGTTTTATTTCCCAAATCAAGGAAGGCAGCAAAAAATATGCTCATGATTAATGCATTTTTGAGATACAGATTTTAAAAATTCCATAGAATCACAAAACAATTTCCTTTATTCAGGAAACCAGGGAGGGACTGGCATTGCAGCTAGTGAAGGGTCACATCTGCAGCTGAGTTCTCTGTGAGGAAGCCGAGAGTCAGCCTGGCCACACCCAGCCACATTGGGCTGGAGCTCTGTGATACAATTCCCTGTGGTTTCAAGGTTCCTCCTGCCCCTGGTATAAAAAGAAGTCTTACAGGCACCTCTTTGGCTTTCTCCTTTGGTCTCCTACCACCAGGCAGTACTGCTTATTCTGCATGGTAACATCTTTTTACATATGTAATATTCCTTAATGTTTGTAAGTAGTTCGTTGACAAAAGATATTCTGCTTTAAAGAAAAACATCACAAAGACAATTCAGTTGAAGATACATATGTAGAAGTTTCTTGAAATAACTTTTCCTGGAAATCCTGTCATGAATATGTCTACTGCCTGAATGTATAAAAAACAATGATAAATGTCAATTTGGGGAATTTGACAATGAAAAAGAACTATTCATTTTGAGCATACTAGGGAGTTATTTCAAGGTTAGGGATTAGTTACACTTACTGGTAATACAAACATTGCAGTCTGAATGAACAATGGGCCACACACTGAAAAGATAAGCAAAACCCTGCCTCAAACCCAAGGCCTTCCAACAGCATAGTTACTCTCATTTGTCCACAGCAGAACCGATGAACTAGGAAGTACTGACTGTAAGGCTGCGGGCAGCCAGGCCCTACAAAAATGGGTGTGGAAGGCACTGTCCCTGCTCACTTGCGTGCTGACCATACGGTCAGCTCTGACTGCTACCTGCAACAAGGGGCCAGGGTATGGGAGCGGCATTACGTAGGGAGGTACAAATTTCCTTTTGATAAAATTCTGGGTCAATAAAGGAAAATTACTTTGGGGGTGTGTTAAGGAAATGAAATATCAGAAGAACCTCAAAAATGAGTACTTCTAGAGGCATTTCCAACTCAGTGTTCCTACTGCTCCAGCCACAGGACCCTTGGGGTCCCTTCTTGCACCAGGATTAATCAAGTGTTACCTTTCCTCCTGTTGTGACTGTTTCTTCATCCTGCTCATCTGCAAAAGCAAAACATAATGTGTATGAAAAACGGGTAACACTGTTTAGGTTACCTGGAAACATTAAGGTTTCGGTAGCTGATACTGGACAGGGAATAGGAAAGAAACAGAGCATTATTAAAGCAAATACACCTCCAATAATTCTGTCAATTAGAATCGTACACAGCAGAAACTGGTATTTCTAATGAATTACTGCCGGGCAACGGTGTCAGTCGTGCTGTGACCCTCCTGCCTCAGGAAGGCTGGGGCAACAAGAGTGATGATATTTTGGATCCCAGAGGAAATAAATGAAGAAAGAGGTGAAAGTCAACCCCTGCAGAGAGTCCTGGTAAGAGTGTTATTAATTCCTTCTGAAGACAGGCTGGCCTTGGGAAAGAATAGGAATAAAGCCACGTATACTTAGGTATATACATCCACAGTAGAGAGAGGGGCCAGCGGGGGCCCTCACGCACATGCTGTCTGTGGCTGCACCCTCACAGCAACGGTGAAGCTCACCACCTGTGACAGAGACCAGGCCCACAGCCCCTCACCTACTATCTGGCCTTTTCAGAAAAAGCCTGCCAACCCCTACTTTAGAGGACATAAGAAGAGGATCAATATTTTATAGGTAATAAGGGTAATATTCAGTCAACTAAATTTTATACAGTGCTACTGTGTGTGCCAGCCGCTGTCCAAATGCCAAGGACACAATGATGAACAAGAAAAGGTTCATCTTCCTGGAGTTTACATTCCAGTTAAGAGTGGCAGGAGATGGAAGAGAAATAGACATTAGATGTAAAAATTGCTTTATAGAGACTGAAAACAGAAGTAATATATTTTAGAGAGAGACTGGATGGCCAAAAGAGGGAAGCCTCTCTGGAAAGGTGATACTTAGTGAAACGTAAGAAGGACGAAGCAGGCAAGTCATGAAGAGGGAGTGGCCACTTCAAGGGCTCAGGTGGAGATGCACTCAACAACTTCACAGATCTAAATGGCCGCCATGAGCACAAACAGTGGCCAAGAGCAGGGAGCAGCCACAGCGATGACACAGGCATTACTGTGGTGGTTAGACAGCCTTGGACCTGACCGTGTGCTATGCCACATGACAGCCACGTGTGTGGATGGGGTACTGAACCCCTCCAGCCTCCATTTCCTCATCAGTAAAACTGGGCTAACAGGGTTTACGGTGAACTGGAGACATCTGTAGAATGATACCTGGTAGGGACCATGCAACACAGAGATGGTTGATTTGTAAAGAAGAGACAAACACCTACTACAAGGGACATGGGATTCAGGGCCTGGTGAGCCTGGTCCCAGCAACACAAGTCCCCCAGCTGTGCACAGGCACCGTTTTTTCTAAAAAGCGACTGACCGAGAGACTCTTAGGTAGAGCTGTCGAAAACGAACTCTGTGTCCTTTGGATCTTGGTAAACCGAAGGAAAACCACTTACATACGGTGTTGGTACAACTTACTGATCTCTCTCTGGCTAAACTGTACAAGTGAATTTTAGCTTGGCAGAGTCTGGGCCCCTAGGTAATGGTGGTACCCAATGGAAGTAGGCCTCTGACAATACTGAAGCGACAGACACCTTTGCTACTGGCTCCTGGACAGCAATACCCAGTAAGGTTCTCTTCCTCCTTCCAGACGTAGGCAAACGCACGCCCACCTCAGCTCCTAGATCTTGACTTTAGTTAGAGATCTCAAGAAAGGAGAAAGGACTGGGTGTATTCAGCCAAGTGTCATATAAGGCAGAATATGGATCAGTTAAAAAAAACACCACCATGGACAGGAATTCCAGCTGATGGATCCATTACTCTGGCATGGTTCAGGCTAGAGCTAATGCAGAAAGCCAGATTCTTAAATGATGCACTGGAAGCTTGCTGGTCCCTGGGTGAAAGGCCAGGGTAAGTTACAAATTCCTCAGACCCTAGCACTTCCTCAGGTCAGCACCACCTTCAGCTACAACACTCCTGGACTTAGACCACATGCCAGTCACAGACACAAAACGAAGAATTCATACCCAGCACTACAAATTTTCAAATCTAGTAGGAACCACTACCCTTTTCTTAAAACTGGCTTCTACTGGACTCCTCTGATAAAGCTTATTGCAAAAATACTGTTACTTCACTTTTAAAAGAAAAACTGTCCACTCCCTTAAAACTACAGATTGATGGAGTCCTTCTCAAGAAGCATACTTAAAAAGCAGAAACTGCCATTCAGTTTAACAGGCTGCCCCAGTGAAGAGCACCAAGCCCAGCGCTCTCAGCCTGTGCAGTCCTGGGAATGGAGAAGAGAGCGCCTGTACTGACCTTTCCTTTCCTGGCCTTGGATGCAGTGGGGCCAAGTCCGGCTGTAGCATGGGCAGTATAAACCTATGGGAATGGAAATCTACACTCGACTAACAACGTTAAAAAAAATTAAGATAGAAATGATGTTTTGACAGCACCTCTTATTTTCGTTTATTCTGTTGACCTAATACCATCCATTTATATAAACTGTCCTCAAGACAAGTTTCTGCTTCTAGTTCCAACATAACCCAAAATAGAACTGTCCACAGATGTTCAATGACAGGCGTTAAGTCAGGAAAAGCAGGATGCATTTAGTGAAATGAAGCAGAAAAACTCTTGCAAACACCCACTAGTATCTGCCATCAAGAATGACTGTGATTTATATGAAATACAGAATGCATGTATCTAGAAGACAGAAAAAACGAAGTCTCATTTTCCATATAAAATCCCTTCAAGTCTGAAACTCTGTCAAATCAAAAATTTGGCATACACTGAAAACACTAGGTTCTCTTGTGATTTTTCTAAGTGAAAAAAGTAACTGAGATCATTACTCCATATGTAACTCTCAGAAACAAAGATGTTTAAAACTACCAGTTTTTAAAACCCTGAACTACACTTGACTACACTTCTCTTTCTACCCTAACATATCCAAGACTTATCCTTGTGAAAATGTACCCTGAAACTGGGAATACTATGAGAAGATGATGTGACTCATTTTATACCATTTAGAAAACTTATGGTTGATTTACAAAGTATTAATAGTGAACAGATTTTTGTTCTGAAGATGCAAAATCAATTTGCATATGTGAAATTAATACTTCAGAGAGATTTTAAGAAGTGCTTTAATTACAACGATTTCTTTACAATCAGTGAACCTGATTCTGGTATAATATCACCACGGTTGCTAGTGTGCAGGGGAACACTGTGCTCTGTGAGGGGCAAATCAGTAAGAAAAGATCGCAGGCAATCAGCCCTGCTGAGGCGAGCAAACCCGACCACGCGGGAGCAGGTGCGTGGGGGCTCAGAGCATGTGCTGTGCTGCAGAGCATGGCAAAAGGGAGCTGCATTTTTCTCAGTAAAGAGGCCATATATTTGAGACAGACAACACCACAGAAGTTGCATAGGTTTTTGGTTTTTACCTAGATCTGCTACAGTTCCTCCTTTAACAGGTGTATTTTCACTATCTTTCTTTGGATTCACTAGAAAAAAAAAAAATTGTTATAGGAGAAAAGTTCTATTTGTTTTTAAGAAGAAAACAGAACAAGAGACAATCACATAATACACAAATCTCTCTGCAACCCCCGTTTCTTTCAGTGGCCTCACGTAAAGACCACATACCAGCTAAGAAACAGCAACACTTTATCACAGATATTTAGTGATGAATCACCCAAGCACCAGTATTTTTCCACCATAAAACAAAGAAACATGTACAGCACAACCTGCAAAGAACCTTCCAACCCCTTTCCCACAGCGCTGTTGATTCCATTTTATGCCATTCATTAAATGGGCAGACCAAGGGAGAATTGATACCTTTCACACATCTATATGGACATGAACATGTATCTGAGGGTTTTTTATCTTACATGCTATCCACACTGTAAACATTCTACCGGTCTGTAACAGTGCCTGTGAGATCTTCCCATGTAAACATCTCTTTCACTGTTAATAGATCCATGGTGTCCTGGGTGGATCACAAGGTAACTAGCCTTATATCAATGGAAACTTAGTTTATTTTTAAATTTTCACTATCCTGTAATCAGCATTCTTTTATCTTATCTATCTTATCTTCATGCATTAAGATGGACTCTTATATTTTGGGTTCTAATTCTTTGTAGGCGAGAAACAAATATTTTTCCAAAGGCTAACATTTGTTTAAAGTGCATTAGCATTTGGAAGTTGACTGAGTTTTTTTTTTAATTTAGCGCTTTAATCCACCTAGTTTAAATTCTTATGTATGATACAAAGAAGGGTACTGTATTTTCCTAGAAGTATTTGTGAGACAGGCTGATCTTTCCCCAATAATTTGCATTGCCAAATTCACAAATCAGATTTATAAACAAACAAGTGTCTATATTTGAACTGACTCTTCTATTGAACTGACAGAGTCAGCCACTCCTATGTCTAAATGATAACATACTAGGTATTACAGCTTTACAGCTTAGTTAGATATCCATTAAGACTCTCACCACCATCACAGCTCTATTATTTAAAATAAGTATTTTGGTTACTTCTGTGAATTTTCTCTTCTATATGACCTTTAAAATACATTTGTGTGGTTTCTACTGCCGCATGTGTAACATTACAGACGAGCCTATTTCTCTTTATTTCAATTATTAAAAATAAAACTGACCGCTTAAAAAAGAACAAAAGATATTGTGGGGATTATAATACATGTGAAAGCAAAATATATGAAAGATAGGACAGGGAATATATCAACCTTTACTATGGTTAATTTCATACATTTTTATCTTAATTAGGTAGGAGTGATTCAAAACAGATTTGATAAATTAAGGATATATATTGTAAGCCCTAAAGCAACCAGTAAGAAACAAACAGCTTGAAAGCAAACAGAATGGGAAGATCCACACCAAGCAGAAGAGTGGCTGCCAGGACATGGGGGAAAGGGGATAATGGGGACTAACCCTCGGTAAGAATGTGACTTCCTTTCGGGGGGATGGAGACACTCTGGATTTAAGACAGTGGTGGTGATTGCACAACAGAGCAAATACACAAAAAACCACTGCAGCGATTAAAATACATTTTAAAAAGGTAAATGTTTTGCTGTGTGAAGTATATCTCAGTTAAAATTGTGCTATAAAAAACCATCTAAGTTCTAAAAGAAAAGAGCAGTGGGAACAGGAAGAGGGGGGGAAAACAGGACTAAGGCCACCCATATTCACAATGGACTATGGACTCCAGTTAAAAGCATAAAATGTATATTGGGAGGGGGGACGTCAACCTTTAACAACATGGTGTGTACAAGCAACATGCTTTACATAACTAGGGAAAAGTGTAAAAGAATGAAAAAGAGAGAAGTTGAAAAAAGGACTGTAATTTGTAACACTGCTGTACTAATGTCTTGGGGATAATGAAGAGTGAAAGAGAAATAAAAGGAAGGGTGTGGTAAGAAGGGGCTCTACTGTTATCGGAGCTCAGGCTTCAACACAAGCACTGTGGCGGCAGCTGAGAGTCAGACCCAAAGATACTTCATCAGGGGCACACAACAGTGCCCTGAGACGTGCCCTTCAACAGCAGAGCTTCAAAGTATGCAAAGAAAATGCAAGGAGACAGAAATGTAACAGGAATAAGGGGGAAAACAGGCAAATACTCAATCACCAGCACAAGCCTCTAGCATCCTTCTCCCATAACTGACTGAAATAGGTTAACTGTACATAATGGAAGTGTTCCACTTTTTCTATGGGTATTGTTTCTTCTAGGAAAATTATTACTACAAAATATTACTAAATTTAGAGAAGTGTTTTGTCATGGTGTATTTTCTCAATAATAGCAAAAACAACAAGATTGGGAAAGAGGGAATTTCATTAATGCTAACCTTAATCGGGGGAATCTATTCACGTGTGAAAGCTGAGTGGCGACACAGAACAAGAGGTGAATGATACCATGGCACCGCTGCGATGAGCATCTTAGTTAGTGCTCCTACACTCTAGGCACAGGAATACAAACCATTTTTTGGGAGCACCACTTCCTCTATGTTGGGTACAGGTGTGGGGTCCTCCATGTCCTTGGTAAGATCTTCTTGCTCATCTTCCTCTTTCTGACTTCTGCGCTTCCCATAAAGATTGGCTTGGCTAAAACACATGAGTATATACATATAAGTAAGACTACTATAGCTACTTATAGGAAATAAATTCAGAGTCGTCACCCTCATTGTTATTAGTATGTATGCTCAAAAAAACTTTAAAAGAAAAATAGAAATGAAAAAATTAGATATGTTCCCCAAATTACATGTTAACTAGGCAAAAGGAAAATAACTAGGCACTAGAATGGGACACATAAATTGTACAATACAAACTATAGGCAATACCCTAAAAGGTATGTTGCTTAAAACAACTTAATAAAAGAACACCTACCACTGAAATATGGCAATTTTATCTCAGATCATCAATGATCATGTAAGTTCTCTCAGAGACATGTACAAGACTACAAAGTAAAATCACCTGGGATGATACTAATTTTTTAAAATAAAAAACTGGCATTGCTCTTTCACCATCAACTCAATCAAATCAACATCTATTTTTAAAGTATATGCCAGAAAGCATGTTCAAACATGCTTGAGTTCAAACAAGAATGGAATTGATTCCTTGAGGAATTACACGGGATACAGGATAGAAATTGTTACCTAACTCCTGTAATAAATATAATGTGTACCAATACAGAGAAACAAACACAAGTACCAAGAAAATACAGCCCCGAGAATCAGAACTGAAGGTGATAGTTACACTGGACCTTGGGAACCATAACAATTCACTAAAATAGGCAATGTGTCAGGGTGATGAGTAAAACCTAAGGAAAAATAACTTGTTTTGGGAAGCAACAGGCCGTGACCTAGACCCAGACAAGGGGGTGGGAATGGGAGCAGTGCTGACGGGACGCAGGTGGCCAGCCCGACCCTCCACTGCCGAGACAGTGCTCAGGGTTCTCTTCCAAGGGATGACACACTGGTAGAGCTTAGAATAAGGTAGGAAAGTTTGGTAAAAAGAATTTTAATAAAAATCACATGACAAAATGTTTTAACGTCTGTAAACCTGAAGTGGGCAGAGAGAGAAAATACCTTAAGGAGGAAGAAAAGATGTAGGAAGATGAATAAAACAAATATTAATAAAACAACTGAGGTATGTTTTGATCAGAGGGCCCTAAGGGGAAACTTAAAATGAGCAAAAGCCAGCTCACTGGAGATAAGACATGTGCACTTCAAGGATGTGTACACATTTACTTTGGGGAACTGAATTACTGGGTTTTACACTCAGAGCAGGGACTAAACGCCATCACCAGAGCCTCCTGGACCCCACATCTGGGCACCGTGGCCACGGGCGCACCTCAGACCTCAAGTGGGAGGGGCAGCCTTTTCACCCGAGGCCCGGGTGCACCTGGAGAGGCTGCTAAGCTTTCTGCACCAGGATGCCAGGGGCTCTGAAAGCGCTGAGCATCAACAGTCAGATGAGAAATTTAAGAAAAAAGGTTACCCTCGATAATACCTATGAGAAGTCTGTTGTTCAGGTTTTAATTGTTAGGTTACATGTGACTTGACAAAATATCAAAACCTTTTATGACAGGGACTGCTTCACTATTACTTATAAAGCTAAGAGTTACCATCTCTAAAAGCTTTGATGCATGGGAAATAAAGAAAGCTTCACGTAATGCCACCTTCAAGAAATAACAGGATTCAAGTCATGCACTGGATACAAAAATACAAATGTGGCTAGAGAGGAAGATCAGTAAAGGAAGGCTGAGAGGCAGAAGATGCTAAGTGGACCTTTATAGAGTGCAGTCAGCAAGCAGAAATTCAACACATGAACAGAACAAATTTTGCACCATCATTTTCTAAGACTAAATTATACTTTTGTGAATCATATCAAAAATATTTTGAGCTGGACAACCCCAAAATAATTAAGTATCTACTTAACATATAATAATAAATTATTGAGTGTTTATCTACCAATTAGTAAGTATTTGCTTTAGGCCAGGCTTTCAAGTCTCAACCACTACAACCACCTGTTCAAAAAGAAACCAGAATCCCCACTCAAGGGAGACTCACTGAGCGCACGTGAGCTGAACCGAGCAAGGCGCCTGCCGCTGCTCTTTGCGGAGCATGAGCAGTTGCCTCTTCTGAATCACTCTGACCACCAGTGGAAGACGTGGGAAAATGAAAGAGAAACTACATTAAATGCAATTCCCTAAACTCCTTACCAGCCATGCTTCTGCATCTATACTGAGACACAGAAAAAAGACCATATTCAGGGTGTCTCTGTATAAACACAACATAAAATGCCCATCAGATAATGTTCCATAATGAGACAAGTTATTGAAGCGAAGACAGACAAGCCTGTCAAGTAAGGCCCCCTTTCAGCAAAACTGTGAATGTAAATCGGTAAAGTCCACCGGGCTTGGTTCCAATGCCTTTTAAGTCATGCTGGGGTCCTTACCCTTTCTTCCCACTCTTCTTCCGGGACTCGGCAGGCATGGGCGGCGGAGGCGAAGGTGAATGTTTCCTCTTTCGAGCATTAGCAGACGCTTTTCTCTCCCTCCTTTCTGGACTTCTGACTGGCTAGGAAGGAATAAGTGGACATGAATGTCTGCAGCTCTGCCGACTCCGCAGTTCCTATGAACCCCGTCCACAGAGTACAAAACCCACTCTGTCCCAAATGAGATCAGGGTGAATGGAGGGCAACCCTTAAGCACCCTGAATCAAGAGTGGTGAAGAGTCCCTTACTGGCCTACCAGGTGACACACCACCAACAGCAACAGCACAGCTGTCACAGGTCCTCAGGCCAGGCTACGGGCAGAGGCCCAACACCTGCAGGACTGGGAGCTGTTCCTGCTCAGTCTGTGTGCCCAGGTAGTTTTGAAAAGCATTACCAGCAACTACTGAAAAAACATTAAACACATGCTATTAAATTAATGAAATACAAAGACTGACTGGGTGACCTTGTGAAAAATTACTAGAAACCACTACTAATTCATCAGTAAAAAGAATACATGAAAACTTTATGACACAAAAGATGCTAAATAAGATTGCAATTTATAATTGGAAAGTCAACCTATGAAAGTAAAAGTACCCCATGTGCTGATAACAGGACCTTATGTACAGGTGACACCCAGGAACCCACACAAAGCCACAAGAGTCAGTCAGGGAGCTCAGCAGGTACGGGGTACACATCAACGTGCAAAGCCAGCCTTGGCAGGACAAGCACCAGCTTGATGAAGTGGACCAGAGTAAAGACGAAACACCTGGAATGGTCCCCAATATTGTATCTAAGGCACAAAAAAACCAGAGGCTAAAATCTCGATAAACATTAACCTTCCTGGTGCCACCCACCCACTACGACCAAATGCCAGTTTCCTTTCAATGGTGTCCATCCTGTCCAAATCAACCTACAGATCCAATGCAATGCCCATCAAAATACCAGTGACACTTTTCATAGAACTAAAGCAAATAATCCTAAAACTTGTATGGAACCAGCGAAGACCCTGAAATAGGCAAAGCAATCTTGAGAAAGCACAAGCTGGGGGTATCATTCTCCCTGATTTCAAGCTTTACCACAAAGCTACAATGATCAAAACAGTGTGGTACTGAGACAAGAACAAACCCGCAGATCAATGGAACAGAACAGAGTGCCCAGATATAAATCCACGCATACATGGTCAGTTAAAATATGATAAAGGAGCCATGCGTATATACTTGGGAAAAGGCAGCTTCTTCAACAGCTTGGTGTTGGGAAAACTGGACTGCCACGTGCAAGAGAATAAAAATGGGTCACCATCTTATACCACACAAAATCGGAAATGGACTACAGACATAAATGTAAGACCTGAAGCCATAAAACTCCTAAAGAAAACAGATGCAGTACACTCTTGAACATCAGCATTAGTAACTTATTTCTGTATTTGTTTCTCCAAGCAAAGGGAACAAAAGCAAAAATAAACAAGTAGGACAACATCCAACTAAAAAGCTTCTGCACAGCAAAGGACACCATCAACAAAATGAAAAGACAGCCTACTGAATGGGAGAAGAGAGCTTCACGTGACACATCCCAGAAGGGCTCATATACAAAATATATAATAACTCACAACTCAACACCAAAAAGATAATTAATAATCCTGTTTAAAAATGGGTAGAGGACCTGAATATACATTTCTCCAAATGTATATTCAACATATAGACATATAGACGGTCAACAAGCACATGAAAAGGGGCTCCACATCACTAATCCTCAGGGAAATACAAATCAAAGCCACAGTGAGACATCCCTGCACACCAGTCAGAATGGCCACTACCCAAGAGACAAGAAGTAGTAAGTGTTGGCAAGGATGTGGAGAAACGGGGACCTTTCATACACTGCCGTTGAATGCAAACTTGTGCAGCCACTAAGGAAAGCAGTATGGAGATTTCCCAAAAAAACTAAAAATAGAGATACCATATGACCTGACAATTTCACTTCTGGGAATTTACCAGAAGAAAACAGAAATCACCAATCTAAAAAGATACATGCACCCCCATGTTTACTGCAGTATTTACAAGAGCCCAGCTATGGAAGCAACCTAAATGCCCTTCGATAGTTGAATGGATAAAGAAGATGTGGTATACATACACAATGGAATATTATTCCGCCATAAAAAAGGAAACCTTGCCATCTGTGAAAACATGGCTGGACCTGAAGGGTATTACGCTCAGTGACATTAACTCAGACAGAAAGACAAATACCATAGACTTCACTTACACTGGATCCTAAAAAGCAAAATTCCAAAGCAAATTAGGACAAACTAAAAATGAAAGAATATGAAAAAGACACATTGTTAAATTATTTTTCTTAAAAATCAAGAATATACATACAGTGTGACAGTTTTAGTAAGAAAGTTTCAAGGCTGAAAACAGGTATGAAATAACTATTTTTTCTACATTAATAGTTAAGTGTATCTGTCTCAAAGGTTTTTTCAAAAAACTCAAACATAAAACAAAAACCAAAAATTCTAAGTGCTCCCATTTGAAAGGACTTCAGAGTCACAGGTCTCCACCTAACAACACTGCCATCAACTCAATCCTAAGCACACCTAAGCCACCTTCTCAGGCTTGGCTCTTCCTCTAGTGGGTCGTGGACAAATCCAAGGAATCATGGATGAGTATTTAGGTGCAAGGGCTTCTTAAGAGAACAAAGAATATTGTCAAGCCCACCCACATCCAAAGATGACTGAACTATATAACTCTGAGACCGTAAGGCCTATTCTTTGTACCAACTACTGTACGTACATTAACAAAGCTATTAAAAAGTATTAAAATCAGTTTCCCTTGGAAACCCAACAGCTATGTTAAACTACTCTGTGATAACATCTGGTTCACAAAATTGAAACTCAGACCTAGAGAGTATCAGCTATACCACTGCTACACTGCACAGGCAACTTTAGATCTTTATGACCCTTTGAGATTTTCATGCCCCCTCTTTTGGGGTGTCAGCTCCAGGGATGGTGGTTATGGTCATTCAGTATTTTTTATATATACCTGATGGCTGATGCACCTTTGTTTATATGGGATGGTGAAGATTTGATAACATTCAGGCCAAGAATGAAGAAACACCAACCAGAGAAAAATATTGCCAATCCAAATACCTCTTCGTTCTTTGTTGAAATTCGCGGACGAAAACTCACGGGCTTCCTGTTCTCATCCACCTCATAATCCTCCTCATTCATCCATTCATTGAAAACATCAGTGTCCAAAATCCATTTCACATGAACCTACAACCACATTAAAGGGTGAATATGTACATAAATTATACATCACTAGAGTTTTTAAAGTATTCAAAATGAAAGTAGTTGACTTATTATTTTCAAAGCCTCAACTGCATAAAAATTTTAAACCATTAGACTATTAATGAAAACATGAGTGGCAACTTAACCTTATTTCTTATTTTTAACCCAGGTGTTTTACTGAGTGGCAAAAAAGCACAGACTGAGGTTTTCATAAACAAAAATGTTAAATCTGGTATGATGTACTCTAAGATATTTAAGGCATGTGTCATGCTGAGCTGACAAGACATCACACTGTGAAAGGATTCCCCATCTCACCCCACACACCCACTGCCTCACATTTCGTCTTTTTGGGTGTAGGAACATGTACATCTACTCTTAGCAAATCGCAGCTATTTGTCTACAGTCACCATGTTTCACATTAGATCCTCAGATGTAATTCATCCCATTGCTGCAAGTTGGTACCCTCCGATCAACCACTCCTATTTCCCCTCCGCCCACCCCGTCCCTGGCAACCACTTTTGTACTGTTTCTAGTTTAACCTTTTAAAGAAAGATTCCACTTACAACAGATACCACACAGAATGTCTTTCTGTTTGCCTTATTTCACTAATTATGTCATCTTATCTTCTGAAAAATCAATGATAAAACATGCGACAGCCAGAGGCCAAAGCCGGTCATTGCTGTAGGCACGAAGGCGCCTGCCCCTAGGTCTATGCATCCCACACTGTTCTAAGGAACAGGAAGAAGACATTCACATAGACCGACGAGCCGGCCCAGCTGGGTCGCACGGTGCGCCATGGAGACCCGGCCGCAGCGCAGGCAGGGCTGAAGTTAGATCAGATCCAGGGTTTTCCCAGTCTCTTCCATGGCCACTTTGATTGCTTTTTTGTTAATGTTTCTAAGAAAGAACCAGCAAATGAAGGGTTCTCTGGATCATGTGCAGCTGTAGATACAGATATTTACACCACAGACCTTGTCTATATAATCCTCCTCGTTACACAACAGTATTTCTCAAGGGGAGCACAACTGGAATTTGGGACAACACAACACTTCCCTGGGTGGGACTGCTGTTCACATCTCAAGCTGTGGTGTGTGTGTGCCCATATGTGTGTGCGCCGCAGTTAACATGTTCCCAGTCAAGAACTATTAACATATTATCCTGAGAGCAATGAGAACAGCAGCTGCAACTACAAAGCCCCCAGAGGTAAACCCAAGATGCACCCAGCACACTGCAATGTGGGCTTCCTCACGAAAGCACTCTCCCACTCTAAGGAAGGGTTACTAAACTGGTGGGTCAGGATAATGCCTGAATGACATCCATCTGACTGCATGCCTCTTCTCTCCCCAAAACTAGAGTTGGAACAGTCACATACATCCATAAAGTGAACACGCTGTCAAAGAGAGCAAACCTTAAACAATGTGCCCTGAAGACTCTTGAATGTGCACATTATGAGAAGGGGGTGTGAACAAAGCACAGCAGAAACCTGAAGTTTAATAATAGAAAGATCTATGTAAAGTTATGGCTATGGTAAAGAAAATGGTAAGTTGACTCAGTGATGTTTTAGAAAATATGTCTCAGCATTTGAAAACATAATAGTGTTTTCCAAAATGTTGAAAACCGTACATATTATAAGAGCAGAGCTGAATATCCACATTGAACATTCCTTACTACCAGAAAAACCTTGACAGAAATCTCAAGAAAATGTTAGGGAAGTTTATATAGCTAACAATTATTTGTGCAAGATACCTGCTGAACACCTTACACATAATATGATCTCGTTCCTCCTCCTGGGCCGCACAGGTGTTAATCCACCAGCTGTCCAAATCAGCAAACTGGGGCACAGAGTGTCAGCTGGCAGCCCAGGTACTCACCTAACTAGAGGCACTGAGCTCTGTCTCAACTCTTGAACCACCATGTTCTATTATCTTTCCCATGAAACACCTTAGTGTCACAGTTAACGTAACAGGCAACATGGGCTCAGGCACAGCTACCAACTTCTTAGAGCATGGCTTCCTTGCTAATAAATTAACACCATGATAACCCTGCTATCAACCCCAGTCCTAAACTTCTGACACTATGATCTTCAAGATACTGTTTCTAAAATTCCTTTGGTATTATTTTACAATGTTACTGTATTCCTTTAATAAACATTTTTTTCCAAGTAACAACTTACTCTGGTTGACGGGACAATGTAGGACACGCCCTGACTGCATACACACGTATCTGCTTGAGACCCTCAGGCCTTCGTGGAGGCTGAGTGATTCCAACATCAGACGACACAGCCCACACTTTTTTCAAGTTTTCAATGAGAGAATGGTTAGGCTATAACTCCCTAGATTACAGTAAAGGTAGTTTAAAAATTTTTGCTGTTTTTAAATTTTTTAGATCACTGTAGGTAATAGGGCAATATATATAATGAGGGAATTGGTAAACTTTTTCTTAGAGGTCAGAGGATAAAAATTTTTAGGCTTATAAACCATAAATATCTGTCCCAACTATTCAACTTTGCTGCTATAGTGTAAAAGCAATCAGACAATAAAAAGAGGCAAGCTATTAGGAAAACATTTTTAATACAACTGCTAACTGTTACAATGCAGAATATCTAAAGAACACCTACCAAAAAAAAAAAAAAAGACAATGCAATGGAAAAAAAAAAATGAAAACAAGCACTTTTATAGAGGAGACAAAAAGGTAAAAAAATTCATGAAAAGATGATAAAGCTACTTAAGCAATGAAAAATACAAGTGTAAACCATAATGAAAAAGCACTATATATCCAATAGATTGGCAAATATTACAAACTCAGAAAATACCAAGCATTGGCCATTTATTTTTCAATGTAAATAGTGCATATAAATTGTAATGGTATTTAAATTTCAAGGGATGCATTAAGAAAAAGTATTTAAATATGATAGATTCCATACTCACCAACATCTAAATTTCTAACAAAAAATTTTCTATGTCCACTGAATGTATAAAGGAGTAGTTTTTAATTTTGCTTTCTTGGGAGATACATGATCAACAAAGTTTGAAAACCACTTGACTTAGCCATTTGTAATTGCTTTTATTGCTGATGGGGCAATTTTTAGCTGTATTTTTTTTTAAAGCCATTCTTTTTTCCAAAAAAATAAGACAAAACAAGTGCTATTGGTTGCCTCATTCCAATAAATTATACATAGGAATCATAGGGAGAAATGTACAAGTCACAAAAATGTCACTCAGGGACATTTCTCATCACGGCCCTCTTACAGTACTCTCTATATAAAGTACAACTTTATATAGAAAAACAAAAGGAATAGGTAAAAAAAAAAAATCTCTAGTCTACATAAAAAGTGGAAAACTCTTAACTCTGGCCTTTCTTTGTTAGAAACATATTTAGCATTTCCTGAAATAGATTTCTTTTAGCATCAGGAACACTACTGAGTATTTTAGGAATATCTGTAAAGTAAGATAATACTTTTGTAACAGAAATGTTATAAAATCAAGACAAAAATTATTGTTTTTGAATTTATAAACCATAAAGGTGTATGGGGACACATGAACCAGCATACATTTTTTATGAAGCACATTAGAATTCTACATATTCAAAATATAAGCTCAAATCAACTTAGAAAAGATAGAGGAAACATAAAAACAAAATAAAATGAAAGAAAGAAACCCAACTATGCCACAAATTCAAGATAACCTTGCTGATGGGAGTGCCCACAAACACATCTTGCACTCTTAGTATTTGTTGTTGTGCTACAGGCAATGCAATTCTGAAACTAAACTGAATACAGTAACAGCCTGAGTCAACATGCCATGCTGGGAGCCAGGTTCTTACTCTAGAAGAGACACAAACATGGAACAGAATAGGCAAACAGGACGCAGCGGGGATGGATTAGAACTGGACCCACCTACATGGCCTTCCTGTTTCTGAAATATGTACAGCTGGCCCCTGAACAACACAAGGGTTAGGGGAGCAGACTCCGTGTAGCCAAAAATTTGCACATAGCTATCTTTTTTTGATATCATTAACATACAATCACATGAGCAACATTATGGTTACTAGACTCCCCTATTATCAAGTCCCCACCACCATACCCCATTACAGTCACTGTCCATCAGTGTAGTAAGATGCTACAGAATCACTACTTGTCTTCTCTGTTATACTGCAATCCCCGTGCCCTCCTCCCACATAATAATCATAATGCTCCCTTTTCCCCCTTATCCCTCCCTTCCCACCCATCCTCCCCACTCCATTTCCCTTTGGTAATTATTAGCCCATTCTTGGGTTCTGAGAGTCTACTGATGTTTCGTTCCTTCAGTGTTTTCTTTGCTCTTTGCTCCACAGATGAGTGAAATCATTTGGTGCTTGTCTTTCTCCACCTGGCTTATTTCACTGAGCATAATAGCCTCCAGCTCCATCCATGTTGTGGGAAATGGTAGGATTTGTTTTCTTCTTATGGCTGAGTAATATTCCATTGTGTATATGTACCACCTCTTCTTTATCCATTCATCTACTGATGGACACTTAGGGTGCTTCCATTTCATGGCTATTGTAAATAGTGCTGGGATAAACATAGGGGTGTATCTGTCTTTTTCAAATTGGGCTGCTGCATTCTTAGGGTAAATTCCTACAGGTGGAATTCCTGGGTCAAATGGTATTTCTATTTTTAAGTTTTTTGAGGAACCTTCATACTGCCTTCCACAATGGTTGAACTAATTTACATTTCCACCAGCAGTGTAGGAGGGTTCCCTTTTTTCCCACATCCTTGCCAACATTTGTTGTTTGTCTTTTGGATGTTGGCCATCCTAACTGGTGTGAGGTGGTATCTCATTGTGGTTTTAATTTGCATTTCTCTGATGATTAGCTATGTGTAGCATCTTTTCATGTGCCTGTTGGCCATCTGAATTTCTTCTTTGGAGAACTATCTATTCAGCTCCTCTGCCCATTTTTTATGTGGCTTATTTGCCATTTGTTGAGGTGTGTGAGCTCTTTACATAATTTGTATGATGTCAACTCCTTATCGGATCTGTCATTTATGAATATATTCTCCCATACTGTAGGATGTCTTTTTGTTCTACTGATGGTGTCCTTTGCTGTACAGAAGCTTTTCAGCTGGATATAGTCCCATCTGTTCATTTTTGCTTTTGTTTTCCTTGCCCAGGGAGATATGTTCATGAAGAAGTCGCTCGTGTTTATGTCCAAGAGATTTTTGCCTATGTTTTTTTCTAAGAGTTTTATGGTTTTATAACTTACATTCAGGTCTTTGATCCATTTTGAGTTTGCTTTTGTGTATGGGGTTAAATAATAATCCAGTTTCATTCTCCTACATGTAGCTGTCCAGTTTTGCTAACACCAGCTGTTGAAGAGGCTGTCATTTCTCCATTGTATATCCATGGCTCCTTTATTGTAGGTTAATTGACCATATATATGCTTGGGTTTATATCTGGGCTCTCTAGTCTGTTCCATTGTTCTATGAGTCTGTTCTTGTGCCAGTACCAAATTGTCTTGATTACTGTGGCTTTGTAGTAGAGCTTGAAGTCAGGAAGCGTAATTCTCCCCATTTTATTCTTCCTACTCAGGATTACTTTGGGTATTCGGGTTCTTCTGTGGTTCCATATGAATTTTAGAACTATTTGTCCCAGTTTATCAAAGAATGCTGTAGGTATTTTGATAGGGATTGCACTGAATATGTAGATTGCTTTAAGCAGGGTGGCCATTTTGACAATATTAATTCTTCCTCGCCAATAGCATGGGATGAGTTTCCATTTGTTAGTGTCCTCTTGAATTTCTCTTAAGAGTGTCTTATAGTTTTCAGAGTATAGGTCTTTCACTTCCTTGGTTAGGTTTATTCCTAGGTCTTTTATTCTTTTTGATGCAATTGTGAATGGAATTGTTTTCCTGAGTTCCCTTTCTGCTAGTTCATCGTTAGTATATAGGAACGCAACAGATTTCTGTGTATTAATTTTGTATTCCGCAACTTTGCTGAATTCAGATATTCAGCAAAGGAGGAATCTAGTAGTTTTGGAGTGGATTCTTTAGGGTTGCACATAGCTTTTGACTCCCCTAAAACGTAGCTACTAATAGCCTACTGGTGACCAGAATCCTTACTGATTCACACAGTTGATTAACACAAATTTTGTATGTTATATGTAATGTACATGGTACATACAACAAAGTAAGCTACAGAAAAGAAAATGTTTTTTAGACTGTCACAACTCTCCAAAATTTTTTCCCATTTATTGAAAAGAAGTCCAAGCATAAGCGGACATGCACGCTTCAAATCTGTGTTAATACTGAGTCTACTGTATGTTATGTGTAAATGAATATATGTTAGTTTTGTGTTTATAGATACATAACAGCTACATTTTGTATTTCTCTGGACAGAAAGGACCTAGAAGCAAAGATAATTCAGCAGCAATGACCATACATACCTATATCCACATCCTGGTCTCTAATACCTTTTCCTCCCCAAAGGAAATGAGCTCCTCAGAGAAATAGCTGATCCTAGGTATGAGGATTGGAAGGCACAAGAAGAGCCTGGAACATTCAGCTATTTCCTAAAGGAGGTGCTCAAAAATGATGAGTGTACATCACAAGGCACAAGCCAGCTTGAAAGGGCGCCTTTTGGCCAAATATGATTTCAGTACCAAACAGTTAAGTAATGAATTACTGGTCTGTGAAAAACTGGAGCTTCATTGAATCCATCCATACTGACAACAGATAAATGAGTAAGTAAGTAAATATGAGGGGAAAAGGGCACTTGCTTATAGCAGAACTCCGAATACCAACTGGTAAATGTGGAGGGAGGGTTAGAGTGCAAAATTATCACTGCACGTCATCAAAGAGAAGACTGGTTCAGGCAAGAATTCTAAGTGGATGCTAAATCTGGGCAATGGAGGAAGATTCTGATGAGAAGCAGGATGTGGGCACGCTCTAAAAAAACTCCCACAGACTGATCATAACTTGCAAACAGGGCGGAAAGTTAACTCTACAGTGGAGCCATTAAAGAATACCTTAACAGGCGACAGACATCACCAAGGAGGGGCAGACAGGCAAGGCACAGCCCCAATGCAATGCTGTTGAGATTCTGTAACTGAAAAAAGGCTATAAAAACCACTAGGCAGACCTGAAAGCGACCCAGAGACTGCAGAGCAGACCCCTCCCACCTGAGGAACGAAAGGACCACACAGGGAAGGGCCAGAAAGCACAGCAGAGATGTTTTAATACAAAGGAAGAAACAGAATCCCTGACAAAATGGGCAGGCAGAGGAATTTGATCCAATTGAAACCACAAGACAAGGGGGGCTTGTGGTTTCCCCAGAAAGAGGGCTAATGAAACAGACATCATCAATCTTGATAAAAGACTTCAAAATAAAAGTAATAAACATGCTCATGGATTTATAAAAAAGTATTCAAGATCTCAGGGAGGACATCAACAAAGATAGAGAACCTGTAAGAGAGCCACTCAGTATCTGAAATGAAACATACAATGGAGGGACTTAAGAGTAGCCTAGAACATATAGACGACACGGTAGATGAAATAGAAATTAGAGAACAGGAAAACAATGAAGCTGAGGAACAGAGAAAAAGATCTCTACGAATGAGAGAATAGTAAGAGAGCTATGTGACCAATCCAAACAAAACAATATTTGCATAACAGGGGTACCAGAAAAAGAGAAAGACAAAGGGATAGAAAGTCTCTTTAATAACTGTTGAAAACTTCCCCAATCTGGCACTCACAAGTGCAGAGATCCCCCAACAAAGACCCCAGCAAGAAAACACCAAGGCATATAATTAAAATGGCAAAGATCAAGGATAAGCAGAGAGTGTTGAAAGCAGCCAATGAAGAGAAAAAAGATTATTTATCCCATCAGCCTATCAGCAGACTTCTCAACAGAAACTCTACAGGCCAGAAGGAAGTGGCATGATATAATTAATGTACTGAAACAGAAAGCCTCCAACCAAGAATCCTCTACACGGAAAGATTAGCATTTAAATTTTAAGAAGGGATTAAACAATTTCCAGATCAACAAAAGTTGAAGCAATTCGCCACCACTAAGCCAGCCCTACAGGATATGTTAAAGAGACTGCAGTAGATGGAAATGACTCTAAGGCTAAGTAACTTTCAGCAGTGGAAATAAACCCACAGTAAAGGTAGCAGACCAACTAATTACGTATGGGATTAAAACAAAACAAAAGAAGCAAAACCGACTAAACAAAAAATCAGTGAGGGGTTACACAGAAAGTGCAGATTATGACATCCAATACAAAAAATGTGGAGGAGGAGGAAGAGGAAGGAAAAAAAAGTACCTTCAGATTGTGCTTGATATATAGCAATCAGCAATTTAAGATAGACTATTACATAGTAAAGAAACTGTCCTTGAACTTTTGGTTGCCACAAACTAAAGCCTACAATAAATACACACACAACAAAATTAATAAATTTTAAAAAGAGAAATCCAATTACCACAGTAAAGAAAATCATCAATCACAGGAGAAGAATGTAAGAGAGGGCAACACATTCATTTTAGGAGATGTTAACACGCCGCTCACATCAACAGATTGACCAGACAAGATAAATAAGGAAACAGAGGCCCTTAATAATACATTAGATCAGAGGGACTTAACAGATATCTACAAAATACTCCACTCAAAAGCAGCAGTGTATACATTTTCCTCAAGTGTACATGAGACGTTCTCCAGAATATATCACATACTAGGCTACAAGAAAAGCCTCAAGAAGTTCAGAAAGACTGAAATTGTATCAAGCAGCTTTCTCAGACCACAATGGTATGAAACTAGAAATAAATTACACAAAGAAAACAAAAAGACTTACAAACACATGGAGGCTAAGCAACATGCTTTTAAGTAATCAATGGATCAATGAACAAATTAAAACAGAAATCAAGCAACACATGGAGACAAAGAAAACAAAAACACAACATCCCAAAATCTGTGGGATACGGCAAAGGCAGTTCTAAGAGGAAAGTACACAGCAATATGGGCTTACCTCAAGAAAAAAGAAAAATCCTAAATAAACTGTCTAAAATCACAATTAAAGAAACTAGAAAAAGAACAAATGAAACACAAATTCAGTAGAAGGAGGGACATAATAAAGATCAGAGTAGAAATAAATAAAATAGGGAAGAATAAAACAATAGGAAAAAAAATCAATGAAACCAGGAGCTGTTTCTTCAAGAAAACAAACAAAACAGATAATCCCCTAGGCCAGACTTATCAAGAAAAAAAGAAGAGTATAGACACATAAACAGCATCAGAAACGAAGAAGGAAAAATCAAAACAGGTATTGCAGAAATACAAAGAATTATCAGAGAATACTATAAAAAATTATATGCCAATAAATTGGACAACTTATAAGAAATGGACAACTTCCTAGAAAAATACAACCTTCCAAGACTGACCCAGGAAGAATTGGAAAATCTGAACAGACTAATTACTACCAGCAATGAAACTGAATTGGTAATCAAAAAACTCCCCCCAAATAAACTCTCCCAAAACCAACTTCCATATCCAGACAGCTTCACAGCCGAATCCTACCAAACACATAAAGAAGACCTAATACCCATCCTTCTTAAAGTATTCCAAAAAGTAAGAGAGAAGGGAATACTTCCAAACTCATTCTCCGAGGTCAGCATCACTCTAGTAACAAACCAGACAAAGACACCACAAAAAAAGAAAATTATTATAGACCAATATCCCTGACAAACATAGATGCAAAAATCCTCAACAAAGTATTAAGAAACTGAATCCAAAAATACATCAAAAAGATCATCATGACCAAGTGGGATTTATTCCAAGGATGCAAGGATATTACAGTATTTGTATACCAATCCATCAATATCATACACTACATTAACAAAAAAGATAAAAATCACATGATCATCTCAATAGATGCTGAAAAGGCCTTTGACAAAAATTCAACATCCATTCATGATGAAAACCCTCAATAATGTGGGTGTAGATGGTACGTAGCTCAACATAATAAAGGCATTATTAAAACAAACAAACCCCAAAACACTACCGAGTGAAGTGGCAAAATTGGAATAAGGACAAGAGATTAAAGTATTGTGTCAATGTTAAAAACACTGAATTTGGTAACTGTAGTGTTAATGTATGACAATTCCTTATTCTTAGAAAACACTTATATTGGAAGTAAAAGCCCAAGATATTTGTGTCTTTATTTCAAATGGTTCAGAAAAAATATATATATAAACACAGAGTAAAAATGATAAACCAAAAAGGGAGTAAAGTGTTAACAGGCAGGTGTGTTGGTAAGGGGTAAACAGGCATACCACATACTATTCTTATTTTTGCAACTTTTCTGTAAGTTTGGAATTACCTCCAAATAAAAAGGTTAAGAAGATTAATTTTTATTATCCTCATTTGGTATCCACAGCTCAAGGGCCAAGTCTTTCTGAAGGTCACATAACTAGAAACAGGATGAACCAGGTCTAAAATCTAATATTGTGATTCAATTTAAGTGCTCATTCTCCTACGTAAAACAGTTGATAAAATTCGTTGTAATTACCATGACTAACAGAAACGCCAATTCCACGTCTGAGATACAGAAATTAGAGTCTGAACATCTTTTTGTCCCAGAGAGTAGGAAGTACACATAAATGGATCAAATAATGCCCAAAGGTCAGAGGATTTCTCACTGGCCATATTCTGTACAATTCATACAATGAAGAATAGTAACAACATCATTGTTCCCGGAGTGCGTACGGATCCAAAGACTGGCTTAAGGGGAGAAGGGAAAGCTTATCCCTTCTGCAGAATGCCGACTGCAAGCACACAGAGGCAGGCAGAATCAGAGAAGCAGGACTCGTTCCCATCAGGCAGGGATTATTAATGGACGAGCAAATGTTGTGATACAAACTTAATAAAGAATATTTGTATACTCAAACTATTTCTCTGTAAGATATATTTTAATTTCGATGAGAAGAACAGTAATGTTTCCGTGGGAAAGCCAGACAGTACCTCAGCACAGGGTGCACTGCCTACCAGCCGTGGGCAGCTGACACGTGCCTTCCCGCGGAGGGCACCGAGGCCGGGGATTGGCTGGGTAGGACAGCCCACACGTGCAGTTGAGCACACCTGCGCAAACATCACTCAAGCATCAGTCCAGAGACACTTTTAGACAAACTGGCCTGCACTTTTCAAGACTGACAGTGTTACAAAGAAAAAGAAAACCTGAGGGCTCCTAACACAGATGAGACAGACCCAGAAGCTAAACGGCTTCCAAGTTCCTGGTTAATGAAGACAGAGACCTGGATGCTAAACGAACCATGACCCCAAACTGTAATTCGGATGAGGAAAAACTTTGTATGACACTACATCATTGGGACAGTTGGTGAAAATGGAACATGAGCCTGTATCAGGTAATAATATTGTTTCAATTAATTTCCTGAACTAATCAACGATAGGGGACTCTGGAAAAAAGAGTATAAAGTAGCACTTTGTTTTGTATTATTCTTGCAAATTTCAAAATTATTTCCCCATTAAAAGTTAAGAAATAAAAAGTGGCTACAAGGACTCTTACCAGTGTGAACGAGTGCAGTCAGTCTGAGCAGTAACAAAGGCTGGGTGGGCCCTGCCTCCGGCCTCCCACTGACTCCATGGATGATGGCCGACCCCACTCCCCACGCTCCCCTCTTAACAGTCACAAACCACAGCTTAACTTGGCTTGGGCTCTCAAACATCACTCTCACATTTCATCGAAGGCCTCGATAATGAGGTCTTCATGGTCACGGGCATCTCTTAGCAGGATGACAAGAGTGGAAGACCACCATTCTCTAGATCCTCAGAACACTGTTGTGGAGAACAAGTGAGGAGAGATACTAAGTTACGTAAGAGCAAGGGTTTCTGTAAAAGATCTTTCACCTTCCATGGCTTTTCCGGAATTGGTGGATCTTCAATTTCTGCATCAACATCATTACTATGGACCCAGGTATCATAGCTATACAGGAAACAAAAAAAGGAAGAACAAATTAGAGCTCAAATTCATTCACTATAAAGACTTTTGTCGAAAGGTAAAGACATTTTAGAGTTACCATTAGGATCCAGTAATAACAATTAATCAGAGTTTGTATCTACCGCTCGGACAAGCAACCTCTTCTGTAGTGTCTATGATAAGCTTCACTTACTAACCCCATGTTCAGGCCTCGGTCAGTCCTCAGAATTTTAATGAGACAATCACCGTCTCTTAAAGTATCCCCCTGCCTGGACTCCCAGACAGCACTGCCATCTGGCATCCTTTGTAGTCACCAGCCTCTCCAGGTCCCTGCCAGCGTCCCTTCCCGTCCCAAGCTTTGTCAGTGTTAAAGGCTGAGGCCCCAGTCTCTGGCTGTTGTTGGTCTCATGCAGCTCTATGGCTTCGAGGAAATGCTGACGACCTTCTCTCAATTCTGGGCTCATGGATCCAACTGCCAATTCCATGTCTCATCTCACACCCGACGAGCCTCTCAAAGCTAACACACTCAGAATTCAACATACAACGCCATCCTGACACCAACCATATGCTCTGTCCAATCGTTTCCATCTCAGTAAATGCCAACTCCACCTTTTCCAGGTGTTTTGGCCAAAATCCCTAGGGACATCCTTACATCCCTCTCAGTCACTTCCTATGTTCAAAACAGCAAGAACTCCTAACAGTCCCACCTCCAAATGTGCCCAGAATCTATCTCCTTCTCACTTCTGCCCAAAGTCCCCCCCAAGAATCCACTTTTCAAAAAACCACCAGAGGGGCCCGTTGAAAACTAAGTCAGTTCAATTACCCGACTCCTTGCAACACTCCAATGATTCCCCCCTAACTCAGAGTGAAAGTTGCAATCCTTACTGCGGCTTCCAAGGCCCCACGGTCTGGTTCCCACTGCCACTCTGATGCTACAGCGAGGACTCACACTCACTCACATCGTGTCCAAGCCATGCAGGCTTTCAGAGCGTTCTTCATATGAGCCAAGCAACAGCCACTTCACACCCTTTCCACATGCTCCTCACCACCCAAAGATGCCCATGACCCACTCTCTCTGCTCAACGGTCTTCTTACATGTGGGATCCAACTCACTGATATAAACCACTCCCTCTACTCCTCCACAGTTGTGAAACAGGCATGAAATTACCTACTGGATTAACTCTCTCCCAATATTGGTCTATATTCTCTACATAGGCCAGTAAATTATTATAAAGCCAAGTGGTATCTCATGAATGAAAACATAAGTATGGTAACAAGCACTGGCTTCCTTTACCTGTCAGTCAGAAGTCAGTTCAGAAGCATTTGGAAGAACTGCAGCTCTATAAATCTATTAAAAGCATTCTGGTAAGTTTTTTAGGAACACTTCTCAACATAAGCTGGAGAAAAAGAGTTCGTTTGCCAGTTAACTATACCAGGTAAAGATTACAATGATATGAAAAAACTGCATTAATGTATATGCCTTAAAAGTCTTGGGTAGAAAATGTTACACTGGGAGGAGTGAGGAAACCAACTACAGTCATCCTTCTTCATCCACGGTTTCGGTTACCCGTGGTCAACCGTGGCACCGAAGGAGAAGCTCCTCCAGACACAGTGTCAGAAGGACACCAGCAGCCTCACGCTGCATCACAAGGCCTGGTCATCCACCTCAGCCCATCTCATCATGCAGGCATTTTATCCCCTCACATCATCACAAGAAGGGCAAGTACAGTAAGATGTTCTGAGACCACATTCACATTAACTTTTACTGCAGTATATTGCTACGATTTTTCTACTTTATTATTACCTATTGTTGCTAACCTCTTACTATGCCTAGTGTGTAAACTAAACTTTATGGCATGTATGTATAGGAAAAACAGCATATATGGGGCTCAGCATTATCCAGTTTCAGGGTATCTTAGAACACATGCCCTGCTTGCTGGTAAGGCAGGACTACTGTACAGCTAATAAAGAAAATGAATTAACAAGGTCCTTGGTGTTTCCTGCAGCACTATTTACAATAGCCAAGATATGGAATCAGACTAAGTGTCCATAGCAGATGAATGGATAAAGAAGATGTGGCACATATACACAATGGAATAAATACTATTCAGCCATAAGAAACAAATAGTACCATTTGCAACAACATGGATGGAGCTACTAGAGTGTATTATGCTCAGTGAAATAACTCAGGCAGAGAAAAGCCAAATACCAAATGACTTCCCTCATTTGTGGAGTATAACAACAAAGCAAAACTGAAGGAACAAAATAGCAGCAGACTCACAGACTCCAAGACGGACTAGTGGTTACCAAGGGGGAGGGGTGAGTGGGGTGGGTGGGGAGGGAGAAGGGGATTGTGGGGTATCATGATTGGTGCACATGGTGTGTGTGGGGTCAGGGGGAAGACAGTGTAGCTCAGAGAAGACAAGTGGGGCCTCTGTGGCATCTTGCTACACTGATGGACCGTGACTGCAGTGGGGTATGGCGGGGACTCAATAATAAGGGTTAATGTAGTTAATAACCACATTATTTTTCTTGTGAAACCTTCATAAGAGTTTATATCAATGATACCTTAATTAAAAAAACAACAACACGGTGGAGCCAGGATGGCGGCATGAGTAGAGCAGTGGAAATCTCCTCCCAAAAACACATAGAGCTATGAAAACATAACAAAGAAAAATCGTCCTAAAATAGAGACCACAGGACACAGGACAACATCCAGACCACATCCACACCTGCAAGAACCCAGCGCCTTGCGAAGGGGGTAAGATACATGCCCCGGCCCGGCGGGACCCGAGCACCCCTTCCCCCGGTGGGTGGAAAGAAACAGGAGCGTTTTTTTTTTTTTGGCGGGTGCTTTTTGGAAGCCTTAAAGGGACAGGGTCCCCATTGCTAGGGAGGCAGGGTGGCGGGACCGGTGAGCGGGTGCCTGGGACCGGTGCCTGAGGACAAAGAATATCCCACATTTTTCCCTGCGGGACCGGTGGGTGGGTGCTTTTTGGAAGCCTTGAACGGACAGGGACCCTGGTGCTAGGGAGACAGGGCAGCAGGACCAGTGAGCAGGTGCCTGGGACCGGCACCTGAGGACCAAAAAAAAAAAAAATTGTGTGTTTTTTCCCTTTTTTTTTTTTCTTCTGTTCCCTCTCTCATTGTTGCTGTTGTTGTTTTGGTTTGGAGAGTGCTTTTTGGAAGTCTTAAAGGGGCAGGACAGGACACTTAGACCAGAGGCAGGGAATCTGGGGATTTCTGGGCACTCTAACCCCCTGGGCAGCAAGGAGCACAGAGGGCCCTTACGGAGATAAATAGCCTCCCGGCCGCTCCCCCTCCAACGGGGCTCCACCATTTTGGAGGAGCAGCCCCAGCCAGGCCACGCTCACAGCAACAGCGGAGATAAACCCCAAAACAACCGGGCAGGAAGCAGAAGCCCTGTCTGCACACAGCTGCCCAGCACAAGCCACTAGAGGTCGCTATTCTCCCAGGAGAAGGCCACAAACCAACCAGAAGGGAAGCTCTGCCAGCGGTCACTTGTACCAGCTCTGCAAACTGTCTCTATCACCATGAAAAGGCAAAACTACAGGCAGACAAAGATCACAGAAACAACACCTGAGAAGGAGACAGACCTAACCAGTCTACCTGAAAAAGAATTCAAAATAAAAATCATGAACATGCTGACAGAGATGCAGAGAAAAATGCAAGAGCAATGGGATGAGATGCAGAGAAAAATGCAAGAGCAATGGGATGAAGTCCGGAAGGAGATCACAGATGTCAGGAAGGAGATCACAGAAGTGAAACAATCCCTGGAAGGATTTCTAAGCAGAATGGATAAGATGCAAGAGGCCATTGAAGGAATAGAAGCCAGAGAACAGGAACATATAGAAGCTGACATAGAGAGAGATAAAAGGATCTCCAGGAATGAAACAACACTAAGAGAACTATGTGACCAATACAAAAGGAATAATATTCGTATTATAGGGGTACCAGAAGAAGAAGAAAGAGGAAAACGGATAGAAAGTCTCTTTGAAGAAATAATTGCTGAAAACATCCCCAAACTGGGGAAGGAAATAATCAAACAGACCATGGAATTACACAGAACCCCCAACAGAAAGGCTCCAAGGAGTAACACCAAGACACACAGTAATTAAAATGGCAAGGATCAAGGACAAGGAAAGAGTTTTAAAGGCAGCTAGAGAGAAAAAGGTCACCTACAAAGGAAAACCCATCAGGCTAACATCAGACTTCTCAACAGAAACCCTACAGGCCAGAAGAGAATGGCATGATATACTTAATGCAATGAAACAGAAGGGCCTTGAACCAAGGATACTGTATCCAGCACGACTATCATTTAAATATGATGGCCGGATTAAACAATTCCCACACAAGCAAAACCTGAGGGAATTTGCTTCCCACAAACCACCTCTACAGGGCATCCTACAGGGACTGCTCTAGATGGGAGCAGCCCTAAAAAGAGCACAGAACAAAACACACAACATATGAAGAATGGAGGAGGAGGAATAAGAAGGGAGAGAAGAAAAGAATCTCCAGACAGTGTATATAACAGCTCAATAAGCGAGCTAAGTTAGGCAGTAAGATACTAAAGAAGCTAACCTTGAACCTTTGGTAACCACGAATCTAAAGCCTGAAATGGCAATAAGTACATATCTCTCAATAGTCACCCTAAATGTAAATGGACTTATTGCACCAATCAAAAGACATAGGGTAATAGAATGGATAAAAATGCAAGACCCATCTATATGCTGCTTACAAGAAACTCACCTTAAACCCAAAGATAAGCATAGACTAAAAGTCAAGGGATGGAAAAACATATTTCAGGCAAACAACAGTGAGAAGAAAGCAGGGGTTGCAGTACTAATATCAGACAAAATAGACTTCAAAACAAAGAAAGTAACAAGAGATAAAGAAGGATACTACATAATGATAAAGGGCTCAGTCCAACAAGAGGATATAACCATTCTAAATATATATGCACCCAATACAGGAGCACCAGCATATGTGAAGCAAATACTAACAGAACTAAAGAGGGAAATAGACTGCAATGCATTCATTTTAGGAGACTTCAACACACCACTCACCCCAAAGGATAGATCCACCGGGCAGAAAATAAGTAAGGACACACAGGCACTGAACAACACACTAGAACAGATGGACCTAATAGACATCTATAGAACTCTACATCCAAAAGCAACAGGATACACATTCTTCTCAAGTGCACATGGAACATTCTCCAGAATAGACCACATACTAGCCCACAAAAAGAGCCTCAGTAAATTCCAAATTATTGAAATTCTACCAACCAATTTTTCAGACCACAAAGGTATAAAAGTAGAAATAAATTCTACAAAGAAAACAAAAAGGCTCACAAACACATGAAGGCTTAACAACATGCTACTAAATAATCAATGGATCAATGAACAAATCAAAATAGAGATCAAGGAATATACAGAAACAAATGACAACAACAACACTAAGCCCCAACTTCTGTGGGACGCAGCGAAAGCAGTCTTAAGAGGAAAATATATAGCAATCCAGGCACACTTGAAGAAGGAAGAACAATCCCAAATGAATAGTCTAACATCACAATTATCAAAACTGGAAAAAGAAGAATGAGGCCTAAAGTCAGCAGAAGGAGGGATATAACAAAGATCAGAGAAGAAATAAACAAAATTGAGAAAAATAAAACAATAGCAAAAATCAACAAAAACAAGAGCTGGTTCTTCGAGAAAATAAACAAAATAGATAAGCCTCTAGCCCAACTTATTAAGAGAAAAAGAGAATCAACACAAATCAACATAATCAGAAATGAGAATGGAAAAATCACGACAGACTCCACAGAAATACAAAGAATTATTAAAGACTACTATGAAAGCCTATATGCCAACAAGCTGGAAAACCTAGAAGAAATGGACAACTTCCTAGAAAAATACAACCTTCCAAGGCTGACCAAGGAAGAAGCACAAAAGTTAAACAAACCAATTACAAGCAAAGAAATTGAAACAGTAATCAAAAAACTACCCAAGAACAAAACCCCGGGGCCGGACGGATTTACCTCGGAATTTTATCAGACACACAGAGAAGACATAATACCCATTCTCCTTAAAGTGTTCCACAAAATAGAAGAGGGAATACTCCCAAACTCATTCTATGAAGCCAACATCACCCTAATACCAAAACCAGGCAAAGACCCCAACAAAAAAGAAAATTACAGACCAATATCCCTGATGAATGTAGATGCAAAAATACTCAATAAAATATTAGCGAACAGAATTCAACAGTATATCAAAAGGATCATACACCATGACCAAGTGGGGTTCATCTCAGGGATGCAAGGATGGTACAACATTCGAAAATCCATCAACATCATCTACCACATCAACAAAAAGAAAGACAAAAACCACATGATCATCTCCATAGATGCTGAAAAAGCATTTGACAAAATTCAACATCCATTCATGATAAAAACTCTCAGCAAAATGGGAATAGAGGGCAAGTACCTCAACATAATAAAGGCCATATATGATAAACCCACAGCCAGCATTATACTGAACAGCGAGAAGCTGAAAGCATTTCCTCTGAGATCGGGAACAAGACAGGGATGCCCACTCTCCCCACTGTTATTTAACATAGTACTGGAGGTCCTAGCCACGGCAATCAGACAAAACAAAGAAATACAAGAAATCCAGATTGGTAAAGAAGAAGTTAAACTGTCACTATTTGCAGATGATATGATACTGTACATAAAAAACCCTAAAGACTCCACTCCAAAACTACTAGAGCTGATATCGGAATACAGCAAAGTTGCAGGATACAAAATTAACACACAGAAATCTGTAGCTTTCCTATACACTAACAATGAATCAATAGAAAGAGAAATCAGGAAAACAATTCCATTCACCGTTGCATCAAAAAGAATAAAATACCTAGGAATAAACCTAACCAAAGAAGTGAAAGACTTATACTCTGAAAACTACAAGTCACTCTTAAGAGAAATTAAAGGGGACACTAATAAATGGAAACTCATCCCATGCTCATGGCTAGGAAGAATTAATATCGTCAAAATGGCCATCCTGCCCAAAGCAATATACAGATTTGATGCAATCCCTCTCAAATTACCAGCAACATTCTTCAATGAATTGGAACAAATAATACAAAAATTCATATGGAAACACCAAAGACCCCGAATAGCCAAAGCAATCCTGAAAAAGAAGAATAAAGTAGGGGGGATCTCACTCCCCAACTTCAAGCTCTACTACAAAGCCATAGTAATCAAGACAATTTGGTACTGGCACAAGAACAGAGCCATAGACCACTGGAACAGATTAGAGACTCCAGACATTAACCCAAACATATATGGTCAATTAATATTTGATAAAGGAGCCATGGACATACAATGGCAAAATGACAGTCTCTTCAACAGATGGTGCTGGCAAAACTGGACAGCTACATGTAGGAGAATGAAACTGGACCATTGTCTAACCCCATATACAAAGGTAAACTCAAAATGGATCAAAGACCTGAATGTAAGTCATGAAACCATTAAACTCTTGGAAAAAAACATAGGCAAAAACCTCTTAGACATAAACATGAGTGACCTCTTCTTGAACATATCTCCCCGGGCAAGGAAAACAACAGCAAAAATGAGCAAGTGGGACTACATTAAGCTGAAAAGCTTCTGTACAGCGAAGGACACCATCAATAGAACAAAAAGGAACCCTACAGTATGGGAGAATATATTTGAAAATGACAGATCCGATAAAGGCTTGACGTCCAGAATATATAAAGAGCTCACATGCCTCAACAAACAAAAAACAAATAACCCAATTAAAAAATGGGCAGGGGAACTGAACAGACAGTTCTCTAAAAAAGAAATACAGATGGCCAACACACACATGAAAAGATGCTCCACATCGCTAATTATCAGAGAAATGCAAATTAAAACTACAATGAGGTATCACCTCACACCAGTAAGGATAGCTGCCATCCAAAAGACAAACAACAACAAATGTTGGCGAGGCTGTGGAGAAAGGGGAACCCTCCTACACTGCTGGTGGGAATGTAAATTAGTTCAACCATTGTGGAAAGCAGTATGGAGGTACATCAAAATGCTCAAAACAGACCTACCATTTGACCCAGGAATTCCACTCCTAGGAATTTACCCTAAGAACGCAGCAATCAAGTTTGAGAAAGACAGATGCACCCCTATGTTTATCGCAGCACTATTTACAATAGCCAAGAATTGGAAGCAACCTAAATGTCCATCGGTAGATGAATGGATAAAGAAGATGTGGTACATATACACAATGGAATACTACTCAGCCATAAGAAGTGGAAAAATCCAACCATTTGCAGCAACATGGATGGAGCTGGAGAGTATTATGCTCAGTGAAATAAGCCAAGCGGAGAAAGAGAAATACCAAATGATTTCACTCATCTGAGGAGTATAGGAACAAAGGAAAAACTGAAGGAACAAAACAGCAGTGGAATTACAGAACCCAAAAATGGACTAACAGGTACCAAAGGGAAAGGAACTGGGGAGGATGGGTGGGCAGGGAGGGATAAGGGGGGGAAGAAGAAGGGAGGTATTAAGATTAGCATGCATGGGGGGGAGGGAGAAAGGGGAGGGTGGGCTGCGCAACACAGAGAGGACAAGTAGTGACTCTACAACATTTTGCTAAGCTGATGGACAGTAACCGTAATGTGGTTGTTAGGGGGGACCTGATATAGGGGAGAGCATAGTAAAGATAGTACTCTCCATGTAAGTGTAGATTAAAGATTAAAAAAAAAAAGAAAGAAAGAAAGAAAAAGAAAAGGGGGATTACTCCTTGATAGGATAAAACTACTGGTAAATCTAAGATCAACACATGCTTTAAATATCCTTAATGTTGATCACTTAAAGGGTGTCAGATGATCAGCTATGGAGTTACTCTTTTCTGATAATATTCCTTTCTCTTAATAAAAAAAAAAAAAAAAAAAAGCAGTTACTGTGTGCTGACCTCCAATGAGTTCTGCACAGTGGTATAGAGGGCATGTCAAAGTGTGGGCCAAAGGGTCTCTTTGTTTCTATGCAGAAGATCAAGGCCTAGCTTGGATACCCAGAAAATGAACTAAGATACGATATGAGGAGGAGCTTCCAGCATCAGCACTCTCTGGAGGACTTGTGCCGGTGGATGATCATCAAAAAGCCTCCACAGGGATCCGGACGATGCTGCGGTTGTGGCTGCATCCAGCCCACCGTCTCCTGGACTTGCCATTGGAATGAGGAGGGAGATGTCTAGGCTGGCATGTGCATACAGTGAGACAACGAATTTGACCGGATCTGTACTGTCGGAACTCAACCAGGAGTTGGGAGGGGTGCAAGGTGTAGCACTCCAAAATCTCATGACTATAGACTATCTACGGTTAAAAGAACATATGGGATGTGAACAGATCCCAGAAATGGGCTGCTTTAATTTGTCTGATTGTTCAAGTACAGTTGGACAGTATCCATCATATCATAGACAAATTTTCACAAATGCCTAGGGTGCCTAAATGGTTTTCTTGGCTTCACTGGAGATGGATGGTAATTATAGATTTGCTTTGTTTATGTCACCGTATTCCTATTATGTTAATATGTGTGTGCAAATTAGTTAGTAGTTTAAAACCTATACATACTTAAGGTACTCTACAAGAAGATATGTCAAAGAAATAATCAATCCTCCCATGTTTCCTTCCATATGCTACATCTATAGCTTTTCTTCTTCCTTCCTAATTACAACCCTTAAATAGAATTCGTGCCTCATATCGAATTTACCGAGTATCATAATTCCTCCAGGTGGTAAAGATACCTCGAGACAAGGGCTGGGCATAGAAGCCACAGGGCATAAATCTGCAAAGAAGTAAAAAGCTAACCTTTTCAAACAATATGGCTTCTCTCTCACTTACCAACTTTACATTTCCCTGTATGGCCCCGGAAGATGACTGGTTAGCCAGAGACGGGTAAGATTCCTCAAGGGAGGAACAACCTAAGACAGGCACAGTCGCAGGGGGGCCATCAGGTGAGAATTTGGGGATCAACAGAGGTGAGGCTCAGAACCTCATCCCCCCTGCTTTGAGAGAAATCTTCTGCATCCGTGGATGTCTTGCTGCCCTTGTCTAGCCTGGATTAATACTTAGTCCATAGGCACACATCTGATCATCTGATCATCTACATTTGCCCTCTTACAGCACTAAATTATATTTTCTACCTTTATCTTGCATCTACCTACCACTTCAGCATTTTATTAAAAATAAAAATAATAATAATAATAAAGGGAGAAATGTGGGATCAACATATAAATCAAGTACAAAAATCAAATGAATATTCATATCTGACCTGATTGTTTAAATTCATAATGCGTGATCAAAACCGAAAGTTTCTGTGATGACTGCCCTTGTACTGTTCACCATGAAAGAACTTATTCACTATGTAAGAATTCGTTTACCATGTAAGAACTTGTTCGTTATGCTTCAGAAGATTGGAGGCTGACGAGAATTAGGCTTGAAATGGATTAATGATTGTACATTGAGCATTGACCCCCCTATACTGAATTTTATTGTTGTTAACAACCATTTGATCAATAAATATGAGATGCCCTCTCAAAAAACAACAATAACAACAACAACAAGGCCCTTCGAAACACAAAACTTGAGCTAGCCACTACATCTTATTTGATAAAGAAAAAGTCAGCAAACATGTTAACATTTCTTACATGTTATAAAATTTATTTCAACTCTATATTTATGTAGCTTGTCATCATAAATTTGAGTTTCCATCTACATGTTTCAGAAGGCAAACTTACTTCCTATGACAGTTACTGTCATACTGAAAGGTTTAATAGTGCCAAAGAGTACTTGAAGCCTCAAGAAATGTTTTACAGAAATAATTTATTTAAATGTTATTATAAAAAAAAAAACCTGCTAGTTCATTTAAAGTGGTCAATTCTGGTTCAGAGGAAGCTGATTAGCAAGCTGATGATTTGGTTCCAAATAACACAACCCGAATAAAGACTATACATATACTCTGAAAATGTTGAACATATCTGAAGACATATTTCCTTCTTTAAAAAACATTTTACAAGTAAAATTAAGTTACCTAAGCAGATTAATTTCAAAGCAGCCCACCACCAATCATTATATGTCTCCTGGTGAAGAACACACACCTATGCAAGTCTTGTTCCTCCCCTAAACTGAAACGGACCACGATGGACTCCAGGTCCAACTACCACATTAAGGGAATACAGAAGACAGAGAAATATATGGTCAAATACACCACAGTGATGCCACAAAAAAATCTACACTGTGGTAAACTCTGGAAGACAACCTGGATTATCAAATAATACACTGCAAGGGGTGTGAGTGAGGAAGACAGGGAGAACCTATAAATTAAAAGGCACTCAAGAACTATAACAACAAACCACAAGGTATGGTTCTATTTCCAAGAAATACCAATCAATCAATCAAATGTATTCTTATATGACAACACAAATGGAGATTTAATACTAAGGAATTTTATTATTTAGGATTGACAATGGTATTGTGCTTACTTCTTTTTAGAAAAATGAGTCCTTATTTTTTAGAAATACATATTGAAATATTGAAATGATTTCTGGGATTACTCTCTATACTATGGGAAGATTCGAAGTAGATATGGGAACAGTTCAGACTAGTCTGACATGAAAAACACAATGGAGATAGTCTCCAGTGGACAAGATGATAATGACAGGAACACCTAACAGCCCCACTGTTGATTTAAGATGAGGAAGCACATCGAAGGTTGTCCCAATCCCTAAGTGCCCTATGCAGGCATAACATTAATTATTCAAGGACCATTTGCACTAATGTCTAGCTCTTGTTTGTAATATTCTTTATTCAGAGTTAAAATACTAAAGCATTTATGTATTTTACATCTGATATGTAAAAGTAACAAAACCAGGGAAATAAATTTCTTCCAAGAAAAACTTTATTTTAGACATGATTTCATCCTTAATAGAATGCAGGAGTAGTTTTTGAAGAAACATATTAAACTAACTTGTCATAAAACACTAGGGAAAAAAATTCATTTCTTGAAGGAAACATATCTAAACTAGTAGTCCTGATACTATCCTGAAGGACTATTTTAGCAAATGCAGCAAACCTATCAGTTTATAAATGACCGAAACATCAACCAAACTTAGGTCACTATTCAGAAAGCGAACGACTCATGAAAAACTCTGCTCATACTGACACAGGTCTTCACACCGCCCCTCAGGATGTGGCAGCTTTACCTGTCCGGGTAAAAGCCCCAGTGCACCAACACCTGCTTGTCCTTCCGCATCACTGGTCTCAGCCATTCTTCTGAAAGGGAAAAAGAATATACTTTATTCAAGCTGACAAATAAATGAATCAACTATTATCTGACTTAATTTTTACTTGGAGTTTTTGGTTGGCTAATAAGCCCCAATCCAGTCACCACCCTCAAGAAAAAGTTTCTTCTCAACGGAACATTATCTACCACATTAAGGCAAGTTTTTCAGCTGTGTATACAGACTTCCTGTACTCCAGGCCTATTATCCCACATTCTTGACAAAGCCAACTGTCCACCACAGCAACACCCCCCATTCCTCCTGCTTGTTTGTCCCCACTTCCACCCAGACCATGATCACTGCACTGCCTCATTTCCCACATAGAACCTCTCCCTGGGAAGAGGTTTGCAATTACTACACATCTCTGAAGGCGTGAGTCATGCTTCATCTCCTTGATGAAGTTTTACCAACTATAATTCCCCCAGATTCAGCTTTTCTGGCACCCTATCATGCTCTTCATGCTACATCAAAGCTTTACCAATAATGCTATTTTTATTATTCCTTAATGGCCTCCCAACAAGAGCAATACGATCACATAAGGTACTTTTATTTCAAGTTTCCTTACTAAAGATAGGTGAAAATGTATATGACCAGATGATCCCTACTGGTTTTAATCACAGCTGGGTCTCACCTACATTTCAGCACTTATTATTGCATTGCACTGGTAAGTCCAAATTTAGCTTAGAAAACCTGTTTCTAAGTACTAAGAGGGAACTGATGAAGTCAACCCCTTGAAACCCAAAACACAGAATCGGCTAAGTAAAACTGGCTTTTCACTGCCAATGTCAGCATGACACAGCCTTAGCTTCACTGACTAAATTCATGGAGCCCACAGGTAATGTCTGTGGCTCCTTTTAAGCATTCAGCTCTCACTTTACTATTTTGAAAGGGAAAAATCAGGTCCTGGTCCTTAATCTGAGATCCAAAACAGCGAAGGGAAAAGTGAAGAGGGGGCAGCCAGCTGGCATCTCAGAACTCACTCCACGAGCAGGATACGGCTGACCCTTGGGCGGCTCAGGTCTGAGCTGCACAGGTCTGCTGACACGCAAATTTTTTTCGATAAACATAATGGAAATTCTTTTGCAGATTGGTGACAATCTGAAAAAACATTTTTTCTCTAGCTTACTTTACAAATACAGAATATAATACATAAATATACAAAATATTTGTTAATCAACCATTTATGTTATTGGTAAGGCTTCCAGCCAACAGCAGTTAAGTTTTGGGGAGTCAAAGGTTACATGCAGATTTTTAACTGCATGGAGGCAGGGGGTGGGGAGGGTCAGTGCCCCTAGCCCCCACATTGTTCAAGGGTCAGCTATATGCTGACTCTCCGACTAAGAGGAGCTGTCCTTTAGAATACGAAGTCTACCTTCAAAGTCGGTGGAGCTCTAGGAAAGAAAAAAAGGATATCCATCTTTTCTACAACTGACTGAAAATTTTCGCTGTAGCAAAAGTAACTGAGGTATAGAGATATGAATACAGTTTTCCCACAGATGATTACAAGCTACCAATAAAAAGCCCACAATTTTATGAGCAAAAATAAGTCCAAAAGGAGAATATAGAATAATACTTACAACTCAACAGTAACAGACAAATAATCCAACTAAAAAAAAAACAGGCAAAGGGTCTGGACAGACATTCTCCAAACATATATAAATGGCCAAAAAATCACATGAAAAGATGCTCAGAATCATTAATAATCAGGGAAATGCAAAATGAAACCACAGATGCTGTCCGACACCCACTAGAACGGCCAATATAAAAAAGGACCAAGTAAAAAGTGTTGATAAGGATGCAGAGACATTGGTTTCATCATACAATGCTGATGGGGTTGTAAAATGAGACAGCCACTTTGGTCAACAGGCTGGCAGTATTTCAAAAAGCTTAACATACAGCTGCCAATATGACACCACACTTCAAGTTCTAGAGACATGAGAGAACTGGAAGTGTATGTGCACATGGTAACTTGTACAACTGCTGAACATAATGGCATTATTTATAAATAAATGTCCACCAACTTTCAACTGGCTGAATTAACAGCAGTACTTCCAGACCTAGAGTGTTATTTGGCCATAAAAGAGACTAAGGTAAAGGAAGCAATGTCAGCACTGGCAGAACAGGAAGCCCAAGACCTTGTTCCACCAGAGACATGACGTGACACCAGCACACTGCTCAGAGACTTTATGAGAACCAGGCAGGCTCTGGGTCCAGAACAGCTGTACTGACAAGGGCAGAAGAGCCATCTCATCTCAGCCACAGCAGCAAGTCTCCCAAGCCAGCAGAGCTCAGCAGGGTCAGGAGAAAAACCTCAGCTTTCAGCTCCTCACTTGGGCCAAATGAGAGAGAAGCGTGAATGTGTGTGCAGCGTTTCAACTTTCCAGGGGGCTGCCTGAGGGACAGGCTTCTGTCGTAACTGACTCAGAGCGCTGATGGAGAACAAACACACTTTGGAAACCCAGGCACCACAGAGATCAAAGGACAGCTCAGTGGTTGTCACAGCAACAGAAAACTGCAGTTCAGCAGACACGCCAGAGAGCAGGACAGAGATTACAAGCTAGGGAAAGAGAAACCAGCAAACCTCTGAGAAATCACACTCACAAGCCCAGAAAAGATGCATCCCAAGAAAACATTTGTGGGATGACTGGAATCTCAAGCTATGCTTCCTGGTAAAGGTCTTCCCTGAACAATGCCAGACCATGAAGATGGGGAGAAATGGCTGGTTTTCAAATGCAGAAAACACAACAGAAAATAACAAGACATAACAAAGAAGGAGGGAAAGTGGCCCAAAGGAATAAAATGAATGTCAACACCTGACCCTAAAGAAACAAAAAATCTATGAATTACCTGACATATACAAAATTATTGCATTAACTGAACAAATGGATCAAAGAATAAAAAAATCAGAAATACCCTGAGACAAAAATGAAAATAAACATACCAAAACTTAGGAGATCCAGCAAAAGTAGTACAAGAGGGAAGTTTACAGTGTTAAATGTCTACCTCAAGAAGCGAAATTTCAAATAAACCATCTTAATTTTACACATCAAAAACCAGAAAACAACAAAGCCCTAAGTTAGTAGAAGGAAGGAAATAACAAATATAAGAGCAGAAATAAATGCAACAAAGACTAAAAGGCAATAGAAAGGTTCAATGAAATCAAGAGCTGCTTTCTGGAAAAGATAAAACTGACAAACCTTTAGCTGAGATGCACCAAAAAAGGGCTAAAATAAAATCAGAAATGAAAGAGATGTTACAAATGACACCACTACAACATAAAGATCATGCTACAAATTATACACCAAAAGAATAGCCTAGAAAAAAAATCATAATTCTCATACAACCTTTCAAGACTGAATCATGATGAAACAGAGGATCTGAACAGACCAATTACTAGAAAGAGACTGAATCACTAACCAAAAACCTCCCACCAAACAAAAATCCAGGACCAGGTGGCTTTAGTAATGAATTCTACCAAATATTCAAAGAATTAGTACCAAGTCTTATGAAACTCTTCCAAAACACTGAAGAGGAGGGAACACTTTCTAACTGGCCAGCAATACCCTTATACCAAATCCAGACAAAGATGCCACAGAAAGGCCGATATTCCTGAACATAGATGCAAAACTCCTCAACAAAATGTTAGCAAACCAAATTCGACAACACACTGAAAGGATCATATATCATCATCAAGTGGGATTTATTCCAGGGATGCAAGGATGGCTCAACCTCCACAAATCAATCAATGTGATATAACACATTAAACAAAAGAATAAAAATCATATGCATATGACAAAACTCAATAGCTATTTATGATAAAAAAACTCTCAAACTGAGTATAGAAGAACATGCCAAGAGCTAATACATGATGGGCCCACAGCTAACACCATATTCAATGGTGAAAAGCTGAAACGTTTTCCTTTAAGATCAGGAACAAGACAAGGGTGCCCACTTACGCTGCTACTTTAAGTCAACAAAGTGTTGGAGAGCCTAGCCAGAGCAATTAGTAAAGAAAAATAAAAAGCATCCAAACTGGAAAGGAAGGAGTAAAACAGTCACTATTTGCAGATGACATATTATACATAGAAACCCTAAAGACTGAATCAAAAGACAGAACTAATAAATGAATTCAGTCAGGTTGTAGGAAACAGCATCAACATACAGAAATAAAAATAATCACTTTAAAGAGGCTCATTGCACAAGAGAACAGTTAAACTACATAAAATAAGGAAAATGATGCAAGAACAACAGGAGAATGTCAGCAAAGAGACAGAAACTATAAAAAAGAACCAAATGGAACTTCTGGAGTTGAATATCTGAACTGAAAAATCCCGAGTGGTTCAGCACCACCCTGGACCAATTATTTTGCAACTGGCAAATACAAACACACTGTCTCAGGCTTCGCTCTGATTTCTTTGAAGAACAATCCCATTGCCCACATCCTGAATTTTGAAATGTTTTCCTTTCCTTATTTCTTTTTGACTTTTAAGAAATCCACTACCTCGGCTTGCCATATAACTTATCTTTGCTCTCCTGATAAAAAATGGATTTTTCACATCGAACAGTAAGATTTTTCCTCACTGAACAATTTAATACAGAGATTTCCCAATGGGCCTTGTTCTCCAACCAGTCACCTTATAGCATATATCTTAGAAATCAGCTCCCAGGCAAATTTCCTAATACAGCCTCAGATGCATATTTCTCTTCATCAAAATCAGTATTGCCTATCCTCTCCCTCAGTTATCAAAAAAACCCAAAGCTCTCTAAACCAGAACTCGTATCCTCTTACCTACATGGTCCTATGTCCTGCTATCCTGAGACATACAGCCAACCTTTTTTTGCCATTTGCTTTTCCTCAAATTCCGTAATTTACTGCAACTATGATTTTTCTTATTTTGCACCCCCTTTTACCATGCCTTACTCAGCATCTTACTAATAATTTAAGGCTCATTAAGTATCACCCCTTCATTTTGAATGTAATTAATCCTCATAAAAGGTACAGTGCATTTTCAAGATGTTTTGTGGCTGGTCCTATTATCTGCACTTACCTGCAACAAGTACGTAAAAAGTACTGAAAATTAAGTTTAAAGACTATCTCCTAAAGATTACTCTAATGTTAACAGTATCAAGCACATATTAGTATGAAGTAAACTAGGTTGCTTTAAACAAAGGAGAAAACTAAGACTAGCATAAATAAGGAATCACTAAATAGCTAGATAAAACAATCATAATCTTTTGTAAGAGGCAATTTTTCCCCAATGTGTTAACAATCTCTAAGTTTTATACCTTATTAGATAAACAGCCAGCAAGAGAATCAGTACTCTATCGTGTACAGCCATCCACCACCTTCATTTAGTGAAAAGCAGTGCCTATTACCTGACACAATCAAGGCAGCAAAACCTCCAGTTAACAATGAAACATTAAAGACAGGCTACGGTTTCTCTTATTATAAAAGCATAATAATTATAGAGCTAAAACTGCGACTGTAACAACTAAAATCAAACTTTCATTTATCAAAATGGATTAATTAAAAGACCTAAATGTAACAGCTAAAACAAACTATGAAACTCATAGTTTAAAAATTTGTGACTAGGGATTAGGTGATGGTTTCCACGAAACCAAAGCCCATGCAAGCAAGCATGCAACCTAACATATCCTCTTATAACTGCTTCTAACATCTGTAGGATCTGTAGTGGTATCTCCTTGCCATTCCCAACATTACTTCTCTCTTCTTGTTTACTTGCAGCACAACTATAAACATCTTATAAGTCTTTCCAAAGAACCACTTCTGGCACCATTCAGCGTGTTGCTTTGTATTTTTCCTACTTCATTAATTTTGCCCTATCTTTATTCTTTCTTTCCTTAGTTTGTTATTTTACATTTCTAATTTCTTGAGAGAAATGTGTACACCACCAATTTTTCAGTCTTTCTTCTTGCTTAATACATTTAAAAATACAGATTTCCCTCTTAAGGTGCATCCAAAATTTAAAGTTCTTGTACTTAATTATTTATTTCAAAATTATTCAGTGCTGGGATTTTCTATTTCCACTGTAATTTCTTCTATGATCATAGATTATTTAGCAATGTATTTCTTAATTTTCAAGTATATGGGGATTGTCTGGTTATCTTTTCATTATTCACTTCTGGTCCTAACTGCACTGGTCGGGCAAAAACACTCAGCACAGGGCGGTCAGCAACTCGGATCTGGCTTCTTGCATAGCATGTCCTACAGGGGTGTGCTGTGTTTATCAGAAAACTTCATCCCTATACGAAGATCTATTTCTGAATCTAAGTAATTTGGCGACCTCATTAATATTTTGTTCTCCAACTTTCCAACCTTTGAAAAAATGGTTAGGAAAAATTAGTTTCCTTAAGTCTAATGAACTTTGGCCACTGACAAAATCAGCTTTCAGGAGAGCAGAGCTGAAGATCAGAATCTGAACCAGTATAAATTCACCAAACTAACACACTGCTAGGGGAACCGCTTAGACAGCCTATCCTGCCCAGAGATGTGCTATCTTCAAATGTCTTTTAATTTTCAGAATAAAAGAGACATACTAAACATTAACAAAGTTACTACATAAAGTATGCCTAGACTTAACATCCAGATAATGATTAGCAACAATAAAAGTCTAATCATTACAAAGTAGGACATCACAGAATTAATTTGCTTAGCCTCATTCAGAAAGGGAAAAAAAAAAACCTGTAAATTTAAATAATCTGTACAATTTATTTAATACATGAAAGTCTCTTTTTTAAAAAAAGCTGGTTATATTGTTTAAACCACTTCTGATAATATTTAAAATCTAGTGAAGTAAAAGTTTATCAGTTCACAATCAAAAACTAACTTACCATCCTCTTGGGAGGAAGGATATGGATAAATGTGGTGGGAAGCTTTTGACTTCTCATCAGTAAATGTCCCCTGTAACACAAATGAACAAATTACATACAAATAAAGCACATGACAAACTGCAATGCCAGATGCACACTACTTAAGAATTATAAAGGTATTATTTTACTTATTATGTTTAAGAGTATTAATATATTTAAGAGTAATTTATTATTTACAGTCAAAGAAATGGGTAGTGATTAACAAGAACAAAAGTAAATTATCTATAGACACAGTTTATATTGTATAGAAAAATATTACAACTAATTACTCTGTGTATCTCTCTTTGGGTAACCTTATCAGTAATATGAGTACCTCTACATTAATTCTAAAAGTTACTCCAAAGTGACCACAAATTATCATTCTTGTCTGAAATTAATCAACACAGGTATATTAATTGTGAGTCATAACCTAGGGCTACATACATGCATACATTTGACTTGGCTCTAGCATATTAGTATGCTACTATTGTTTGAAATCAATGTTAGGATATTGGATGGTATTTTAGCGAATGATACAAATGCTAAAGTCAAGTCCTAGCTTTCCTAAAGCTGTACTACTGCATACAGCCTAGAACATGACGTGGGAGCCATTTAGAAACAAAAGTGCTCATTCTAGAGATTGTAAGAATTATGGGAAGTATTAAAATCAGGTGATAAGTAGTACCTTAATGGATTTCCTGAATTTGTCTTTGACAATGGAGTACTTACTAATTATTGTAATCAGAAAAATATAACAATGCTATTTTCAAATGGAAGAAAATTCCAAAACTCTACAATTGAGGGCTAACTAAGAGTGAATTGGCTACCAAATAGGGCAAGGAATTTTCAGTCCCAGAAAGTGTTTGAGTGCACTTCTGAATAACCACAGATGAGGCTGAAATGGGGTATCAACACACTGAGACAACAGTCAGAAGAACCCAGTGTTCAGGGCTCTCGCCTCCAGAATCCATGTAGCAAGCTTGCGTTTGGACCTCAGCTCTACCATTTATTACTTGGGTGTTATGGGATAAGAATCTAAGTTTTTTTGTGCTTCAGCATCTTCTGCGGAATAGAGTGGAAACAATATATATTTCACAAGAATTTTGTAATGACTAAATTAATAGATGCAACGAGCTAAAACAAGTGACAGGTACACTGTAAGTGCTCAGAAATGGAGTTACTAGTGCATTTTAAGTGCGTGAGCAAAGGCCTAATCATCAGTATTCAAAAACTATTATTAGCTCCTAAGGCCTCTTCCAGAGATTCTAGGAAACTAGAGAGACCCTTCTATCCCTCTGGAGATAAACCCTGGAAAACCATCACTAAACCAGGTATCTCAAAGAAATATGACAGCTAAATGTTCAGTGTGAACTGTAAGAAAACATATGAACTTTTTCTAGGATGACTTGGTGGCAACAAGGTCGTTTCAACTCAAAAGCAGTACCAGGCCGGCTAATTTTTCCCCTTTCTGCCCCCTCCCCTAACATTCCATGTGTAATGGAACCTCACTGGACAGCCACTCCGGCACACAGTACAAAAACCAAAAGAAGGTTAAGTGATGTGTTCAAAGTCATGATGCTGATGAAAAAAGAAACTGAACAGCAGACGGCCTGATCTGAGAGTACAATTGTGTCGCCTTTGTCTTTGGGAAAGACTATACTAAATCTCCAGTTGTAAGCCGTATGAGAAACCTCTGCTTTAGGAATTTGGAAGGTATATTTCACTAAATGCTAAAACATAATTCAACTGGCAATCTCTCTTGCAGTAGAAAAAAGAAAGATATTTCATGAGGCTTCTCAACTAATCCTAAGGATTGGTAAAACTGTGCCTCAGATAATGTTTCAGAAAACTATCTATCTTCTACCTGGGTCTCCTCAGCCTGTTATCACAACATGAGTCTGCTTACAGTTTAGCCCTTTATAGCCACAAACCTACACGCAGTAAATACCCAAGGCCTCAGCCTAACATGACATGAGCGGGAGGAGCTGAAGACGGAAGACATTGGTACATGTGAATCAGGACAAAGCAAGCTTACAGGAAAAACAGTAATTTCCAGTCATTTTTAAAAAGCTACACTTGAACTCTACATAGCCCATTTCAGAGTACTGCACACTTGCATCAAACCACCCCATAACACACCTTAAATTTAATCTACACAATGTGAGGTGTCAGCTGCATCTCAGGAATACAGGGGGGAAATGCTACTCTAGGTTAAGAATTGGAGTGAGCGGAGAGAATCAACTTGGTACTATGTGAATCCTAAGAGAGACAACTTAAAGATACATATAGAAATCAAAAGATACTTTGTAAGAAGCCTCCTACTACATGATATGCTACAGGGATCCCGTCTCGTACCTGATGTCGCTTGATGATATCTTTCAATTTGTTAGCCAACTTCAGGTCAATGTCTGGAATGAGGTAGATGTTGGGTCTGGTCAGACAATTGCTCTGAGAAGAAATAGCAGATTTTGAAATTCTCCTGGTTTTGAAATAATGTGACAATATTTATGCATTACCCTAATGCCACAAGTTGGTTCACACTGCTTCAAATGTGAAGATGTACTTTGGTAGAGACTGCAAAAGTCTTCTCTCAATAAAACCCTAAGTCGTTAGCAGGCCACTTAATGACACCCCAGAAGCCTCCTGCAGCTGGGTGCGCCTGGACAGAAAATCACCACCCAAAGAAAGTCACCTTCTTTTTCAGAATGGTACCGCAATTCTTATTCCATAAAAAGTTTAAGGTCAATTATCTATAAATGACAAGCTCTAGTCATACTTTAGAGCTGTAAGCCCCCAAAAGCCATAAAAACAATAGATTTCAGAAAAATTTTCCTTTGACAATCTAATAAAAGCCAAACTTAGAATTGGAAGTATATGAAAGGAAAACATTTTAATAATCTAATTTCTGAGTTACCTGCACCAACATTTTTTCAATGTTCATGAACATTTCAACATTACGATCCATTCGGGAGGGATTCTGTAGATCAAACCTACGCCTAAAAGAGAAGAAAATCATTAATTTATCTTCCAGCTTAAACAGAAGTGAAAACTTGATTTTATGATTCAGTTCAAATGAGTTGGAAATACTTACAAATTAAAAAAGCACTGTACAAAACGTATGGGTGCATTCTCTCAGTAATGGAAGAAAGCAGTGTCAATACCTTCATGAAACATTAACTTTTTTGACATTAACAACCACTCCAGTCAAAATGAAGTACCTATTCCACTTAATATTCTGTCTTCCTTGAATCTAAGGTATCTTGCATCATATAGAAAAGCACTGTACAGACCCACGGCCAGTGGAGTACCATGCCGTCCAGAGGAAGGTGACCTACCCGCATGAGACACACACTCAAAAGTTACTTGTTCAAATCCAACAAAGTCTGTGTTCTCTTTGAACCCTCTACCATCCTAAATGAGGTAAAGTTCATCTGTTTACCTTTATTTGAAATCTTTCCCCAACTTCTCCTTATCTAAGTACCATGCATTAACATTGTAGTGCTCTCATTGCCTAATCTTAGTCATTTCCATGTGGCTAAATCTTTACAAATTTAAATATTTCTTTCTCCACATTTTTTAGTTAACACTTAGTCTTGCTTTTCTTCCATTTTAATTCCAGGGGGAGGGGTCTCAATCCCTGATTCCGACTGTGGGTTGTGGAGTCAACCTGCTTAGAGTTCTAATCCTGACCCTATCTTTATCCTGCCTGAAGTGATTTACTAATCCAAAGGTCAATTTCTTCATCACTACAGTGGCCCATTATGGGTTTCTGTGAAGGTTACATGAGTTATGTATGTTAAGAGGTTAGCATAATGTTCAATACATGCTAACTATGGTTACAGTTTTTAAAAATCATTACTGGTATGTACTAGCCAGATTCGGGCAATCTGAGTCCAAACAAAGCTCAGGCTCTTTACTCTCATGTTTTATCGTGGAGAGGCTCCCCACACCACTAACCCTTTCTTTCTAAACTCAGCCGCCCTTCCAGGATGTTACCACGAGCTCAGTGGGTGTGGCAAAATTTCCAGTCAGAGCACAGCTTCCTCCATAAAGCTGTTCCTGTCTTCCCCGTTAGGCCTCACAACAGAATCTTGGTGAGACATCTCATTAGATGCCTTGAGGTCAAGGACCAGGGTTTTGAAAACTTTCCTATGTAGCCCTAGTGGCTTTATAAAGCAAATTACTACATAAATTAGTATTTATTATGACTGAGGTATAATATTTATTATGACTTCTCCATTACTGTGCTGACAAAATTGAACTGTCTCCTAAAGTATTAAGAAATTAAGCCAAATCTCTACTAAAACACAGCAATTATCTAAATAGATCACTTAGAATAGAACTAAATTCTTAAAAATGGCAAAGAGTAACTGTACCTTGATTTAACCTTTTAATTAAATCCAATCTTTCTGGGTTTTTAACCTCTTGTGGTGAAAACTGTAATACTTCCAGAATATCTTGCCTGGCTTTAGTATATCTGCATATAAACAGGCACTCAGAGGTAGAAAGAAGTACGACTCTAGTGCATTTGCGTCATTCCTCAGGGGTGGAGAGAAGTTCATCTCCCTATCAGTGGGTAATTACCTGGGCAAGGAGGGCTGATCTGTACCTGAGAAGTGAGGGGGGGAGGGCCGGTGTTGCTTCTGCTGGAGCAGAAAAGAGAGAAGGCCCCAGACTGCAGTTTGTAAGCAATAAATGGATTTTAAACTTTATTTCTTCCTTTGACTGATTTCGGTTTTTAGAGGTATTTTGCCCTGGGATTTCCTCCACCCGGACTTAACACCTCCTTCCCTAGCCTCTTCTGAGGAAAGGATAATGAAGGAAATGCTAAGCAATTCCCAGCCCTTGGCAGAACGAGTCACCGACTGACTAGCTAAGACAGCCCAGTCACAGGAGACAGCCCTCCACTGGTTCTTCCGGCACCGTCAAGTGAGGGGCACATGAGTGCCTCTTTCTAAAGAATGGGGCTCACTCTTTCACAAGCTCCTGATAACAGAAGAGCTATATCCAGAGACACCTCACTTACAGAACTGTCTACATAAGAATTTATTCAATATTCATAGAGAAACTGTTTCCTTAATAGATGACTCAAGTAATGGGGCTGAAGGAAATTATTATAAATTGAGAAATAGTTTGAAAGCAGTCATTGAACAAATTAAAACAGGGCTGCCTGGATTCACCTGCAAAGAGTAAAAGCTAATCAATCTGTTAATAGAGAAAGAATCAAGAATTTATCCTGTCTTCCCAATTGATGAGCAAAGTTTGTTTTTAGAAAAGTATTCCAGCTAACAAATGAAGACAGAATGACAGAGTAACAGTCTTAACAAGGAATAGTTTAAAAAAATAATAAGGACCTAAACACACACATTGGAATACCTATCTTCTAAGATTACTATCACTTGGTAAAGTGTGATGACAAGATGGCTCTAGGCACTGAGCATTAACGCCTGTCCATGACATACAGAAAGATGAGCAGGCGCCACAGGCCTCTGCATGGAGGAGCGCAACACTGTCCTTCAGTTACTGCTGCAAAAACAGCTGTCCCTGTGGGTAAGATTCCTCAAGGGAGGAACAACCTAAGACAGGCACAGTCGCAGGGGGGCCATCAGGTGAGAATTTGGGGATCAACAGAGGTGAGGCTCAGAACCTCACCCCCCCTGCTTTGAGAGAAATCTTCTGCATCCGTGGATGTCTTGCTGCCCTTGTCTAGCCTGGATTAATACTTAGTCCATAGGCACACACCTGATCATCTGATCATCTACAATTGCTCTCTTACAGCACTGAACTATGTTTTCTACCTTTATCTTGCATCTACCTACCACTTCAGCATTTTATTTAAAAAAAAAATAAGGGAGAAATGTGGGATTCACATATAAATCAAGTATAAAAATCAAATAAATAATCATACCTGACTTGATTGTTTATAGTTCATGACGCGTGATCAAAACCGAAAGTTTCTGTGATGACTGCCCTTGTACTGTTCACCATGTAAGAACTTACTCACTATGTAAGAACTTGTTCGTTATGCTTCAGAAGATTGGAGACTGACGAGAATTAGACTTCAGATGGATTAATGATTGTACATTGAGCATTGACCCCCCTATACTGAATTTTATTGTTGTTAACAACCATTTGATCAATAAATATGAGAGATGCCCTCTCAAAAAAACAGCTGTCCCTGAATCAGAAAGCCTCTAGGTCTCATTACCATTCTCCTAGAAATTTAGACTATGTTAAATGATGTCCTGAGGACGTATTATCAGCAAAATCCAGAACATAGACAATGCTACAAGACATCCTGTTTTTATAAACAAATTAGCTTGTGAGGAAAAAGCAGGTGAAGAGCAAGTGAGAACAACTATGAATTTTAAAAGACACCTAAGAGTCACAGACTGGTGGTTACGAAAGGTAACCAATCACAATATAGGTAGGTCACGGGAAGGCAGGACAGCAAGAAGACAAGTAATGACTCTACAGCTTATTACTACGCTGATAGACAGTGACTGCAAGGCCGGGGCAGGGGGGTAGTGAGGACTTGATAATATGCATGAATGTAGTAACCACACCGTTGCTCATGTGAAACGTTCATAAGATTATATATCAATGATACCTGAATAAAAAAAAAATTGTTAGAAGAAAAGCAGGGGAATAGGGAGGAAAATGGAAAGACTAGTTCCATGAGAAGAAAAGAATAGGATAAAATGTTTAAACTCTTAAAGTGAAGCTTGTCTGCATCATTTTAAATGGTATCAAAATGTCATGTCATTCAGCTCCCACTGGGGAATGATGAGTGATTTAAAAAGTGATAGTTTTATTTTTAAATGTTAATAATATGTACAATATCCTGGAAATTATCTCCTTTGCAATGAAAAACAAAAACAAAACAAAAATGCTCTGTAATTTAAAAAAGAAAATTCCAGAAGTGGAAATAAATTTAAGGTACCCCTTACAATTTTATCACTTTCTTGAAAACCCTTGATAATAAAGAAGCACAGTTCATTAATTTTTTGCAATGGGAAAATGTAAATTTTAAAGTTTAAAAATTTCTTCCTGGTGGGCTCAGCTCTGAGCTGCCCTGAAGTCTCAGCACAGCTTTCCGAGTCAGCAGCGAACAAGAACCAGGCTCACGGCCTCACTGTGGCCAAGGCCCTGGACTCTATGGGAGGAGCATGCGTGCACTCACCGTGGGCCAGAACTGACTTTGAAAATTTAAAAGTAAATTAGTTGAAAACATTTCTGTCTGTTTTATAAATAAAATGTGTAAACTTAAAAAAAAATGTATTTCTTTTTAATGCTTGTGAGGAAAAGCATTAGGAAAAAAAAAAAAAAAAAAAAAAAAAAAAGCACACCCAAGAGTCAAATCACCAAATGCAATGTATGATTCTTATTTGGATACTGATTTAAATAAAATGTAAAAACCATTCATAAGATAATCAGAGAAACTCGAACTCTAAGTGGATATTTAATAATATTGGAAAGTCATTGACAATTTTCTTAGTTGTAATAATAGCACTATTATTTATGCTTTAAAAAATACTTTAGAATATGCAGTGAAATATTTATAGATGAAATACATGCAGCTAAAGATGCACTATGGTTCTCTTTTTTATATATAGTTTACATTTTCCATAGTGTTAGGAAAGAGTATAAAACCTAAATGTGATTTACTCCCACTAGGATGTTTAAACATTTTAACAGTAAGGTATTAACAAAGGGCCACGTGGTGGAAGCTGCTCGGGCTGAGAGTGGGGGTGGGGGAATTGATAAGGGCCTGGCAATACCTGTTTGGGTTTTTTAAACCTACCAACAAGATTACGACAAATGTAAAGGAAAGATATAACTGCCTTAGGCGACATCCGGGAAAGAATGTGAACCCTGTAGTACTCAGCCAATGAGGAACCAGGGGAGGGACTCACGTACTAGGAGATAAATTATTGGCGCCAAATTCCCCAGGTGTGCCTGCCCACCAGACACCCGGCAAGACCATCATTAAAGCCTCACTCTGCTGTTCTTTGTCTCCGTGTCCACTTACTGAATTTGGACCAGTGAGTGTGTTTCTCACCATAGTAACAAAAGAAAATGGTTTGCCAAACAGTGATTTAGGAACATGACACATTAGAGTTTTCCTGAATCGGCAGCATGCTATGTAAGCGGAAGTAGTATTTAAAATATAGGGATATCATGAAAAACTGAAATGCAGAAATCAGGTAAAAGTGGTACAACCTTGAGTTGAAAGATGTTCTCTGACTTACTTTGAAATTACCAAGAGTATTTAAATAAAACTTTGCTTTTCATAATATGGAAAGATGCTCAAACTTGCCTAGAATAGAAATGAAAATTAGAACTGAACTGTAAAACCCATCAGATGCTACCACAGATTGGCAGAGACAAGATGAGGTAATAAACCCACTGCTGCCCCGTGAAAAGGGAAAAGGCACACTTTCAACACACTGCCGTAGGACAATCAGCCAATTTTGCTGAAGATAATCTGGCAACTGTTTGTATTATGTGTGTTTGTGTCGTGAGCACCTTAATTCCTTGTGATCCCATCTGACAATTTAGAGTAAAACTAGCACGGGGAGGTCCCAGAGAGGAGGGTTCTCCACAGGGAAACATTTGAAAGAGATACTATTACTCCATGCTGACCACAGCCATAATATAGACGATGAGAGACAACAAATGAACATACCTTCTCTCTGACTCACAACTTTTGGCCATTTAGACTGCAGTGTGAGCTCTCCACTGAGGGCTCATTACTTAACCAAGGTGTCTTTCCCTTTGTTTTCCTCTGGCAATCTGCCAGGCCATGTCTCACAGCGGCCTTCCAATCTAAGGCAATACTCGGTGGGGCTTTAGTTAGCTGTATTACTCCAATTTAACTGTCCCCGATGAATATAATTAGGATGTTCTCTTCTCATCCACAGCTACATGTAGAAAAAACAGTATGAATAAAAATATTCAACAATGGATCTCAGTGAATGAGTTCAACTCCTGGGAGAGTGGTGTGAAGGGCTTCAGGAGCAAACTTCCAAAGCAAAAACAAAAATGCACCAAGCTAGGGGTAAGGCAAACAGCAGACAGCAGCACGGGCAGTTGTGTGGAAGTGACTGAAGCTTGCTTACTGATGGCAGCTATAAAAGCATAGAGGCTACCATCAAAAGGGAGGGCTCTGCCACCCCAAAGGGTGGTCCACAGCCGAGAGCTAAGTAGAACTCAGAAACAGCCAGCCACATACAGGGGAAGGGGGATCTGTTATACATTAACAGACTAAAAATTATATCCCACTAGGTGTATGACCGTGTGTATAAGCAAATTAGTTTGACTCCTTGCTATGCTGTTTTTAATAAAAAGCTAGATGGCTAGCAAAAAGCAATTTTAAAATATGCTAGTAAACAGGTTAATTCCTCACAACCCCCTGGAGTGCTTTTTGAAAATGCGAAGTCTCAGTTTTCACACCAAACTTAATAGTATCACAATTTTTGTCCATGTTCATGTTCAGATTTTTAACAAGTGAGTCCTAAATTTTGAATGCCACTGTTAGGGACCTACTGTGATAATGTCTAAAAAATTTTTTTTAATCTGAAGGAGACTTTTAAGGTGGTACATCTTAAAAGACTTGGAAAAATTCTTATTCCTCACTCCACTTACAGTCTCTAACTCTATCCCTTATTTCTTTTTTGGCCCCCATTTTAACTGAAGGACATTTTGTTTTACATATCCTTCTATACCACTTTAAGTTCTTTCAGATAATAGTATTTCATCATGCTGGTACGCAAAGTTAAGTTCCATAATGTGTGACTTAGGATAAGTCATTTCACTTTGAGACTCTTTCCTCAAGAGTCCATTATCAGCAATTAGGATACAAGATGAACCAAAAAAAACTAGTAGAGAAAAGAGCTAGCTGGGCATCTAAGCGAACAGCAGGGTGTGACCCCTATCTGAGAGCACTCAGGCATGCTGCCCAACCTCGATCAGGGAATGCCTGCTGAGAGTTAAAACACCTGAGCTGAACACAGAGCGCTACCTCTGATAACAGCAAACTTTCATGCTCATTTAACCAATATTATCAAACACCCACCCCTCTATTAAAAGTTCTAGCCAATATATACACACATCTGTATCTCTATTTACTGTAAGTCAGTCGGTCATTTACTTATAAATTTGTCTGGATTACTGATGTGAATACTTATTTACATTTCCCAGCCATAAAAGATTGGATTATCTTAACTCTTCTATTAAAATACACAGATTACATGATTGTTCTCCTGGAAAGATGCTAAGATTATAAACTGCACACAGACGGTACAACTAAACCCACCAAACAACTCCCATTCATACCCCAGCACCCAGCAGTCAACCCCCACACCCACGAGGCTCCCTCCCCACCCTTGACTGCAGAGCCATCATCACTGAACATTCAGTAGTCGGGCAACTGAACCCCCACATTGAGGGGGCAGAAACCCCAGAGCTCAAGCAAGATAAGGGAGAAAGCAGCAACAGAGACAGGTGGGAAAGGAGTAAAGAGTGTGAGGGGGGCAGGGAGGAGCAAAGTGTAGGAGCAGCAGGGGTTCGCGCAGGCTCTGGAGCCAGACGCCTGCGTCCTGAGGGCCTGGTTCCCTGGAATATTTCCGCCACTACCTTTCAGCACATTTAAGTCCATAATACACACAAACATTTCACAACAGGCACATCATCTATTGTCTACACACAGCCACAAGTGAGACATAACTTGCGTAATAAATGCAATAGTAGTTTGATATCTTTCTTGAAGGCACAAAGTACATTAGGGGTAGAGGTAAGACAACCTACTTTGACTGTTAACCATAATGTGCTTACAGAATTCCCTAACATAACACAAAGAAGCAACAGGATTTAACATTAAATAATTTAAACATATCAAAACATGCAAATAAATACAGGAACTTACCATCCCTGTTCATTTTTGTACTTGTAAGCAGCCCCAAGAATGTGACACAAGGTGCCTCCAGCTTTGAAATCCATGAAACATTTTGCCTGAAAAAACAATACAGATTACACATAAGAAAAATAAAAGTTATGACTAAATTACTCACATCTGAGTTCTAAGTTTTATAAACTCAAAGATATAAACAACTGCTAACTTAACCTCTTTACATACTTTCAAGAAGAAACTGAGGTATAAAGAAATTTTCCTAAAAGTGGACAAGAAAATATCTATTTTTGAATTCAACTAACAAGCTACTGTTTAGTCTGTGAAAAGAGTTACACCAGAAAACACTAATAAACAAAATATTGATATGCTACAAATTCCACTGGTTAAACCTTGATTTTTAAAACATAAAAATTCTAACACCACACAATTTTCAACAATATGGTTTTCCTGTAGAATAAATTTTAATATACGTAAGATTTTCCCAATTTAGGTTCCTGACTTTCAAAATTAGAGAGAAATTATAACCTAACTCTTGCTATAGTATTTTAACAACCAGTGAAACACAGTGTAATTATACTTAACTCTTTGTAAACTTACAGGTAACAATTTATCTGTAAACTTATCTGTGCAAGAACTTAGAAGAGATTTGCACTTTATAGATTATAATACATCTCAAATGAACCAAATGCTGGATGACACATTATGGAAGTAAAAATTTAATAAAAACTGATCATGAAATAGGTTACTAAGATGAAGTGTTAGAAATACAACATATATTTTTTTCTTTGAAAACTGTTACTACAACTTAAAATAGTGAATAGAACTACATGGTATCAAGTATTATGGAGAGAGAAAACAAGCAGCTGCTAAGGGCTGGGGAGAGGGGAAACTGACTTTTTTAACCAGGACAATGTTTCAGTTTAGGAAAATGAAGTTATTTCGACAGATATTAGTAACAGTTGCACAACAATTTGAAAGTACTTAACTGTATACTTAAAAATGATTAAAATGGCAAACTTTGTGTTATGTGTATTTTACTACAGTGAAAAAATAAGAAGAATCATTAAGATGAGCTCTTCCAAATCAAGCTGACAAGTAAGCCCTCCAAGTCAGTCTGGTTACAGGTGCTTTTTATTACAGGGGTTTCTGATTCCTAATGCTTTGCCAACACACCAGTACATCCCAAATATAGTATCATGTATTCCTCAATACATCTGGGCATCTGGGTTCAATCCTTATCAGTGAGAGCTTGTTATTTAGCCGACAAGTCACTACAATTCTGTAGTGCTGGCATCTTAAAGTAGAACACTGTGCTAGGTAGATGCCCAATCAAGGAGGAGATTTAGTCCTCCCCCCGCCTCTGGGCATCCTCCCTGAACCCCCAGAGACAGAGCTAAAATGGTCTCTCAAGTCACATACGCTTTCCCCCACTGCATAAGTGCAAACTAGTCACAGCATAATACTGAAATGACTGGCTTATGGGTTTGTCTGTACTACGAACTCCTTGAGGACAGAACAGTGTCTTATTCAACTCTTTACAATCAATATTAAGCAGGATACTGACAATGTAGGTGACACATAAATATTTTCTCAACAGTTCAACTGTACAAAAATCATTTAAAGATTCAGATCCATGCTACTGAGAAATATGTATTAAGCAGCCAGAACAATAAAACAGCTATACATATAAATTAGGTTAAGGTTAATAACTGGACAGACATTAAATATGAAAAATTAAATCATTATGAAATATATTTTTCAGACAGACAAAATAACTTCTATTAATCACTATAAGAACAAGCGATAAATGGAGTGGAAAACTGAGACCTCCACTTTTCCAGAGATAAGATCTGAAAAAGGACAGAGGGAGTCTCAGGAGCCTCTCAAGGGCATCAGCCGCAGTATTGAAGTGTAGCAAGGAGAACATCCCTAAATACATGCCAGACAAAACCCAAAGAGGGACAATCACCAAACACCAAGGACGCTTAGAGCCTGCATGGAAATGCATTTGGGATCCTGGTGCTCATGACAAGTTCATTATCAGAATCACCCAGAGAAAATAGCAGAGCAGAGTCGGGGGGGTGGAGGCTCAGGACACACACCAGGCCTTGACTCTATTTCCTCAGTCAACTCTCATCCCAGCAACACCTACACTTGAAAAGGGTGCTCTAACTGATACTGAGCATGGTTCTAATACAAGAGCTCATATTCTTACACATCCTCTAAACGAGAGGCATGGACTGGTAAGGGTAAATTCCCCAAAATTAGTAAAGAAAAACCTAAAAGGTGTCAGGTACCAAAATCTGAGTTTCCAGACATAGTTAGATCCTGCCCCACCTGAGACATGTTACACCCTGATGAGAGGGTGTGGGTCAGGGGCAGCTCCAACAGGTGGCTTCTATTCCCAGCTGGGTGGCCCACTGCTTTCGATAAGCCATTCTATCACTGGCTAACTAAACTGGAAATTTAACCTACTCTTATTCTGGGTGTATGTAAAAGTGGTCTCATCCTACCTATTTATAGGCCACCTAAAATTCTGCTGAGCTGAATGAAACCTGGAAAAGCAAAATCTAACTGCAATCCTTCAAAGTGCTTTAAATTTGTGCCATAGCATCCTTATTTACTTGTTCTACTTTTCTACTTGTTCATTTATTCTACTTGTTCACTAAAAACATGGTATGCTAACAACCACTAAGAAGGGCAAGGATGGGATTAAAGATGTCAGCATGAGAGGTGAGACAGAGACCTCCTCCTAAAACCACACAGAATACGAAAATATAATTAATACAACCAATCCAAAAAGAGCAACAGAAAGAAAGCTGCACCAGACTGTATACACCTGCAGAAAAAAGAGACCCCATGGAAGAGGGCAATACACCAAAGCTGTGACCCAGCGGGACTCAACCCCTCCCCCACCCCAGCTCACCGGAGGGAGGAGGAGAAACAGAGTGGGTAGTGGGTGGAGGCCTGGGACTGCTGAACGCCCAGCCCTGCAGACCTGCTTCGGGAGCACACACCTACAACGAATGCATGGTGTTCTGGTGATTAGTGGGGTTGGACATGTAAGACAGGCAGAATGCCTGGAGAGACTTGAGATTCCAACTGCTTGTGGAAAACAGGGATCCATATCCTGCTGATCTAGGTGGGCAGTCTGAGAGACTTCCTAAAAGAAAGAGGACTGCTAATGGGGCAAGACTGCACAGAGCTTGCTGCTCAGGAGAAAGGACAGGTGGACAAAACTGTCCAGGTGCACTCTACCCAGCAGGTTGGGAACTTTCACGATCTTCAGGTGCTCCATCCCTCTGGCTGGCTATGCAGCTCCAAGGCCCCCCACAGTGATATGCAGCCTCCCAGCCAGCCATCACCTGGCTCGCAAACTGGCAAACCCTGCCCTGGTGTCAGGCCAGCCAGAGGGAAGACCTGCCTACGGCAGCTACAAATGCAAAGCACAGAGGCTTACACCTGTGTGTTCAGCACACTGGTTATGGCAGTGGAGACGGGCATAGCAGCCAGGAAGCAGGAAAAGGCTCTTTCCTCCCCCCAGGCACCAGCACCACTCCCCTGAGAACCCTGACATCGCTGCAGAGGGTGAGCAGTTCCAGAGAGTAGAGCTTCTGGGCACTAGAGGGCACCACATACAAATATGAAACACAAAGGAACCTGGTTCAAAGTAAAATCTCAACACCACCAGGAAAACAGTCGAGTGAGACTGAACTAATCAATCTTCTTAAAACAGATTTCAAGATAAAAGTCATAAACATGCTTCTGGAGGTACAGAAAAATACTCGATCAGGAACGAATTTAGGACGGGGATCCAATAGTTGAGGAATACAATGGAGGGTTTTAAAAGCGGATTACATATGGTGGAGGAGACAATAAATGAAATAGAAATTAGAGAAGAGGAATACAAAGAAGATGAGGCACAGAGAGAAAAACAGATCTCTAGAAATGAAAGAATACTGAGAAAACTGTGTGATCAATCCAAACGGAAAAATATTCATATCATAGGGGTACAAGAAGAAGGAGAGAGAGAAAAAGGGATAAAAAGTGTCTTTGAGGAAGTAATTGCTGAAAACTTCCCCAATCTGGGGAAGAAGATAGTCTCTCAGGCCATGGAGGTGCACAGAGATCTCAACACCAGGGACCCAAGGAGGACAACACCAAGACATATAATAATTAAAATGGCAAAGATCAAGGATAAGGACAGACTATTAAAAGCAGCCAGGGAGAGAAATAAGATTACGGTACCTAATATATAAAGAATGGAGGAGGAAGAAAAGGGGAGGGGGGAACCTTTAGATTGTGTTTATAATAGCATACTAAGTGACTTAAGTTAGACTCTTAGGTAGTAAGGAAGTTACCCTTGAACCTTTGGTAACCACGAATCTAAAGCCTGCAATGGCAATAAGTACATACTTCTTGATAATCACCCTATATGAAAATGGTCTGAAAGCACCAATCAAAAGACACAGAGTCACTGAATGGATAAAAAAACAAGACCCATCTATATGCTGCCTACAAGAGATTCACTTCAAACCCAAAGACACAGACAGACTAAAAGTGAAGGGATGGAAAAAGGTAGTTCATGCAAACAACAGGGAGAAAAAAGCAGGTGTTGCAGTACTTGTATCAGACAAAATAGACTTCAAAACAAAGAAAGTCATAAGAGACAAAGAAGGACATTACATAATGATAAAGGGGTCTGTCCAACAAGAGGATACAACCATTATAAATGTCTATGCATCCAACACAGGAGCACCTACATATGTGAAACAAATACTAACAGAATTAAAGGAGGAAATAGAATGCAATGCATTCATTCTAGACTTTAACACTCCACTCACTCCAAAGGACAGATCAATCAGACAGAAAAAAAGTAAGGAGACAGAGACACTGAACAACACATTAGAACAGATGGACCTAACGGACATCTACAGAACTGTCCACCAAAAAGCAGCAGGATACATGTTCTTCTCAAATGCACATGGAACATTTTCAAGAATAGATCATATACTAGGCCACAAAATGAGCCTTAGTAAATTCAGAAAGATTGAAATTGTACCAACCAGCTTCTCAGACCATGAAGGTATGAAACTAGAAATAAATTACACAAAGAAAATGAAAAATCCCACAAACACATGGAGGTTTGTTTTAACAACATGCTAAATAACCAATGTATCAATGACCAAATAAAAACAGAGATCATGCAATATATGGAGACAAACGACAACAATAATTCACCACCACAAAATCTGTGGGACGCAGCAAAGGCGGTGCTAAGAGGGAAGTATATTGCAATACAGGCCTACCTCAGGAAAGAAGAACAATCCCATGTGAACAGTCTAAATGCACAATCAACGAAACTAGAAAAGGAAAAACAAATGAGGCCCAAAGTCAGTAAAAGGAGGGACATAATAAAGATTAGAGCAGAAATAAATAAAATCGAGAAGAATGAAACAACAGAATCAATGAAAGCATGAACTGGTTCTTCAAGAAAATAAACAAAATAGATAAACCCCTAGGCCAGACGTATCAAGGAAAAAAGGGAGTCTACACACCCAAACTGAATCAGAAATGAGAAAGGAAAAATCCCTATGGACACCACAGAAATACAAAGAATTATTAGAGAATACTATGAAAAATTATATGCTAACAAACTGGATAACCTAGAAGAAATGGACAACTTTCTAGAAAAATACAACCTTCCAAGGCTGACCCAGGAAGAAACAGAAATCTGAACAGACTGATTACCAGCAACAAAATTGAAGTGGTAATCAAAAACCCACCTAAGAAACAAAAACTCCTGGACCAGATGGCTTCACCGCTGAATCTTATCAAACATTTAGTGAAGACCTAATACCCATCCTCCTTAGAGTTTTACAAAGAGTAGAAGAAGAGGGAATACTTCCAAACTCATTCTGAGGCCAGCATAACTCTAATACCAAAACCAGGCAAAGACACCACAAAAAAAGAAAATTACAGACCAATATCCCTGATGAACACAGATGCAAAAATATCCAACAAAATATTAGCAAACTGAATTCAAAAATACATGAAAAAGATCATCCATCATGATCAAGTAGGATTTATTCCAGGGATGCAAGGACGGTACACCATTCGAAAATCCATCAACATCATCCACCACATCAACAAAAAGGACAAAAACCACATGATCATCTCCATAGATGCTGAAAAAGCATTTGACAAAATTCAACATCCATTCATAAAACCTCTCAACAAAATGGGTATAGAGGGCAAGTACCTTAACATAATAAAGACCATATATGACAAACCCACAGCCAACATCATACTGAACAGCGAGAAGCTAAAAGCCCTTTTCCTTTAAGATCGGGAGTAAGACAGGGATGCCCACTCTCCCCACTTTTATTCAGCCTAGTTCTGGAGGTCCTAGCCACGGCAATCAGACAACACAAAGAAATAAAAGGCATCCAGATTGGTAAAGAAGTTAAACTATCACTGTTTTGCAGATGACATGACATTGTACATAAAAAACCCTAAAGAATTCACTCTGAAACTACTAGAACTAATATGTGAATTCAACAAATTTGCAGGATACAAAATTAATACAGAAATCTGTTGCACTCCTATACAATAATGATGAAACTAGCAGAAAGAGAAATCAGGAAAACAATTTCATTCACAATTATATCAAAAATAATAAAACACCTAGGAATAAACATAACCAAGGAAGTGAAAGACCTATACTCTGAAAACTACAAGACACTAATGAGAGAAATTAAAGAAGATACCAATAAATGGAAACACATCCCATGCTCATGGATAGGAAGAATTAATGTTGTCAAAATGGCCATCCTGCCTAAAGCAATCTACAGATTCAATGCAATCCCTATCAAAATACCAACAGCATTCTTCAACGAACCAGAGAAAGTAGCTCTAAAATTCGTAAGAAACCATGAAAGACCCCAAATAGCCAAGGCAATCCTGAGAAGGAAGAATAAAGCGCTCCTCAACTTCAAGCTCTTCTACAAAGCCACAGTAATCAAGACAATTTGGTACCATCAAGGGAAACAAAAGCAAAAATGAACACATGGGACTACCTCAAACTAAAAAGCTTCTATACAGCAAAGGACATCATCAGTAGAACAAAAGGCATCCTACAGTATGGGAGAATATATTTGTAAGTGACAGATCCAACAACAGGTTATCCAAAATATATAAAGAACTCACATGCCTTAACAGCCGAAAAGCAAATAACTCGATTAAAAAATGGGAAGAGGACTCACAAACACATGGAGGCTTAACAACATGCCCCTAATAATCAATGGATCAATGACCAAATTAAAATAGAGATCAAGCAATATATGGAAACTAATGACAACAACACAAAGCCCCAACTTCTGTGGTACTCAGCGAAAGCAGTCTTACGAGCAAAGTATACTGCAATCCAGGCATATTTAAAGAAGGAAGTCTAAAGTCAAAATTATCGAAACTGGAAAAAGAAGAACAAATGAGGCCTAAAGTGCAGAAGGAGGGACATAATAAAGATCAGAGAAGAAATAAATAAAATTGAGAAGAATAAAACAATAGAATAAAATCAATGAAACCAAGAGCTGGTTCTTTGAGAAAATAAACAAAATAGATAAGCCTCTAGCCAGACTTATTAAGAGAAAAAGAGAATCAACACACATCAACAGAATCAGAAACGAGAAAGAAAAAAATCACGACGGACCCCACAGAAATACAAAGAATTATTACAGAATACTATGAAAACCTATATGCTAACAAGCAGGAAGACCTAGAAGAAATGGACAACTTCCTAGAAAAATACAACCTTCCAAGACTGACCCAGAAAGAAACTGAATATCTAAACAGACCAATTACCAGCAATGAAATTGAAGCGGTAATCAAAAAACTACACAAGAACAAAACACCCGGGCCAGATGGATTTACCTCGGAATTTTATCAGACATACAGAGAAGACATAATAACCGTTCTCCTTAGTTTTCCAAAAAACAGAAGAGGAGGGAATACTTCCAAACTCATTCTATGAAGCCAACATCACCCTAATACCAAAACCAGGCAATAAAAAAAAAAAAAATGGGCAGAGGATATGAACAGACAATTCTCCAAGGAAGAAATTTAGATGGCCAACAGGCACATGAAAAGATGGCCCAACCTAAGTGTCTATTAGTAGATGAATGGATAAAGAAGATGTGGTACATATACACAATGGAATACTATTCAGCCATAAGAAAGAAACAAATCCTACCATTTGCAACAACATGGATGGAGCTGGAGGGTGTCATGCTCAGTGAAATAAGACAGGCAGAGAAAGACAAATACCAAATGATTTCCCTCATTTGTGGAGTATAACAATGAAGCAAAACTGAAGGAATAAAACAGCAACAGATTCACAGACTCCAAGAAGGGACCAGCGGTTACCAAAGGGGAAGGGTGGGGAAGAGCAGTTGGGGATAGAGGGAGAAGGGCATTGTGGGGTATCATGATTGGTGCATATGGTGTGTGTGGGGTCACGGGGAAGACAGTGTAGCACAGAGAAGGCAAATAGTGACTCTGTGGCATCTTACTACACTGATGGGCAGTGACTGCAATGGGGGTGGGGAGGACTTGATAATAAGGGTGAATGTAGTACCCACGTTGTTTTTTCATATGAAACTTTCATAAGAGTGTATATCAATAACACCTTAATTAAAAAAAGGGTAAGGATGTGTGTGGGGGGTACAATGTGCACAGTTCTAACACTGTGTTTTGATCTGTTCATCAATACATGATTGTGTCCAAAGTGGATGTGAGCAAGTGAATAAAGGAGCAGAAACTGAGTATGTCCAGGAAACCACGCAAGTCCACAGGAAATCACGATCCTCTTCACATGGTGACAGGTTACAGGAAAAACCACTTATGACTCCAGAACCTTTTACCTCACAAAGTAGGATGACAGTCAAATATTCTGTAAGTTTCTCTGTGTATTTTAACTGCTTTGAAGTTAAAACAGTGCTTTGTAGAAATATGTCCTCACTTTACCAACAGAGACACTATAGTCTCAACATTAGCACCTCTAATCATCAGCAGTCTGCAGGCCTCTCACTCCGGGGAGGACAAAAAGCACGCTCATCACTGAGAATCTGCCATGAGGCACTTCGCACTCCTTGTTTACTCCATACAATGCAACCCTACAAAGTCGACTCTTCTCACCCACTTTACAAACCCGTGTAGTAAAATGTGTTGCTGGCTCCAGCAATGTGGCAAGACTGAAGAACCACAAAGCCCTACAACTACAAACACATGGTGGATGTGCAACAGAGCAGACGTTACGTTAAACACGAAGCTGAAATTCCTAGGAAGAAAGCAAATCCCCAGGTAAAATATCAAAGCAGAAAAACAAAAAAAGGTCTAAGTGGCTATCTTAGGTAGTGAAAGTATGACTAGGGTGATTTGGGGCTGGAGGGAAGGAGGGTATTAAATAGGCAAGCAATAGCAACCCTGATACCCTAAAGACTGAAGTTTTACTGTCTCTGCAAGGACAGAAGTAAGACCTTGAAGCTATGCAACAGAGGTGTTAGAACAACAATCACCCACCACAGACCAAGCCAAGGATATGGACAGAGTGGACCACTGGAGGATGAACTAGGAAAAATGCCGGCCATGGACACTGCTGAAAACAAACCTCCCCCTCAACTGAGTCTGGAACTTACACTAACAACCTAGTCTGGGTCCCCCCATGCGAAACTAACATAAGAATTGGTCCTAAATTTGGCAAATCCTCTGAAGTGCCTTAAATATCACCTTTCAGCCCAGGCCAACAGGACAGGACTGTCAAATAAAGTACCACTGAAGGAGGAGGGCTGATTGGCCAAAATTCAAACACACAAAACAAAAACCAGTTAAGTGTTTTTAAGTCAACAGAGAAGACAAAAAGATTAGAAACCTAGTATTTTCAGGTAATACAAAAAACATGATAGGGTTTATAAAATTAGAATATATGAAATGATTAAGTACACTAAAAACAGAGAAAGATTTGAAAAATGTACTAACTCCCAGGATAAATAACATCCAATGAAAGTAAAAGCACAATTGTCAGGTTATACATGTTATTAGACAACTAGACAAGAATAAAGTTAAAATTTCTTATAAGTTGTGAAGGATGTAAACCCTCAGTTCCAATGAATACATCAATTCTGTGTGATATAATAGAAATGTATAAAATAACTTTCACCTAGACACACCACAGAGCAAGCGCACAGCAGCAAAGAGAGATCTTAAAGCGACCAGAGGAAAGAGGTGCCTCAAACACCAACAACCGGACCGACAGATTTCCCAACATCAGTCATCTCATTAAGTTACAAAGAATATAGAAACAAGTTCTTTAATTCATAAAACTAGAAATTTATAGTAAGAAATAATCTTTCCAATCATCTTTTGAAATAATGCAAGGGTCAAAGAAGAAATCAAACTAGAAATTAGAAAATATTTTATAACTAAAGGATTATGAAAAATTACATATATGAACCAAGCTGGAAATGCACACAGTAATTTAAACAAAAAAGGAATCCTGACCCCTCCCTCACATAATACACAAAGACCAATTCCAGATGGAGTACAGTTATAAATGGGAAAACTAAAACAATAAAACTTCTAGAGGAAAACACAGAATACTGTCATGACTCTGGACTAGGCAAATACTTCTTTAAAAGGGCACAAAAAGCACTACTCATAAAGAAAAATGTTTATAAATCGTTCTATGTCAGGGATTGGCAAACCATGGCCCAAAGAGCAAATCTAGCCTGCTTCTGTTTTTGTAAACAGACTGTATTGGAACAAAGTCACACTCACTGTCTTGTGGCTACTTTCACACAACAGCAGCAAAGATGAGAAGTTGCAGCAAAGACTGTATGTTTACCATCTGGCCTTTTACAGAAGCTTACTGATAGCCGCTCTATGTCACATTCAGGAACCTCTGTTCCTCAAAAGACATCACCGAGAGTAGAAAGACACCCCACCCACCAAGAAGACACCTGCCCTAAGTATTTCTAACATGACCCATGTCCAAAACACGTCCAAAAAACTTTCAAAGACAGATGACTGGATCTTTAAACAATGGGTAAAAGATCTGAATAGGCACTTCACCAAACAGATTAGCCAGATGGCTAACAGTTATGAAAGAGTGCTCAACTCATTAGTCATCAGCAATTACAGTGCAACGCAACACCACCACAAGTTCACCAACAAATTAAAACAAGACAGACAGAAGACTTCCAAGCAACAGTGAGAAAGTAGAGAATCAGAATTCCTGTGTGCGGCCTGAGGGAGCGTAGGCTGTCAAGTCACTCTGGAAAGCTGGCATGTTCTGCACACCCGGTAACCCAGCCATAGAACCAACACAAACTCCTACATTTACCAAATGACATACACAAAAATATTCCCAGCAGCACTATTTACAACAGCCCTGAACTGGAAATTATCCCAAAAGCCCATCAATGGTAGAATGGATAAGTAAATTGTGGAATATTCACCACGGAATACCATAGAGCAAAGACTGCTGAGTTTATGACCAAGCTGACCATTTTTAAATATAAATTTTTTGTTTGAACAGTCACACCTACTCACTTAGGTAGTGTCTTTCACTGATTCTATGCTACCATGCAGCTAAGTAGTTACAAGCGTCCACATGGCCTGCCAGCCTAAAACATTTACCATCTGTCCCATTAAGAACAAAGTTGCCAATTCCTTAACCAGCAGTAAGAATGAACAGATCACAACTGCAAGTAATGAAGTGGAAAAATTTTACAAGTTTATCAATATTTTACAATTTTAGTGTTTGCCTGTATGTTTCAAAAATGTTAAGCCATGAGTGGCTAAGACAGGTTGAATTACTTCAAATAAATTAAGACTAAAGAGACATAACTAAATAAAATGTGTGATTCCGGTTTTGATGTTAAAAAGGACATTTTTGAGACAAGCGGTGAAGTGTGAAGATAGATTATACTGCAGATA